>NC_092875.1:382135552-382503052 GCF_028372415.1 Notamacropus eugenii
AGTCTTACATTCCCATAGCACTGGACTCTTTGTAACATCTACTCTTGCACTGCCATTTAACGTTGTTCCTGATTGTGTTAGATGTCAATATTGTGCTCTATAATTTAGCAGTTCTAAACAAGTAATGAAATAAAAAGTAAATTAGAATCCTGGTATGCTACAAAGTGCAGCTTACATCTAGTCATTAAATTATACTTGAAGAAAAAACAAAGGTTCAAGTCAACATGAGTATTACTTTGCCATATTTATTAGAGAACAAACTAAATCAAGTACTGTTCTAATAATTCATTACAGTGTTTAACTAAGCTTCTGTCTTAAAGTAAATGATAATAGAGCTCTTAGTGGTCCTAACTTTTTGGAAAAATATTGGCTTGGTCCCAGTAACAGGCACTGTGTCTCTCCATCTCCGCCCAGCTATGAACAAAGAACCTGCTTGTTATCAGGACATTAGTCAATAGTCGATGAAAATTTGGGTCATGGCTATAGCAAAGAGCAAGGGAAAATATAAAATTCCTTCCATTCTTGAGAAGATAATTTATGTTTCTGTTGGAATGTTGGAAGAATGGCAGAAAAGGTAGTCATAAAATCACACCAGTCTTAAACAAAATCCGTTAATTTAGAAGTATTTATCTTTTGACTGAATATATACTGTAGGGGACGCTCTATAAGGAACTTTCTCTGCAAAATTATTTTCTTTGCAACTTATATTCAGAGTTGCCTAAGATTTCGAGAGATAAAATGACTTATTCAGAATAATACAATCATTTTTGTTTGTTTTTAATAGAGTTCTTGACTCAAAAATTAGCCATCTGTTCATTGTGCTAAACAGGCCCCACTAATTTAACTCTTTATATTCCACAAGTATACTTGATTAAAATTATATAGTTCATATATTACTATGGAAACTGACAAATGTGCTTCTTGACATTCTTGCTTTAAAAGAAAATATACAACACAGTGAAATTGCAGCTATAACAAAGGTTACTTCAGAAATGCTCCTTGCACAGTTAAATAACATATGTTTGAGCTAATAGAGTTAGTTTCATCTTCTACTCCATATCAAAAAGGAATATAATTTCATGAAATACTTTGATTAGCTAACCTTTCACTCTTTCTGACAATTTTTGTAAGACTGCTATGGGAGACAGAGCCAAAATGGCAGAGCGGAAGCATTGATGTGCTGGAGTGCTCCCCCCATAGCACTTAAATATCTGTAAAAATTACTCTAAACAAATGCTACAGCAGCAGAACCCACAAAAATTGAAGAGTGTAACATATTTGCAGACCAAGGCAACCTGGAAGGCTGACAGGAAGTGTCTATTGTACCAGGCTCAGAGCAGAGCACAGCCCTGTATGGGTGGCAACAAGAGGGACAGACTTGAACAGGTGTCAGAAGGCTGAATCACTGGCAGCTGCTGGAGTTTGCAGATTTCTCAACTCACAGATGCCAAAGACAGCTTGAAAGGTCAGTGAGAAAGCTCAATTAGCTGGATTAGAGGAGGCATGGTCCAGCCACAGCCCCATGGCAGTGGCAGCCACTGTTTCAGCAAAAGCTACTTCTGGAGCTCTCAGGCTACAGATATTGGGGGAATCAAACTGCTGACAGTGATCTGAGTTCTGAGTGGCAGTCCTGGGGTCAGGAGGAGCCCCAGATAGGCAGAGCTATTGGCAGCTGTGGAGAATGCCACTTGCAGTTCCAGGGCAGAAAGCAGTCCTTTTGGTTGCTCACAGACAAGATCACAGGCTAGGAAATGAGTAAATATCTCTCCCTTTCTTATTCCACTTTTGAGGAACTTAGAATATATTGGTCCCTAGTGATATCTTGGAGAACAGCTTTACAAAACCTCTGAAGGCTGGGATAGTATCACCGCCACTCTAAAAAAGACTCAAAAGTCAAATAAGTGAATGGAAAAATGCCCCAAAATAAAACTATAGAAGGTTATTTCATCGGTGAAAAGGTATTTTCTTTTGTCCTTTTTGATGAGGTAGATCAAAGCATACAAGAAGAGGAAGACAGAAGAGTCAAGAGTGCCACATCCAATGCATCCCCACCCAAAAAATGTGAAAAGGTCTCAAACCATGGAAGAGCTCAAAAAGGATTTTTAATATCAAGCAAGAGAGGTGGAAGAAAAGAGGTGGAAGAAAGAGAAATGAAAATAATGCAAGAAAATCATGAAAAATCAGCCAATAACTTGCTAAAGTAGACCCCTCCCCAAATAAAATCTTTAAAAATAGACTAACTCAAGTGAAAAAAGAGGTCCAAAAAGGCAATGAGGAGAAAAGTTTCTGAAAAGCAGAACTGGCTTAATGGAAAAAGAGGTCCAAAAGTTTACTGAAGAAAAGAGACCTTTAAAAATTAGAATGGAGAAGATGGAAGTTAATGACTTTATGAGAAAGCAAAACATTATAAAACAAAACTAAAAGAATGAAAAAAAAGAAGACAATGTGAAATATCTCACTGGAAAAACAACTGACCTGGAAAAAAGATCCAGGAGAGATTATTGAAAAGTTATTTGTCTACATGAAAACCATGATCTGAAAAAGAACCTAGACATCATCTCCCAAAAAATTATCCAGGAAAATTGTCCTTATGTTCTAGAATAAGAGGATAAAATAGAAATAGAAAGAATTCAATGATCACATTCTGAAAAATACCCTCAAAGGAAAACTCCTAGGAATATTATAGCCAAATTGAGAGTTCTCAAGTCAAGAAGAAAATATTACAGGCAGCCAGAAAAAAAAATAAACAAACAAACAATTAAAGTATTGTGGAAATACAATCAAGATAACAAAGGATTTAGCAGCTTTTCAACAAAGGCAAAGAAGGAATTGGAATATGATATTCCAGAGGTCAAAGGAGCTAGGTTTAAATTAAAGATTTAAATTAATGACTCACCTTCCCGGCAAAACTGAGTATATTACTTCAAGGAAAAGCACGGAATTTCAGTAAAATAGGGGATTCTAACAAGAATTAAGAGAAACATGAAGAGGAAAACAGGAAAGACAAATAATGAATAGCTCAAAAAGTTGAACTCTTCAAATGGAAAGATGGTATTTGTAACTCTGAGACCTTTCTCAGTATTAGCGTAGCTGGTTGATTGATTGGTTGTTGTCATTCTTTCTTGAAGTGGACCAAAATGACATTACCAAGATAAAGTGAAATTTCAGCGTGTTCACCTGTGGCTGACCAGACCAATATGAGCTAGAAATGCTCTATAACAGTTTGGGTACAGATAGTCCATATGAATTTTTGGGGTAGATACTCCAAATTTGTACATCCTACCTTTCCTTTGTGCTGTCTCAATTCTGCTTTGCTCATAGAGCACAACACACCCTGTGATGTGGGCACGCCATACTGAACAGTCCTGTGCCAGTGTCTCCCATGTTGCAGAGTCAAATCCAAAGTTCTTGAGAGAGACTTTGAGAGTGTCCTTGTATTGCTTCTTCTGACCACCATGAGATCTCCTGCCCCATGGGAGTTCTCCATAAAATAGTGTTTATGGCAAGCGCACATTTTGCATTCAAACAACGTGGCCAGCCCATTGTGCTGTCTGAAGCATAGTTTAAATGCTTGGCAGTTCAGCTCCACCAAGGACTTCAATGTCTGGTACCTTAACCTACCAGTTAATCCTCAGAATCTTGCTACAAAGTTCAAATGGAAGCCATTAAGTTTACTGGCATGGTGCTGCTAGACTGTCCATGTTTCACAGGCATACAACAATGAGGTCAACATAACACCTCTGTAGACCTTCAGTTTGCTAGTAAGTCTAATACCTCTTCTCTCTCCAACTTTTCTTCAAAGCCTCCCAAACACCGAACTAGCTCTGGCAATGTGTGCATCAATCTCATTGTCAATGTGTACATCCCTGGAAAGTACACTACCAAGGTAAGTGAACTTATCCACAGTATTCAAAATTTCTCCATTTGTTGTAATTGATGGTTCCACGTATGGATGCTGTGGTTGTGGTTGATGGAGCACCTGTGCTTTTTGGTGTTAATTCTTAGGCCAAAATTAGCACAGGCAGCAGAGAATTGACCCATACTTTGTTGTATCTCAGCTTCAGAGTCTGCATTGAGTGCCCAGTCATCTACAAACAGAAAATCATGCACCAACACTCCCTCCACTTTGGTCTTGTCTTGTAGCCTTTTCAAATTGAAGAACCTAACATCAGTATGGTAGTTGACCTTGATGCTGCATGCATACGCATTGAAAGCATTTGACAACATGACTGAAAAAATGCTAAAAAGCAAGGGAGCAGGCATGTAACCCTGTTTCACTCTAGGGGTTACTTGGAAGTCACGAAAGCATTGATCATTATCCAAACTGTGGGCAAATATGCCGTCTTGACAATGACATACAATGCTGATGAAACTCCATGGGCAGCTAAATTTTGACAGAATTTTCCATAAGACCTCATGAGTTACAGTGTCAAAGCCCTTGATCAGATCTACAATTGTTGTGTATAGATCTCCGTTCTGCTGCTGGCATCTCCCCTGGAGTTACTGGGCAGCAAACACCATATCGACTGTTCTTTGGCCCTTTCTGAAGCCACACTGGCTCTCAGGTATATGAAAATCATCCAGGTGATGGATCAGCTTATTCAAGAGGACTCTGGCAAGAATTTTGCCAGCAATTACTAAGAAAGAGTAGCCCTGTGATTGTCACAGGACAATCTATTCCCTTTACTCTTATAGAGACAGACAACAGAGGCATCGTTGAACTACTGGGGGATAACCTCCTCTTGCCATACAACCTGAAAAATTTCAGCAAACATTTGTATGAGCAATGGTCCCCCTACTTGGTAAATCTCGGCTAGAATAGAACAAGCACCCGGTTTTTTTCCACATAAAAGAATAATGGCCCTCCAAACCTTTTCTTCAGCTGGAATTTCAGCTAAGGAGGAATTGACTTCGGCCTGAGGTAAATGGTCAATGGTGTCAACATTGAATGTTGATAGTCTGTTGAGAACACCATGGAAGTGTTCAGCCCATCTCTCTAGGATCATGTCTTTATCACTAATCAACGTGGCTCCATTGGCACTGAGTAGTTGTGATGCACCATAGGATTTTGATCCTGAACTTTGGATTGTTATTATCAACATAAAACTGAATTTCATCAGCCTTTTTAATGAGCCAGGAATTCTACATCTTTCTAAGCTTTGCTTGTACTTTGCTTTTGATGAAATTAAATGCTTCCTTCTTAGAGGCAGATGAACTATCCTGCTGGTATGTCCTGTGGAGTCCTCGTGTTTTGTTTATCAGCTTCTGAATTGCCCCATTGTTTTCATCAAACCAGTCCTGGTGTCCTCAAGTATTCTGACCTTGATGAACAAATGCAATGCTGTACCCCAAATCCCTGAAAGCTACCCACTCCTTTTCTGCTCCACTGTTGCCAAATATCTTTTGGCTCAACTTTCCCTCCAAGTTAACAACAAACTAGTCACATTCATAAAAGTGCTATAATTTGGTGACATTGATTCTTCAGGTATACTTCATTTTGGCTTGGATTCAGCAGTTTTGATGAATGTGAATATTTCACTTGGAAAGAATAAGTCTATGATCAACCCATCCTTCTGCACCACAAATTGCCTTTGTCATTCTCACATCTTGTCTGTCTCTTCTCCTTACAATCACATAGTCTATTTATTAGACTCCCATGTTTGCTAAGAGGGTATATCCATGAAGTTTTATTGCATTTAGATAAATGGAAAACAGTGCTGGTGATAAGACGTCATTCAATGCAAAAGTCTTCAGCAGCAAATGACCACTGTTGTTGCTGTTTCCAGTTCCATTCCTCCTTAGGACTCCCTGTGAAGTCTGGTAGTCTGAGCCTGCTCTAGCATTAAAGTCACTCAGAATTATAAGCTTGTCCTCTTTTGGCACACTGTTGATAATGGTCACTAGATGAGAAAGTAACGATATTCAACAAAGAACCCAGTAATATCCTCTTAATTAAAACTAAATATAGGGTCAGCGCGGCAGGGCTGAGGGGACCAGAGGAGCCCGAGAGTGGCGGGCGAGACCAGCAGAGCAGGAGATAAGCCAGGCCGAGCTGGTGAGAGCCGCTGAGTGCCAGACATCAGCGCAGCAGCCCTTGAAATCTTCAGCCTGAAGACGGATTTCGGTGGGTCACTACTTGAACTTCCAGGAACTGGGATGGCAGAGTGATCAGTAAGTGATCTCTCCTCCCCGCTAATGACCGTGAGGGAACCATAAAATTCTTCCCCAGATTAATCCTGGATCAGCGAGAACAGCAGAAGGGGGCGGGTGGTCTCATAACACCAGAGGCTGGAAAAGTGGCAAAGTGGGATTCTTCCTATGGTGGCGGAGACGGCTGGAGGGACAGACGACCCAGGGCAGAGAAAATTCGCACTGAGACCCAGGCAAGCCTCAGAGCCGGGAGACGAGCCCCAGGAGGGGCGGGAACACGCGTTAGCTTCTAGGCGTGCCCAGCCCTCCAGGGGAAAAGGGAAGACAATAGGGAAGCTGGGATCACCATCCCCTGACCTTGCCTTTGCCTCAAGTCAGCTAAGGAGATATCCTGAGACCAGACCACCCCTCCCACATACCTAACAAGCTAACTCCAGGGTTGAGCAGGGAAACAAAAAACAAAAGCCTGCTTTTAGCCTAGACACACATCAGCTCAACTTAAAGATCTGTACCTTCTGACTGAAAGAACCAAAAGCTACAACACTCAGCCAACATCATGAATCGGAAAAAGCAGACGAAAAGTGAAAAAACCATAGAATCTTTCTATGGGGATAAGGACCAAAACACAAACACCAAAGAGGTTAGAGCTGAGACTGTACTTCCATCTGAAACCTCAGATGGGACTATGAATTTCTCGCAAACACAACTAGATTACCTGGAACGTCTGAAGAAGGATATAAAAGAAAAACTGGCCAATGATTTTAAAACTATAAAAAAAGAATTCACTGATGAGAACATCACCCTGAAAAAGAAAATTGAAGAAATGGAAAAGGAAGTTCAAAAATTAACTGGAGAGAATAATTCCCTAAAAGGAAGAGCTAATCAAATGGAAAAGGAAACCCAAAACCTAATAGGGAAAATTGATCAAATGGAAAAGGAAACACAAAACCTAACTGGGAAAATTGGTCGAATGGAAAAAGAAGTACAAAAATTAAATGGAGAAAATAGCTCCTTAAAGGGAAAAATTGGTCAGATGGAAAAGGAGATGGAAAAGCTAACTGAAGAAAACACTACGATGAATATTAGAATTGGGCAAGTAGAAACTAATGACTCAATGAGGCAACAAAAATCAGTCAAACAAATTCTAAAGAATGAAAAGATAGAAGAAAATGTAAAATATTTAATTGGAAAAACAACTGACCTGGAAAATAGATCCAGGAGAGAAAATCTAAGAATTATTGGCCTGCCAGAAACCCATGATGAAGAAAAGAGTCTGGACAACATCTTCCAGGAAATCATCAAGGAAAACTGTCCAGAAGTACTAGACTCAGAGGGCAAAATAGTCATCTAAAGAATCCACCGTTCCCCTCCCGAAAGGGATCCCAAACTCAAAACCCCAAGAAATATAGTTGCCAAATTCCAGAGCTATCAAGTGAAGGAGAAAATACTACAAGCAGCCAGAAAGAAACAATTCAAATATCAAGGACACACAGTCACGATCACACAGGACCTTGCAGCTTCTACATTAAAAGATCGAAAGAACTGGAACCCAATATTCCGTAAGGCAAAGGAGTTGGGACTTCAACCAAGGATCAACTACCCAGCAAAGTTCAGCATAACATTTCAGGCAAGGAGAAAGTCATTCAACGAAATAAGGGATTTCCAGAGCTTCCTGACCAAAACACCAGAACTCAATAGACAATTTGATCTTCAAATGCAGGTCTCCAGAGAATCATAAAAAGGTAAACAGAGGGGAAAAAACAAAAACAAAAACTTGCAACTCAATTAGGGCAAACTGTTTACCTCCCTATAGGGGAAGATGATACCTGTTAATCTTGAGAACTGTGCAGCTATTATGATAAAAGGGATATATGTAGAGGGAATGGGCATAAAGTAAATGATGTCATGTCAAAAATATGATTTAAGTATGAGAAGGGAATGTAATAGGAGGTGTGGAAAGGGGGAAGCAGAAAATGGCAAATTATATCACAGGAAGAAGTACAAAATTATAGTAGAGGGAAGGAGGGGAGGGAGATGAGCATTGTTTGAGAGGTACTCTCATCTAATTTGTTCAAAGGAGGGAACAATAATCTTAAGTAGATAAGCCTAACTAGCTCTATAGGTAGTAGGAGGGGAAGGGGGAAGAAAGGGGAGGGTGGCTAAAAGGGAGGAAAGAAGCAATAAGAGTAAAGGAGACTAAAAGGGAGGGGGGTCAAAAGAAGGAGGGGAAGGCTGCAGGAGGAGGGGGAGAAAAGTGAATACTATTGAGGAGGGGAAGGGAGACGGGAGAGCTAAAAGCACAAATGGTGGGAAAGAGGTTGGAGAGAAATACACAGATTGTAATCATAACTGTGAATGTGATTGGAATGAACTCCCCCATAAAACGGAGACGGATGGCAGAATGGATTAAAAGCCATAATCCAACAATATGCTGCTTACAAGAAACACATTTGAAACGGCGGGATACACATAGGATAAAGGTCAAAGGATGGAGCAGAATATATTGTGCTTCAGCTCATGTAAGAAAGACAGGAGTAGCAATCCTAATCTCAGACAAAGCAAAAGCAGAAATAGATCTAATCAAAAGGGATAAGGATGGAAACTATATCCTGCTAAAAGGCACCATAGACAATGAAGCAATATCATTACTAAACATGTATGCTCCAAGCGGTATATCATCCAGATTCTTAGAAGAGAGGTTGGGGGAGTTGAAGGAAGAAATTGATAGCAAAACTATACTAGTGGGGGACCTCAACCTCCCCCTCTCTGAACTCGATAAATCAAACCTCAAAATAAACAAGAAAGAGGTTAAGGAGGTAAATAAAACTCTGGATAAGGTAGATGTGATAGATCTTTGGAGAAAATTAAATGGGAATAGAAAGGAATATACTTTTTTCTCAGCGGTACATGGAACATTTACAAAAATTGACCATGTACTAGGACATAAAAATCTCACAATCCAGTGCAGAAAGGTAGAGATAATCAATGCATCCTTTTCAGATCATAATGCATTAAAAATTATATGTAATAAATGGCCATGGAAAGAGAAACCAAAAATCAATTGGAAACTAAATAATCTAATTCTAAAGAAGGGTTGGGTTAAAGAAGAAAACATAGAAACAATCAACAATTTCATTCGAGAGAATGAAAATAGTGAGACAACATAAAAAAACTTATGGGATACTGCAAAAGCAGTTATTAGGGGAAGTTTTATATCTCTGAATGCTTACATAAATAAAATAGAGAAAGAGGAGATCAATGACTTAGGCTTGCAGTTGAAAAAGCTAGAAAAAGAACAAATTGAAAAGCCCCAAGTAAATACCAAATTAGAAATACTGAAAACAAAAGGAGACATCAATAAAATTGAAATTAAGAAAACTATTTAATTAAGAAATAAAACCAATAGTTGGTTTTATGAAAAAAACTAATAAAATTGATAAACCTCTGGTCAATCTGATTAAAAAAAAGAAAGAAGAAAACCAAATTACTAATATTAAAAATGAAAGGGGTGAACTCACCTCCAATGAGGAGGAAATTAAAACAATAATTAGAAACTATTTTGCCCAACTTTATGCCCACAAATTCGATAATCTAAATGAGATGGATGAATATTTTAATAAATACAAATTGCCCAGATTAACAGAAGAGGAAGTTGAATACTTAACCCCATCTCAGAAAAAGAAATTGAACAAGCCATCAATGAACTCCCTAGGAAAAAATCTCCAGGGCCAGATGGATTCACAAGTGAATTCTATCAAACATTTAAAGAACAGTTAATTCCAATACTACATACACTATTCTTGAAAATTGGGGAAGAAGGAGTTCTCCCAAATTCTTTCTATGATACAAATATGGTTTTGATACCCAAACCAGGAAGAGACAAAACAGAGAAAGAAAATTATAGACCAATTTCCCTAATGAATATAGATGCAAAAATTTTGAATAAGATTCTATCAAAACGAATACAGCATCTTATCACGAGATTAATACATTATGATCAGGTAGGATTCATACCAGGACTACAGGGCTGGTTTAATATTAGGAAAACTATTAGCATTATCGATCACATCAACAACAAAGCTAACAAAAACCACATGATTATCTCAATAGATGCAGAAAAAGCTTTTGACAAAATACAACATCCATTCCTACTAAAAACATTGGAGAATGTAGGAATAAAGGGAACTTTCCATAAAATAATAAGCAGTATGTATCTAAAACCTTCAGCAAGCATTATGTGCAATGGGGATAAGCTAGATGCATTCCCAATAAGATCAGGGGTGAAAGAAGGTTGTCCATTGTCACCACTATTATTTAATATGGTACTAGAAATGTTAGCTGTAGCAATTAGACAAGATAAAGATATCCAAGGAATTAAAATATCCAAACAAGAAACTAAGTTATCACTCTTTGGAGATGATATGATGATCTACTTAGAGAATCGCAGAGATTCAAGTAAAAAATTACTTGAAATAATAAACAACTTTGGCAAAGTTGCAGGGTACAAAATAAACCCACACAAATCTTCTGCATTCCTATATATTAGCAACAAAGTCCAACAGCAAGAGATAGAAAGAGAAATCCCATTTAAAGTTAGGGTAGACAGTATAAAATACTTAGGAGTCTACCTGCCAAAACAAACCCAGGGATTATATGAACACAATTACAAGACACTTTTTGCACCAATAAAGTCAGATTTAAGTAAGTGGAAAAACATTAGTTGCTCATGGGTAGGCCGTGCTAATATAATAAAAATGACAATTCTACCCAAATTAATATACTTATTTAGTGCCATACCAATTAAACTATCAGACAATTACTTTCTAGAGCTGGACAAAATAATATCAAAATTCATTTGGAAAAACAAAAGGTCCAGAATATCAAAGGGACTAATGAAAAGAAATGCTTGGGAAGGTGCCCTAGCGCTACCAGACCTCAAACTCTACTACAAAGCAGCAATTATCAAAATCACTTGGTATTGGCTAAGAAACAGAGAGGTAGACAAGTGGAATAGACTTGGCACTCAAGATGCAGTAGGCAAGGAATATAGCAACCTTCTGTTTGATAAACCCAAGGACCCCAGCTTCTGGGATAAGAACTCATTGTTTGACAAAAATTGCTGGGAAAACTGGATAACAGTGTGGCGGAAACTAGGCATAGACCCATACCTGACACTGTACACAAGAATAAAGTCCAAATGGGTACATGATTTAGGTATAAAGATTGATACCATGAATAAACTGGAGAAGCAAGGAATAGTGTATTTATCAGATCCATGGAGAAGGGAAGAATTCTTTACTAAAGGAGAGATAGAATGCATTATGAAATGCAAAATGGATAACTTTGATTACATTAAACTGAGAAGTTTTTGCACAACCAAACCCAATGCAACCAAAATCCGGAGGGATGTAGTAAATTGGGAAAGAATTTTTACAGCTAAGCTTGGGGATAAAGGCCTCATTTCTAGAATATATAGAGAACTGACTCAAATGTATAACCATACAAGTCATTCCCCAATTGATAAATGGTCAAAGGATATGAACAGGCAATTTTCAGAGGAAGAAATTAAAGCTATCTATAATCATATGAAAAAATGCTCTAAATCACTATTGGTTAGAGAGATGCAAATCAAAACAACTCTGAGGTACCACATCACACCTATAAGATTGGCAAACATGACAGAACAAGAAAATGATAAATGCTGGAGAGGATGTGGGAAAGTTAGAACACTAATTCATTGTTGGTGGAGCTGCGAGCGCATCCAACCATTCTGGAGAGCAATTTGAAACTCTGCCCAAAGGGCTACAAAAATGTGCATACCCTTTGACCCAGCAATATCGCTACTAGGACTATATCCCCAAGAGATCATAAAAATGGGAAAGGGTCCCACATGTACAAAAATATTTATAGCAGCACTCTATGTAGTTGCTAAAACTGGAAGTCAAGGGGATGTCCATCAATTGGGGAATGGCTGAATAAATTATGGTATATGAATGTAATGGAGTACTATTGTGCCATAAGAAATGATGAACAAGAAGACTTCAGAGAGGCCTGGAAGGACTTATATGACCTGATGCTGAGTGAAAGGAGCAGAACCAGGAGAACCTTATGCACAGCAACAACCACAGTGTGTGAGAGTTTTTTCTGGTAGACTTAGATTTTTGTAATAACACAAGAACTTCTTACCAAAAAAAAAAAAATCCCAATGGAGGATCTCAAGGCAAAATGCCTGCCACACTCAGAGAGAGAAATATGGAAGTCACTCACATATTGTAGCAGATCATGTTTGTGTATGTGTATGTGTTTGTGTATCATGTTCTAATTTGTTATACGATTTCTTTCATTTATCTTAGTCTGACTACATAGCATGACTATAGTGAAAATATACTCAATAGGAAAGTATATGTAGAATCTATACAGAATTGTATGGAGTCGTGGGGAGGGAGGGGGGTAGTGGGGAGTAGGTTGGGAGGGATAAAATGGCAATTGTATGGCAGTGATTGTTAAACATTACAAAAGAAAAAAAAAGAAAAAAAACTAAATATAATCAGAACACTCAGTAACTTCCATTTAAAGGTCCATATGAAGTGAAACATTATTCAAAAATGAGCAATTAGAGCGCTGATAGAGTCGCAAAGACTATTTTGAAGCCTGACGATACTGTCTGTTTGTATCTATGTCTAGAGGTAGAGATATATACAAAATGCATAGCAGTCTATATGTATACTTTATGTTTGTATGTATCCATCCATCTCTCTTTCTCTTTATTACTCTCTCTCCTTCTTTCTCAAAGATTTGTAACTGGAAGGGATATCAGAATTCATTGAGTGAAAATCTCCATTTATAGGTGACTAAACTAAGACTGGGACATTTAAGTGATTGGCTCTAAATGTTAACTGTCAAAATGGGCAAAAATGGTACATTGTTTTTTTAAAATTGGATTACTTTATTTCTTTTCAGTGATCGACAATCACTTCCATATATCTTAGATTTTTTTTTCCCACTCCCTCCTCCTTATTTTCCCCTCCCTTCAAACTCCCTCTCTGAGACGGCCCACAAGCATATACAGGTTCTACATGTACATTTCTATTAAACTCATGTTGAATAGAATAATTAAAATGAAAGGGAAAAACATTAAACAAAACAAAATATAATACAAAAGAAAATGTTCGGTTCATATCTGCAATCAAATCCCATAATTTTTTCCCTGAATGTGGAAGGCATTTTTCCTCAAGTACATCGGAATTTTTTTTTAAGTCCATGCATTTCAATGAAGTACAAAGTCTACTAGAAAAATTCCTTGCACACTGTGGTTGTTGCTGTGTACATAGTTCTCCTGGTTCTGCTCTTTTCACTCAGCATCAGCTCATATAAGTCTTCCTAATCCTCTCCGAAGTCTTTCTGTTCATTGCTTCTCACAGAACAAGAGTATTCCATTACATTCATATACGTCAATTTGTTCAGCCAATTGAAAAGCATCCCCTTGATTTTCAGATTTTGGCCACTACAAAGAGAACTGTTATAAATATTTTTGTACATGTGGGACCCTTTCTTATTTCTATGAGTTCTTTCAGATACAGTTGCAGAAGCTATATTGCTGGGTCAAAGGCTATGCACATTTTGTAGCACTTTGGGCATATTTCCAAATTGTTCTCCAGAATGGTTGGATCAGCTCACAGATCCACCAACAATGAATTAGAGTTCCAACTCTCAGAAATTTTCTCCAACATTTATCACCTTCCTCTTTTGCCATGTTAGCCAATCTAGTAGGTGTAATGTGGTACCTCAGAGTTGTTTTGACTTGTATCTCCCTAATCAATAGTAATTTAGGGCATATTTCATAAAATTATAGATAGTTTTAATTTCTTCCTCTGAAAACTCCCTTTTCATATACTTTGGCCATTAGTCAATCGGGGAATGACTTGTATCCTTGTACATTTGACTCATTTCTCTATGTATTTTAGAAATGAGCCCTTTATCACAGACAATAGTTACAAAAATTCTTTGCCAGTTTTCTGCTTCCCTCCTAATCTTGGTTGCATTGGATTTATTTGTGCAAAACTTTTCAATATAATTTAATCAAAATTATACATTTTGTACTTCATAATATTCTCTATCTCTTGTTGAGTCATAAATTTCTGTATTTTCCATTTCTCCATTTTCCACAAATCTGACAAATATGCTTCTCCTTGCTCCCCTAATTTGTTTATAGTAACAATCTTTATACCTAGATCATGTATTCATTAAGACTCTATTTTTCTATAATGTGTCAGGCATCGGTCTATGCCCACTTTCTGCCACACTGTTATGCAGTTTTCGCAGTAATTTTTGTGAAACAGTGAGTTCTTATCCCAGAAGGTGAGGTCCCTGAGTTTATCAAACAGTAAATGGCTGTATTCATTAACCACTGTTTCCTGAGTACCTTACCCATTCCACTACTCTACCCCTTTGTTTTGATTATTGCTGCTTTATAATACAATTTGAGATCTGGTAGGGTTAAGCCACCTTCCCTTCACTACTTTTCATTAGTTTCCTTGATTCTCTGGACTTTTTGTTCTTCCAGATTAATTTTGATATTATTTTTCTTACCTGTAGAAAATAATTGTCTTGTAGTTTGATTGGTATGTCATTTTTATTATATTAGTTCAGTCTACCCATGAGTAACTGATGTTTTTTCACTTATTTCAATTTGACTTTATGAGAAAAGTGGTTTGCAATTGTGTTCACGTAGTCCCTGTGTTTTTTTTTTTTTTTGTAGGGTAGATTACCAGATATTTTATATTGTCTACTATAGTTTAAAATGGGATTTTTCTTTCTATGCCTTGTTGTTGGACTTTATTAGTCATATGTAGAAATACAGATGATTTATCTTGGTTTATTTTGTAACCTTCAATTTTGTCAATGTTCTTTATTATTTCAAGTATTTTTTTACTTGATTCGCTGGGATTCTGTAAGTATATCATCATATCATCTGCAAAGAGTCATAGCTTAGTTTCTTCTTTGTCTATTCTAATTCCTTCAGTTTCCTTTTCTTCTCTTATTGATACAGCTAGCATTTCTAAGACCATATTGAGTAACTGGTAATAATAAACATCCTTTTTCACCCCTAGTCTTAATGGAAATGCATCTAGCTTGTCCTCATTGCATGTAATGTTGCTGATGGTGTTTGGTAGATACTACTGATTATTTTATGGAAAATTTAATTTATTCCTATGCTTTCCAGTGTTTTCAATAGGAATGTGTATTGCATTTTTTCAAAAGCCTTTTCTGCATCTATTGATATAATCATGAGGTTTCTATTAGTTTTGTTGTCGATATGATCAATAATGCTAATAGCTTTCCTAATATTGAACCAGCCCTGCATTCCTGGTATAAATCCTAGCTGATCATAATGTATTATTCTCGTGAAAAGTTGCCGTCCCCTTTTGCTAATATCTTATTTAAAGTTTTTGCATCTACATTCATTAGAGAAACTGGTCTATAATGTTCTTTCTCTCTTTCAACTCTTGCTTGTTTAGGTATCAGAGCCACGTTTGTATCATAAAATGAATTTGGTAGAACTCCTTTGGCAATTTCCGCAAATACTCTCTATATTATTGGAATTAGCTGCTCTAAATGTTTGACAGAACTCACTTGTAAATTGTTCTGGCCCTGGAGATTTTTTCCTAGGGAGTTCATTGATGACTTGTTCAATTTCCTTTTTTGCCATGGGGTGATGTAAATACTCAGCTTCCTCTTCCAAAACCTCCCAGAAATTCCATTAGCCAAAAAAAAAAAAAAAATACATAACCATGGTGATAAGAGAACTGATATAGTAGTTAATAGCAAAACTAATTGATAATATAAACTTATTATAAAAATAGTCATTGTATTGTTTCAGTCAAGTGTGACTTTTCATAACCTCACTGGGTTTCCTTGGCAAAGAGTTTGCCACTGTTTGTCATTTCCTTCTCCAGCTCATTTTACAGGTGAAAAAAAATTATAAGGAACAAGATTATGTGACTTGGTCAATGTCACAAAAGTAGAAAATGTATGAGACTGTATTTGTACTCATGGCTTGCTGACTCCAGACCTGGAGCTCTGTCTTCTGTAGCACTAGCTGCCCTTATGGCTATCTTAGCAAGACAAATTATAGAAGAACAAGAGCAATATGAAGTTGCAGAATAATCCCAAAATCAACAAGGATCTTTCTCAATCTCCAGTAATGCTAGTGTTTTCCACTGGTTGATTACTTGTAATTTATCATTTATCTTTGATTTGTACATAATTCTTCTATGTAGTTTCCTTTAGATTGTGAGTTTCTTTTTTTTCAATTAATTCGGTTTTTTTTAGTTTTCAACATTCACTTTTCTAAGATTTTGAGCTCTATGTTTTCCCTCCTTGTCCCCTCTTCCCTCTTCAAGAGTGCATGCAATATGATATAGGCGATGCATGAACAATTATATTATGCATATTTCCACGTTTCAGCTTC
Organism: Notamacropus eugenii; assembly: GCF_028372415.1. Lineage (NCBI taxonomy): Eukaryota > Metazoa > Chordata > Mammalia > Diprotodontia > Macropodidae > Notamacropus > Notamacropus eugenii. The sequence continues at coordinate 382,152,174 of NC_092875.1, forward strand.
TTTGATGTCTAAGATGTTATGATTAATTTGACAATTTAAAAACAACCAAAAATAAAACGTTTTGGAAGCAGTCAGAGCAACTATCTTGAAATATGAGGCAGAGAATTTTAGTAACCCAGAATTTTGATAAGGCGATTTAGAAAAAAAATCATAAGAAACTAAAGAAAGATGTGAAAAAGTATCTTGCAAAGGACTTAAACCTTGAATGTAACATATCTTGAAAAGCTGAGATTAATCATCATTTTTAAATTGACCTTCAACGAAGTGTAGTCTATAAGATATTCGTTCAGAAAGCAAACAAAAACAGACTCTCATACACTCAAAAAAACAACATACAGAATGAAACAAAAGTCTTAAGACTGAAAAAAAAGGAGAACACGAAAGCACAAATTTTAAATCATTTTTGGTCAATGCCAAGCAAGCAATATGCGCCACAAAGTAACCCTTGTGGTCGTTCATGGTGTTGGTGATTCCTGGCAGTTTTGCCATGAGAGACTGGGCTCAGCCTGCAATACTTGGTACAGCATCCCTTAAAGAAAATCTAATTGTCATTAGGTGTTTATTAATATTTGTAACATATAAAAGACCAGATGACAAGGTCTAATTTATAACCAGAGGACAAATAAAGGTGTTTGTATTTCTAAAGATTGTTCAAAACCCTTATGTTTTTAAGTGTCAGGTACAAGTTAATAGTTATCTATTTTGGTGTGTGAAACAGACTAATTATAGGGTCACAAAATGAACAATTTATTAAATGTTGAGCCTCAGAAGTGAAAACATTTTGCCTGCCATCTTGCTAGAACCTTGGCCTCTATAATGTAATTGTACAATTATAATAAATTCCATAGATGCTGAAACAATTGAAGAAAAATCCTTCACAATAAATGCTTGTAGCCTGCAATGCATTGTACACAAAGCACTGGAACACTACGAATGTCTTAGGTGCAGTTTGAGTTTGATAGGGAAAAAGAACTCTCTTGAGAGTAAAATCTCTTGCTAAATTAGGTATATTTGCCAAAGGGAAAGTACATTTTCATATGGAAAAAAGTTTTCCTAGAGCATATTGCAGATGCACAGTTTTGCTACCCCATCTTTGTTTATGAAATATTCTTGTCTATGAAGTTTTGTAGTAAAGGCATTGTTCAATGAAAGCTACGCAATTGTCTACATAAGTGAGAGCTACTAAATAGAACTGTATTTGCTAACTTTTAGTAGCCCCAATTGTAATTTGCATGTTGTCATTAAATGAACATCAAAATGTCTGAAAGAGGTGTACTTTTAAAGTAAAGAAACCTAAAAGTAGTGTATTGGTTCAGAAGTTAGCTATTCAGCAAAGAATCAATGAGACCAACTTAATTAAGTACAATTATACAGATGTCAAATGTACAACCTGATCCACTCAGGTTTTAAGTATAAAATGTTGTATATATAATAATATAATATATGATATAAACATACATAAATACAATAAAATATAATATAATGTATGAATAATATATATTTAAAATATAAAAATATGAAAAACTCTGTCTTATTAATTCAATGGATAATGTATGTTGGTTGAAAAATTAGTCTTGCAGCTCTAGCCAACCATTATTTTCCATTGGCAGATTTGAATTTGACACCCCTTCACTACTACATGAAGATGTTAAAAGGTACTGCAAAATAGTTTTTCATTTCAATTCAGACCATTGAAAGTTTATGATTATGTGTGATTGCTGTGGGTGTGTAAGCATTCTGAAAATTTCCCTTTAACACCTCCTTACAAATCTTAACTCTGGTTTTTAGAGGCAGATTGTCTATAACGTTCACAACAAGTATTATGTATTAAAGAAGGATGTCTGTATTTGTCATCTTATGCATATTATTTTTGGGACAATGTTGGTTAAAAGTCCTATTTAAGCCTATATTATTTACTCTTCTGATTTGCTGTCAGTTGATACATGTGGACAGATTCTTGGTCCATGAAACTGATGCTCTCAATATGAAAAACAAAAAGGCATGGATGCTATGTAAATGAAAGGCAAACTTCACTTCAGGTTTTGTTATTCTCGTTCAAAATACATAGCATGTGATTTTTTTAAAATTATGTTCCATAATATCCTCCCCAAAAAGAAAATTCCAAGAGTTTTTCTGTCCTTGATGCATAAGGAAAATAAAAGAACCCCTTCATATGTTTGCCTTTCAAATATAGAATGATAGCATGCATACCTCGCCAGGTTTTTTCTTATTTCTTGCTTAAACAGTGTTCCTAGAAAATGTTGTTGTTTGTCTTTCATCTTCAAGGAGGAACAATGCCATCAAGCGGCGATATCTTGACTTTCAGGTGAATTGAATTTAATTGAGGCAGAGTTTCACAAAGTCATCAACATCACCCTTTTTTCATGAGTCACTGATTTCTTCTGGACAGATAAAAGTCAAGACCACTGGTGATAGACCAGGATGCAGGAGATTACCATCTTCTTTTCAGATTAACCTCTAAGTGTTCCATAGACCTTGCTTTAACCATCCGCCTCACATGGCACATTGGAACAATTTATGCTCATCCACCCCTTCTGTCAGAAGTCTTCACATGCTTCACACAGATATCCCTCTAATTCCTCAATAGGTTTTAGGCCCCTTGGTGATGCTCAATCTGGTTTAGCCTGTTCATTGTTTATCAAAGTATGGCTTCTGTGTGTATTGCTGTTTCTTTGAGCCACGAGTGAGATTTGAATTCCAGGTAGAGACCAAAGGAGGATAAGCAGCCTTGAAAAGGGTTTGCCAAGACCTTACACCAGAGATCCTGGTCCTTCTTGAACACCCCATAAACCTGAATAAAATGTACTACAGTGGATTTAATATGTAATAGTAAGGTCTGGAATTCTCGTAGTTGAAAAACCCTGTACCTCCCCCATAACTGTGTGGTATCATTTTAATACCAAAGGAAAAAGCCAATTATTTCCAGGTTGATTATAGGCACTAGTTTAATAAATCCTTATGAATACTTACAAAATAGAGGCACTGTTTGATCTCAGGTGGCAACCAGAGAGTTCAATGCATCTCTGCCAAAGAGTCGCCAAAATTTTCATGGTAATTATAGAAGAAAAGGAGGAAGAGGAGCTAGAAAATTCATGAGTATTGATTGATGGATAATTTTTATTTCCTTCTTAGTAATTAATTGGGGCTTTAAGTCAATACTGAGCCCAAATATAAATTTGCATATTAATCATGTACTAGTCATGATGGCATATGTGTCACAATATTCTTGTTATGGCTTTCATGAGCCATAATATCTGAAGTTATGACTCAGTGTCTAAATTATGACTCAGTAGCTAAGTTATGATTTCTAATAGGTTACCATGTTCAGGTTTCCACCTTTCAGAAAGATAAAGGTTTTATGGCTTTTCACTTGCTACTGTATTGTATGGCTTCTCCTCATCTGGAACCCCAGAATAATAGAAAACTCTTTTCCTGAACAAGGACTCATTGCCTTCCTTTATTTTATATGAACTATAAATTATATATTTTTGCTGGCAAAACAAATATCTTGGATATGCATATATGCACGAAAAAATCTTTGTGGTAACATACAAGTAATCATACTAAATTAAATTTGTCTTATAAATATATTAATAAATATTTCATGATACAGAAAGTTACACCTTAGAAATTTCAGGTTGTAAATATTCTTTCCTCAAAACCACCTGTGTCAGGTAACTAGTACAACAATAATTGCTCCTATTTTATGTGAATTAATCAGTTAAGGAATGAATGAGATAAGCAATTATTAAATCTCTAGAGACAAAGATACAAAATAATATAGGCCTTTCCCTCAAGGATCTTCTATTCTGATGGAGGGAATAAAAAATAATGGAGAAATGAACAAGGATTGATTATTTCAGTCACGAAATATTTTAGTTCCTACTAAATGTCAGGTAGTGTATGATCACTGTGGATGCAAAAAGAGGCAAAAACAGTCTTTAATCTTGGGAAGCTTACAATCTACTTGGGGAAACAAGATGCAAACAATTACATACAAAGTAAGCCATAGACAGGATAAATGGGAAATAAGGAACAGATGTAAGGCACTGAGTTTAAGAAAAGTTTGGGAAAGCTTTCTGTGGAATGTACGTTTAAAATTGGTACTTAAAGGAAGCCATGAAAGTCAGTAGGTGAAGTGGAAGAGGGAGAGCATTCCAGACATGGGAAACAACCATGAAAATTCTGAAAGCAAGAGATGAATTGGCTTGTCCATGGAATCTCTTAGAGGCCAATGTCAGTGTGTTGAAGACCATGTGTCAGGGTGTAAAATGTAAGACGGTTGGAAAGGCAGGAGGGGCCTAAGTTACAAAATGTTTTGAATGCCAAACTGAACATTTTGTTCTTGATCCTGGAGGCAATCGGAAGCCACTGGACTTTTTTGAATACAAGAGGTAATATTATCAGATCTGTGATTTTTGGAAAACCATCTTATTGCCTGAATCAAAAATTTCTATGAGAAATCACAAGGAGAGTGAGTTGAGCTATTAGAGCTGATTAACATACAGTATTGATTTTACTTTGGCTTCAGGTCTGGAAAGAGAGATGGGGTTGAGGAGGAAAAGGAGAAAGAAGGGTGCATTTGTTGATAGTATGATGAATGGCATCTAGTATCGTAAGAGGAGTCTTGAATACCTACCAATTTACTGAATTTAATATATTCCTCCATTTCTGTTTAAAAACGCTGTATATTTAATGGGGTGAAGTTGCATTTTTGTTTCATACATACATGCATGCATGCATACATGTATATACACACATATGTACACACACATATATACATTGTATATGTGTATATATGTATGTATGCGTACATAAAATTCTACAGTAATAATCTAGAAAATTTGACTCAATTCTTTGCAATTAAAATAAGAAATTCATCTTTACCCTATGCTACTAATAAGGAAATAAAATTTTTTAAAAAATATTTTATCTGAAAACTTTTATTTGTCTCATCATTCACACACATATAAACACACACATATTTTTTCAAAAAAAGACAACAAACAAATTTGTAGAACTATAACAATGCAATATATTAGAGTTTAAATGAATTTTAATATTTAAATCTAATGTAAAGAAGAAATGGAATTCTGTGAATCAACTATGCAAGTGCAATATTTGTAAAATGTTTTAAAAAACAACATTTATGGAATTAAATTTTCTTAGAGACTAAGGAGTCCTCAAGTGAAAGTCTGGAACATTCTGGAAAATCTTTTAACTCTTTCTATTAACCAGGGTATCATTTACAACTTCTCTGGTATATTGAATCAAAATTTCTATAATAATATCATATGTGAACTGGAAAATCAATTTATTATGCCAATATTTATGAGTGAAAAACACACGTATTTTTTCGTAAATTTTATGTTGTATTAAAGGACAAATATTGGACACATTTAAACAATTTTACATAATTCTGTTTGTTCTTCAATGTCTATGCTTCCAATTAATTCAACTTTTTATATGGCACTAAATTGAGTTTTGGCATTTTGAAGTTAAAACCAAGCTAATGTCAAGTCAAAGCCCTGACAGTTTACTGAGAAAGCATTAATTTTAAATAGATTAATTTCAAGATACTGAGCATCTCACCTGAAAGTTGTCAGCTTTTAAATCGATTATTTAAATGTCCTCTCTAAGACAGAATATTCCAGTTCACGAACTCCTTCTTTCTTGATTTCAAAAAGATCTTCCAACTCTTTACTCACTTCAAATTTCTACACTTGACATGGTAAGGAACAAAACTGCAAACAAATAAATCAGAACTATATTACCTACTCTTAAGGAGCTCCCACTGTATTGCAAAAACTGTATAAACTTTATAGTAATTTGATATGTTCCAATTTGACAAATTTAACTAGTTTGGCATATGATACTGTCTATGGGGTCAAGGTATGCACAGATATGGAAAATAGATATGTATGGTATTAACATATTGTATACGTATGTATGTACATATAAACATATGTATCTATTTGTATATGTATATTTATATGTGTGAATATTGTATATCAAGTATGTTTGTGGTTACGAATTGAATGTGTGTGGTTACACACACATGTAGCCATTCTTCCTGGAACAATGATCCTGGTCAAATGTTTATACGTAACATAGGAAAAAAGAAAAAAAAAGAAAAAAGTAATAAGATAATGATATGGAGTCAAAAAGTAAATTAAAATAAAACCACGGAAGGCCAATTTAGTGATTGAAATATTGAGATAATGAAGTGAATACAATATTTCAGTAAGTTAAAAATGTAACAAATCAGTGTCACTTTTTAAAGTAAACTTGATTATTAAAATCAATGCATTTATAATTTTCTCTAACATCTCTGCTATCAGGGATATATATCATAAGTACAAATATTCCAAGCAGATTATTGTTGAGCCAATATTTTCACTTTAATAATTCAAAGGTCAATATAAATAAGCTACAGAATCACCACAGACTCATTTGATTGTCAGCATCTGCATAACACTTTATCATTTGTAGAGAACTTTGGAAATATGATCTCATTTTAACTTTACAACAGCTGTGGACAGTATTTGCTATTTTAAAGATAAGAAAACTGACGCAGAGAGTAAGTCATTGCCCAGAATCACACAGTTTGTAAGTGTCTGAGGGCAGTTTTAAACTCATATCCTCCTCATTCAAAGAGCACCACTCTAGCAACTTGCCTGACCTAATTGACAGCAAACTTTCATTTAAAAAGACTGGTTCATGAATAGTGTATTCTAATTCCTGGTGTTTTTCTTTACTATTCACCTTTATTTACAAGGATCACACAATTTTCAAAGAAATAGGAAATATTATAATATGTAATATTGGCCAGATTATTGCCACAATTACAGGGCTCAAATAAACCTTTACTAAGATAATGATTAATAATAGTAATAGTAAGAGCCAATAATATTTAAGCTGTAATCCCTTTTTACTATACACTTTCCTTTATCTGAGAGAAGGTTTAAGGGAACAATGATAGTTAGGATCACCAGAACCAAAGTAACACAGGAAGGATGCAACCAGACAAGCTATATAGGGCTAGGAGAACTTAAGATCCTGTCCCTTCACCTTCTTGCTCTGGGTGGGAGAAACATCCTGATCCTATACCTCGATGCAGATTGAATCATTTTTTCCTTAAAAGAGATCATCTTTGGGACTTGATAAACTCAGAAAATTAAGAATTTCAGGGATTAAAATCACTTCAGTCTCACTTATTTAAAACAAGGTAAGAGACCTTCAGTGTGACTCATATATTTTTCTACACTTCTGAGTGTAACTCAGAAGCTGGGAAACTTCATTTAATGGTGACGAAGACAATTAGCATTTATGTGCCTATTATGTTCCAGGCATTGTGCTAATTGTTCTATAAATATTATTTCATTTGATCCTAGTAACAACTTTGCAAGGTAGGCCCTGTTCTGTTATTATTCCCATTTTACCAGTGATTCATCCTGGTGTCTCTTCTTTACTGCAGCTCAACCCTACTTTCAATTTCTCCTTTTGCTTGTTGCCCCATGTGTCAACACTAAATGATTTGCTCTTCAGTTATTTAAGTTTTGAATAGGGATAGCCTCACATAACTGCCGTTCTTGAGATCACCACAGTTTTTTCTGTCTACTTCTCTTTCTTCCCACATCTTTTCTCTCTCTATTTCCTCTCTCTAATCCACATATCAGACATGTAAGATTCTTGGTACATGAAAAGTTCAAATTTCATTTTTGCAAGTATCTTATCTTCCCAAATCAGAAAAGAAAACTACTGGCAGTGTTGATAGCAACTAAGATACCTCATCCAAGAGAGAGAATATAAGCTTTACTAGAATGATGGCTACAACAAAACAGGGTTTAAGAAATATGGAGAATTCTGAGACAGGGTGGTCTTTAGAGCAAAAGCAGTCCTCAGGACAAGAAACTAAGATCTCAAATTACAAGATGTGTTTGAAATATCAATAATATGAAAATTTCATTGTATGATAGAGCAATCTTTCTTTGAGCATTCTAGAGATCATTAATCATGTTATAGTCATATATATTGGAAGTATACAGACATGAACTAAATTATATTTTAGAAAACATCCTGAAATAGCTCAGACTTCAATGTGTCTAATTTATAACCTAAAAAAAAAATTAATCTCTTCAAGTATCTGGCCCATTATATATTTTTTCAAGTATTCAAGTAATCAATTCAAAGTCTGATAATATTAATGAAAAGATCTCATTTTTAGAATTAATTTGTTTTAAAAGAAAGCTTTCCAATTATCTGTAAAAGTCATTTTTTTAGTCTAATGCTATCTGGTTTTGAATTTGAAAAAGACATATCTAGCATAGTTTCAAAAAAGGGCATTCATTTGAGGCAAGGGACATACAAGAATGTATACAGGAAAATGATATTGTTAAAATGTGTCATATTTACATCCTTTAGCAAAGTACAGACATTTATTTCAGGGTATAAGTGTATCATGAACTTATAAATATTGATGCAATGAATTGCTTTTCCAGTCCTCACATAAAGCTATTTGCAGAGTTTTAAGATTTTGGACATGGTTAGATAAGAATATAGATCAACAAAGTGATAAATTTAAGTTCATTTTCCTGCTTTGCCAAACTCGGTGATATTTCTCTTCTTCATCCACTTAAAATGTTCATAAAATAATTATAATCATTACTGTACTTCTTAAGTGTAAGTAAAAAGCTGTCACAATACAATTGGGAAAAACAAATACTCACAGAGCCCAAACTTCCTCAGCCACGATTATAGCTCAGCCTGCTATTCACTCCAAAATTTTTCTGGCATAGATTTGACAACAAAAGCAGCTGGGAACAAAGTTGATTTTCCCTTCATTTGAGAAGGTGGCTGACTGTTTTGTATGAAATATCTTTACCTGATTTCACTCAATTTCCTTTCCAATTAGGGATTTAAAAGCCAAAATAAAAATACGTTTTCTCCTACAACACCAAGTTCTTTGCTCTGCACATTTAAGAGCAGAGGTGTCTTTGTTAAACATTTAAAAGTCAGATGATACAACCATTACCTTTCTTCTTGGAAAGAATGAAGTGGAGTTTTGCATACTCCTTTAAGAAAATTCTTATTTTTTTCTGATATAAAAATAATAATGGATCTCCTTTTGTCACCTGTTATTGATAAAATCTTTAGGAATCCCCGAAAGGCTATTGCCTCAGACAAAATGGAGCCTGGGAAAGACCTTAACTTAAAAAGACTGAGATCTCCCCACTGTTTCTGGGGCCATTTGAATTGTCCTGACCTATGTCTTCCTACTGGACTCAAATGACTCTGGAGAAGAAAGTGAGGATGATGACCTTGCACAACTCTGCCAAACAATCAAATTCAGTTGCAAGTCAAAACATCGCCCTCCTGATGTCATTGATCATCTAGAAAAAGAATGATGAAAAACAGCTTGTGAGGAGTAGTAGCTACCTTATTGGGAACACAACTGGTCATTTCCAGTTGGTCAGTGCTGAACCTTCCTTCCAATCTTCCTTCCCTTCTTCCTTCCTGCCTTGTTTCCTTTCTTCCTTCTGTCCTTCGTTTCTTCCCTTCTTTCTTATTTCCTCTTTTTTTCCTTCTTCCTTCCTTCCTTGCTTTCTTCCTTCCTTCCTTTTTCTCCCTATGTCCACATTGGGAATCATATCCTACCATATTTGTGCTCTGCTATAATGAATATAAATTTTAATTGCTTAAACCTTGGAAGATATCTTGGGATTTGTGGGTTAGAGTTTTTTTCCTTTTCCCTACTTATTTATTCTATTGTTTCCGCCAAAAGTGGGGCAAAACCCTCTTTTTTCTCATAAAAATTTCATTTGTGATTTCTTGAAATATAGCTATGAAAAACTAGGCTTTAATAAAATCCATTGGGATTCAAATGGAACTATTTGACAGTGCCTTAAAGAAAATTCGCTTTGGCTCTCAAGATTGACCGATAGATCCCAGCCCAAACCTTACATGGTCATTGTTTGGGTTTTAAGACCCAGAGAGATCATAAATAGCAGTTGTTTCTGTCTGACCAAAAAACACTGAGGGTCTTCTTCTCCCAGAGGGATTTTTAAAATTAATTTTCTTATTTTATTGGCATAACTCAAGAGCATGGAATAGTACTTCATCTGTTTAAGCCTTTAATATATTTTTTATTTTTTCTTTTCTTTCTTTGAAAGAGAAAATAGTAGGTTTTAATCATTCAGACTTCATAGTTCTTTCTGTGGAGGTGGATATCGTTTTCCATCATGAGTCTTTTGGAATTGTTAGATCACTGAATTGCTGAGAAGAGCTAAGTCTATCAAAGTTGGTCGTTGCACTGTGTTGCTGTTACTGTATACAATGTTCTCTTGGTTGTGCTCACTTCATTCAGCATTATGTAAGTCTCAGTTTATGTAACCCTTTTCAGGTTTTTTTTTAGTCCACCTCCTCCTTATTTCTTACAGAATAATAGTATTACATTGCATTCCTATACTACAACTTGTTCAGTCATTTCTCAGTTGATGGTCATCCCCTCCATTTTCAATTCTTTGCCACCAGAAAAAGAGCTGCTATAGATATTTTTGTACATGTGGGTCCTTTCCTCTTTTCTATGATTTCTGTGGTATACAGACTTAGTAGTAGTATTGATGAATCAAATATATGCACAGTTTTATAGACCTTCAGGCATAGTTCCAAATTGTTTTCCAAAGTGGTTGGATCAGTTCACAACTCCAGTAATTAGTATTCTAATTTTCCCATATCTTTTCCAACATTTATCATTGTCCTTTTTTTGGGCCATATTAGCTAATTTATAGGTGTGAAGTAGTTCCTCAGAGTTGTTTTAATTTGTTTTTCTCTAATCCATAGTGATTTAAAGCATTTTTATATGACTATAGGTATCTTTAATTTGTTCATCTGAAAACTGTCTGTTTATATCCTTTGAACATTTTTCAGTTGGGGGAATAACTTGTACTTTTATAAATTTGACTCAGTTCTCTATGTATTTTGGAAATGAGACCTTTATCAGAGATAGTGACTGTAAAAAGTATCTTTCAGCTTTCTGCTTCCCTTCTAATTTTGATTGCCAGAATGCACTTTTAAGTTTAGTCTGCATCATTGCCACTTTTCCATCACTTTCTTAAGTCTAGATAATCAATGGAACAGTAAGTTAAGTCCCAATTTGTAAAGTTTACTGTTTTTGAGATTTAAGTGCTCACACTGAAAATGTGGCAGTTTAATCTTATAAGCTAGTATGAATTCACTCCAGCACACTCCTGGGAAGAAGCCAGACAGAGGATGAAGAATATCACATCTAGGTCCTTGTACAAGAGGTTTCTTGGGAGACATGTAAATGTGGAGCAATCCTGGTGATAGGGGGTTAGTTTGCCAGGAAGAGAGACAGCCTATGTTGATAAGGCTAAGTTTGGACTTTCTGATACAGTACTTGTTCTGAGTCTCTGACTATCCTTGAACGTCATATTTGAGAACCTCAGATGTAACACAAAAGCTAAACATTTAGGGTTGAACCACTTATCAAACTATATTAGAAAAAGCATCCACATTTCATTATATGCTTCGTATTTTTTCGAGTCTCCTTAGTACAAAATTCCTTCATCTGGTCCTGATTCCCACCTGGCATACTATATGCCACACATCTGGTGGTTTTACTTCATAAAGAGACATCAGGTTCATGGATAGTCCAGAGAATGCCATTTAAAGAGGTCAAGGTAATGGCGTCAGATGCATTAGCAAAGGATCATCAGATTTCAACTTTGTTGTTCACTGATGTTGCTTCAGAGTAAGTTATCATCCACCATCACCTCTTTTTGAACTATTAGCTGTTTAACTGGTCCTAGTTCTTGAATCATTCTTTATGTTTGTGCCTTCAGAGCCTCTTTCCTGAAGAGTGTGGTCATCACATCCTGCTTTCTCCTCTCCTTGGGACTAAGGTTCTTAAAATGGGGTCCATGAATACTCTAGGGCTTAGTTTTTTAAAGAAGGTTTTACTGCCAGGTGAGAACCTTGAGAAGACATCTTAAGGAACCCCTGGTATTGAAAACCCAGATATCAGTTCTTCCTTCTCTGGTAACTATGGACATACAGCTATTCTGTCTCTTTAATTATGGTCAGGTAGAGGAAGTCATGTCTATTGATTTTGGAGATTACTGACCAGAAGTGTTTGTTTGGCCAGATGAGGACTCTGTGAAGCCGCTAAATGAGCCCCCTGACTTAGAAAACCCAGATGTCAGTGGCTCCCTGTCTGGAATCTATGGTCAGACAGTTTGAACTGTCTGTTGAATGCAGGAAGAGGAAACCATGTCTGCTTACTTTTAATTTCTCTGTATTTTCTTTGAAGTTTAGGGTGCTGACTCCCCTGTCAATAGCTTCATAAAGGGGACCCAAAAACATTGAAGAAAAGTTTTTTGAATCTTTATTCAAACCCTACCAATTCTTTCTCTGGGTATCAACAGTATTTTTCTTCCTAAGTCCTTCAGTGTTGTCATGGATTGTTGTGTTGCTGAGAATACCTAAGCCATTCACAGCTGATCCTCTTAGGATAAACAATTAATATTTTTCAGTTATTTAGTTCTGATTTTATTTGTGTGAATAGTATTTTGACAGAGAGGCCTGGAAGGACTTATATGAAGAGATGGTGAGTGAAAGGAGAAGAACCAGAAGAACATCATACCCAGTAACAACCACAGTGTGTGAGGAATTTTTCTGGTAGACTTAGCCCTTCACAGCAATACAAGGACCTAAAACATTCCCAATGGACTCCTGAGGCAAAATGTCTTCCACATCCAGAGAAAGAACTGTGGAATTTGATTGCAGAATGAAGCAGAATATTTTCTCTTTTGTTATGGTTGTTTTGTTATGGCTTTTCTTATCACCTCTACCATTCATTTTAATTCTTCTATGCAACATGAACGATCTGAAAATTTGTGTAATAACAATGTATTTGTAGAACTCATAAGATTGCACGCCATCTTGGGGAAGGTGGAGGGGTTGAAGGGAGAGTGAAGGGGAGAAAACCTAAGAATTGTAGGAGTGATTGTAGAAAACTGAAAACAAATAAATTAATAATAATAAAGTATTTTAGTTGTATTCATATAGTTCCTGGATTTGTCCTGGCAGGAAGACTCCTAAATGTTTTCTATTGTCTACAGTTTTTTGAAATGGAGTTTTTTTTTTCTATGTCTTCCTGCTGGGCTTTGTAAGTAATATATAGAAATGCTGATGACTTATGTGGGTTTACTTTACATCCTGCAACTTTGCTTAAGTTGTTGGTTATTTCAAGCAGTTTTTTACATGATTCTCTAGGATTCTTTAAGTATACCATCATATCCGCTGCAAAGAGTGGCATCTTTCTTCTTTGCCTATTCTAATTCCTTCATTTGTTCTTCTTATATTGATATATTTAATATTGAATAACAGTGGTGATAATGAACATCCTTCCTTCACCCCTGATGTTATTGGGAAAATTTCTAGTTTATCCCCACAACATATAATGCTTATTGAGGGTTCTAGATAGATACTCCTTTACATTGTCAGGAAAACTCCATTTATTCCTATGCTCTCTAGAGATTTTAGTATTATGGATGCTTCATTTGGTGAAAAGCCTTTCCTGCATTTGTTGAAATAATTAAGATTTCTGCCTGTTTTGTTGTTGATATCATCAATTATGCTGATAGTTTTCCTAATGTTGAACCAGGCCTGTTTTGCTGATTTGAATCCCACTCAGTGATAGTGCATTATGCTCTTGAAAAATTTTTGTAATTTCCTGGTGAACATATTACTTAAAAGCTTTTATTAATATTCATTAGGGAAATTGACCTATAATTGTCTTTGTTTTTTCTCTTCTTGGTTTAGGTATCAGCACCATATTTGTATAATAAAAGAAATGTGATAGGACTCCTTCATCTAACTTTCCAAATAGTTTATATAACATTGGAAGTATTTGTTCATTAAATGTTTGGTAGTTTTCATGCCTAAATTCATCTGACCATGGAGATTTTTTCCTAAGGAGTTCCTTGATGGTTGATGCAATTTCGTTTTTTTTTTTTTTTTTTTTTGAAAATGGCATTACTTATGTACTTTATGTTCTCTTCCACTAATCCGGGGTATTAATTGTATTTCTGAAAATATTCATCCTTTAAGTTTAGTTTGCTAGATTTATTGGTATATGATTGAAAAAAATAGGTCCTTTTTATTGTTTTAATTTCCAGTTCATTTGTGGTGAATTCACCACTTAATTTTTGATGCTTGTAGTTTGCTTTTCTTCTTTCTTATTTTTAATTAATTATGCAAAACATTATCTATTTTTTTCACAAAGTGCTGATAGTTTCATTTATTGTTTCAATAGTTTTCTTACTTTCAATTATATTAATCGCTCATTTGATTTCCATAATTTCTAATGTGTGTTTAATTGGGGATGTTTAATTTGTTCTTCTTCTAGCTTTATTAATTGCATGGCTGATTAATTGAGCTCTTATTTCTTTATTTTATTCTTTTAAGCATTAGGGACATAAAATTTCCCTTATGAACTGCTTTGGCTGCATCACATAGTTTTTGGTTTGTTGTCTCATTATTGTCATTTTTTAAAAGAAATCATTGATTGTTTTTATGATTTGCTGTTTGCCTCATTCATTCTTTAGTGTTATATTATGTAGTCTCCAATTAATTTTCTGTCTTTTTTTATGGATATTTATTACATCTAATTTTTATTTAATCACGAGTATATGCATTATAATATCTCTACCTTTCCGCTGTTGATTGTGAGGCTTACATATCCTAGTACATGTTCATTTTTTGTGTACGTGCCACATACCACTAAGGAGAAAGGTATGTTGCTTTCTATTCAGTTATCTCCAGATATCTCTCATATCTTACTTTTATAAAATTCTGTTCAACTCCTTAATACCTTTCTTGCTTATTTTGTGGTTAAACTGATCTAGTTCTGAGTGGAGGGTGGTGTTGAGTTCCCCAACTACTACTGTTTTGTTATCTCTTTCTTCCTGTAACTCACTGAACTTGTCCTCCAAGAATATGGATGCTATACTAATTATTGCTTATATTTCTAGTATTTACATTACTTTATTGTCTACGGTATTTTTAGCACAATTTTAGCACAATTTTTCTCCCTTTTTATGTCTTTTAATTATATTTATTTTTGTTTTTGCTTTTCTCTAATATCAGGATTGCTACCCCTGCTCTTTTACTTCAGCTGAAACACAATATACTCTGTGCCACCCTTTTACATTTACCCTGTGTATCTCTCTGCTTCAAATGTGTTTCTTGTAAATATCATAATGCAAGATTCTGGTTTTTGATCCATTCTAATATATGATTCCATTTTATGGGAGAGTAGATCGCATTCACATATACAGATATGACAATTAACAATGTATTTCTCTCCACCCTATTCCCTGCCCCGCTAATTTGTACTTTTCCCCCTCTTCTTATCTTGTCTGTCTTCACCAATGCTTTTCTTATGACCACAACCTCTCTCAAAAGTGTTCCCTAATATTAACCCCACACCCCTTTTCCTACCTTTCCCCTCCTACTTCCTTAAAGGGTAAGAAAATTTCTATAAACATGTGAATGTGTAAGTTTTTCTATCTTTGAGATGAATCCAATGAGAGTAAGGTTCAAACAATACCCACAACCTATAGTAACAGGATTTTTGTGTCACTGCATGTGATGTAATTGACCCTACTAAGCCTCTTTTTCACTCTTCTTCTAATAAAATACTTTTTTCACCCTTTCATTTGTATTATAACATCATATCAAGCTCAAATTTTATCCACACCATCTGAATTCGTGTACATATTCTAACTATCCTAATAGAGATACAGTTCTCAAGTATTATAAAGGGGGCAGAGACAAGATGGCAGAGTGAGAGCAATTATGCACCTAAGATCTTAGACAAACTTCTTCAGATACCTCTAAAAAGAGAATCTAACTGAATTTTGGAGGAGCAGAATCCAATAGGAGACAGACTGGGGCAGTTCCACAGTCCAGGAAAGACTGGAAAGTTGATGGGAAGGATCTGTTCCACAAGGTTGGAAGAGTACACAGTGCACAGCACACAGGCTGTACCAATGCATCCCTGCCATGGCAAGATGGAGCATTAAGGTGAGGGTGGTCTGAGGCAGCAGCTGTATTGTGGAATCTTGGGCATATCAGCCCAGGACAGGAATATAGCAGAACCCAGCAAGTGAGAGCTGTGGGGCTCCAGGTATCTGCAGTGTCTGGCTTCTCCTGAGATTATTAGCCCTCAGATTAAAGGCCTGTAAGTCATTTTTGAATGTCTGGGAGCCCAAATATCTGAGTGATCAGTAAATTCTCTCTCCCCCTCCACTTGTTGACCTTGAAACAACCATAAAATTTTTCCCCAGTATAATCCTGGGAACAGTGGGATCAGCAGAAGAGGCAAACAGTCTCTTAGCATGTGAAGATAGGCCAATTGATAAGCAGGATCTCTCTTTATGTGGATGAAGGGGAAAAGTGCAGGACCAGAGTTGTCCCAGGTAACTTCACCTCAACAAACCAGGAGGAGATCTGAAGCCCCAGGTTGGTGGACCCCACAACCATCAATACCAGGGCCACAGACATGCCTCAGCACCCCAGGGGAATCAAGAAGACACAAGTTCAGCTAATATCACCAACCACTGAGCTTGCTTCTGCTATAGTTCAGCAAAGGAGAACTCCTGTGGCCAGATAACCTGTCCCACAAATTTAATAAACAAGATCCAGGGTAAATCTGGAGAAACACAAAAAGAATTCACCTAGCCTCTGCATTCTGACACTAGCCAGATTAGCCCCATGTAAGGTGCAGCACTTTAGCTTCTAGCTGAAAGAACCAGAGGCCACAACACACAAAACCTCAGATTCTATACACAAGAACAGTGGGAAAGAGCCCCTCAAGCACTAGAAGCAGAGATATACTTTAAAAACCAAGAAAAGGGTGATTATCATCATCATGAGCAAGAAACAAAGCAGGAAAGAAAAGACCATAGAAACTTTATTTGAGGACACAGACCAAAGCACGAACACCAAACAGTAGCATTGAGACTGTATGCCCACTTGAAACTTCAGAAGGAATGATTTTAGAAGTATGAAAAATGAATCCTCTGAAGAGAAAAGCTCCTTTAAAAGAAAAAATGGAAAAAAATGGGAAAAGAAGCACAAAAACCTAACTGGGAAAATTGGACAAAAGGAAAAGGAAGTACAAAAATTAAGTAGAGAAAATAAATCCTTTAAAGGAGCAATTGAATAGATGGAAAAAGAAATGCAAAAATTAACTGAAGAAAACCATTTGCTAACATTTGAATTGGGCAAGTAGAAGCTAATGACGCTATAAGATATCAAGAATCAGTCAAACAAAATCTAAAGAATGAAAACATAGAAGAAAATGTAAAATATCTAATTGAAAAAACAACTGACCTGCAAAATAGATCCAGGAGAGATTTTAAGAGTGATTATCCTACCAGAAAGTCATGATGCAAAAAGAAAAATGAAAAATGTCATCTAAGAAATCATCATATAAAAATGCCCAGAAATCCTAGATCCAGAGGAGTAAATAATCATTGAAAGAATACACGATTCACCTCATGAAAGTAACCACAAACTAAGAGAACAAAGGAATATTGTTGCCCAATTTCCAGAACTATCAAGTGAAGGAGAAAATCCTAAAGGCAGCAAGAAAGAAACCATTCAAATATCGAGGAACTACAGTTAGGATCACACAAGGCCTTGCACTTCTACATTAAAAGATCAAAGAAATTGGAATATGATACTCCATAAGTCAAAGGAGCTGGGGCTACATTCAAGGATCAATTACCCAGCAAAATTGAGCATATTATTTCAGGCAAGGAGATGGACATTTGATGAAATAACGGATTTAGAGACCTTCCTGATGAAAAAGGGAGAACTCAATAGAAAATTTGATCTTCAAATACAGGTCTCAAGAGAGGCATAAAAAAGTAAACAGGGGGAAACATTTTGTTAGTCAATATGAGCAAACTATTTACATTCCTATAAGGGAAGATGATACTTGTTAATCTTGAGAATTGTATATTTATTATGAAATATTAAAGGTATATATATCTATGTATATATATATATATATATATATATATATATATATATATATATATATATATATATATATATATATATATATATATATATATATATATATATATATATGGATGGATCTGTATGGATAGAGGGAGAAGGTATAAAATAAATGATGTGATGATAAAAATGTGATTTAAGGGTGTTAAGGGATTGTAACAGGACATGTGAAAAGGATGAAGCAGAATATGGTAAATTACATCACAGGAAGAGGCACAAAATAATAATACAGTAGAGTAAAATAAGGGAGAGAGGTGAGCATTGTGTGATATTTGCTATCATCTGTTTTGGTTCAAGGAGGTAACAACAAACTTAATTAAGTATATAAATCTAAGTAGCTCCATAAGCGTTAGGAGGGGAAGCCAAGGGAGAAGAGGCTAAAAGAGAGTGAAGAAGTACTAAGAACAAAGGGAGGAAAAGGGATGGGGGCTGAAAAATGGAAGGGAAGACTGCAAGAGGTTGTGGTAAAAAATTAATACTCTGTTGTGAAGGGGAAGGAAGAAGGGAGAATTAAAAACACAAATGGGGAGAAAGAGGATGGAGGGAAAGACACAGATGGTAAACATAACTGTGAATGCGATGAACTCTCCCATAAAACAGAGATGGATAACAGAATGAATTAAAAACCATAATCCCGATTTCTGGTTCCTGGAGGCAAGATGTCAGAGTGATTGGTAATTGCTATCTCCTTCCCTTTGTTGATTTTGACCATCCCAGAGATTATTTCCCCGGAAAAAACCCTGGAACAGTTGGAGCAGGAGAAGTGGTGAATAGACTCTCACTAAGAGAGTCTATGAAGATTTCTAAGGAGGGTTCCTTTTGCTGTGGCTAAAGGCAACTAGTGCAGGAACAGAGCAGTACCAGAATGTCATACCTCAACAGACCAGGTGAAGGTCCTAAACCCCAGAGGGTTGAAGCCATCAACTGCCAACACCAAGACTGCAGGTATGCCTCAGCGCCCCTGTGGAATTGCGAAGACACTAGGGCAGAAAGATGAGCTTCCCTACTCTCTAGCTCAGCAGAGAAGCTTACAGTTTCCAGACCACTCCTCTCCACACTTAAGGATTTACCTTTAGGGTAATTCCAGGGAAGCCCAAAAAGACAGAACCAGCCTCTGTTTTCAAACAACAGCCAGCTCAGCACCGGGTAAGCTGCAGCATTTAATTTCTAGCTGAAATACTCAGAGGCCACAACACAGAAAGCCTCAAATTTTAGGCACAACAATTGCGGGAAAGAGCTCCATGTGCCACAGACCCAGAGATCTACAATAAAAGCCAGGAAAAGGGTTATTACCAGGAGTAAAAAGCAAAGCAGATAAGAAAAGATCACAGAATCTTTCTATAGGGATAAGGACCAAAACACCAATACCAGAGAGGTGAGCATTGAGACTGAACTTCATTCTGAAATTTCATAAGGGAATATGAACTGGTCAGAAGAACAAAGAGCCTACTTGGGAGAGCTCTGGAAGGATGTTAAAACCCAAATTACAGAAACAGAAGAATAACTGGCCAATGATTTTATAAACAGGAAAAAAGAATTCACCTCCTGAAAGGGACCTCAAACTAAAAACACCAAGGAACATTCTTGCCAAATTTGAGAAGTATCAAGTGAAGGAGAAAATACTGCAGATAGTCAGAAAGAAACAATTCAAAAATAGAGAAGTTACAGTCAAGATCACACAGGACGTTGCGGCTTCTCCACTAAGAGATCAAAGGAATTGTAATACTATATTGTATAAGACAAAGGATCTTGGACTACAACCAAGGATTAATTAGCCAGCAAAGTTGAGCATAATATTTTGGGGAAGAAGATGGAGATTCAATGAAATAAGGGATTTCCAGACCTTCCTGATGAAAAGGCCATAATTCAACAGAAAATTTGATCTTCAAATGTAGGATTCAAAAGAGGCATATAAAAGGTAAACAGGGGGAAAAAAAAAACTCCTTACACAGTATGGGTAAATTGTTTGCATCAGTGTAAGGGAAGATGATACTTGTTAATCTTGAGAACCGTAAAATTATTATGAAATGTAAAAGAGATATACATAGATAGTGGGCGTGGGTGTAAATTAAATGATGTGATCTTAACGAATGTAATTTAATGTTGAAAGGGATTGTAATGGGAGATGTGAAAAGGAGGGGCAGAAAAAATAAATTCCATCACAGAAAGATGCACAAAAATATATTATGGTAGAGGGAAAGAGGGGAGGGAGATGAGTGTTGTTTGAGAGGTACTCTCATTTGATTGGATTCAAAGAGGGTTCAACAAACCTAGCTAAATACAGAAAGACATCTCTCTCTACAGGCAATAGGAGGGGAAGGGGGAAAGAAAAGGGAGAGTAGGGTAAAAAGGAGGTAAGATGTAATAAGGGAAAAGGAAATTAAAAGTTAGAGGGACTAAAAGAAGAGAGCATAGACTGAGGGAGGCAGTGGTCAAACATTAAAACTCTACTGGCGAGAAGAAGGGAGAAGGGAGAACTAAAAGCATAAACAAAGTGAAAAGGGATGGAGGGAAAGGCACAAGTGGTAATCATAACTGTGAATGTGAATGGGATGAAGTCTCCCACAAAATGGAGATGGATAGCAGCCAATGTAAAAAAAGCAGGGGTAGCAATCCTAATCTCAGAGCAAGCACAATCAGAAATTGATGTAATCAAAAGACATAAGGAAGGAAACTATACTGAAAGGCACCATAAACAACCAAGCAATTTCTTTACTAATCATGTACGCTCCAAGTGGTATAGCATAAACATTCTTAGATGAGAAGTTAAGGGAGTTACAAGAAGAAATAGATAGCAAAACTATATTAGTGGGAGACCTCAAATTCTCCCTCTCTGAACTTCATAATTCTAACCTTAAAATAAACAAGAAAGAAGTTAAGGAGGTAAATGGAATTCTGGATAAGGTAGGTATGATAGATATCTGGAAAAATTTGAATTGGGATAGAAAGGAATTCACCTTTTTCTCAGCAGTATACAAAAAATGACCATATACTAGATCATAAAAGTCTTGCAATCCAGTGCGGAAAAGCAGAGATAGTCAATGCACCCTTCTTGGATCATAATGCAATAAAACTTATATGTAATCAAAGGCCATGGAAACAAAGCAAAAACTAATAGATAATTAAACAATGTAATCTTCAAGAATTAGTGGGTTAAACAACAAATCATGAAAGAATCAACAACTTTATTTAAAAGAATGACAATAATTAGACAACCTACCAAATTTTAGGGGATACTGCAAAAGCGGTTCTTAGGGAAAGATTTATATCTTGAAATTCCTACATGAATAAAATAGAGAAAGAGGAGATCAACACATTCGGCATTCAGCTGAAAAAAAATTTGAAAAAGAACAAATTGAAATTCCCCAAGTGAATCTCAAATTAGATCTACTGAAAACTAAAGGAGAGGTTAAGAAAATTGATATCGAGAAAACCACTTAATTAATAAATCAAAGTAAGAGTTGGTTTTATCAGAAAACCAGCACAATTGATAAACTTTTGGTCAATTTAATTTAAAAAACAAAAGAAGAAAAGCAAATTACCAAAATCAAAAATGAAAAGATTGAACTCACCTCCAATGAGGAGGAAATGAAAACAATAATTAGAAATTACTTTGCCCAACTGTATACCAATAAATTCGACAACATAAATGAAATGGATGATTATGGTAAAAAATACAAACTGAACAGATTAAGAAAAGAGGAAATTGAATACTTAAATAACCTCATCTCAGAAAAAGAAATTAAACAAGGCATATCCATTATCACCCCTAATATTCAGTATGATACTAGAAATATTAGGTGTAGCAATAAGAGAAGAAAAAGAAATTGAAGGAATTACAAGAAGTAAAGAAGAAACCAAGTTATTATTCTTTGCAAATGATGTGATGGTATATTTAGAGAATCCCAGAGAATCAAGTAAAAAACTATTTGAAATAATCAACAACTGTGGCAAATTTGCAGGTTACAAAATAATCACACAGAAATTTTCTGCATTTCTGTGTATTACTAAGAAAGTCCAACAGCAAGAGTTAGAAAGAGCAATCTCATTTAAAGGTAGGGAAGACACTAGAAAATATTTGGACGTCTCCCTGGCAAACAAACGTAGGGAGTATATTAACACAATTACAAGACACTTTCCACACAAATAAAGTCAAATCTAAGTAAGTGGAAAAACATCAGTTGCTCATGGGTAAGCTGAGCCAGTACAATAAAAATTAAAATTCTACCTAAATTAATTAGCTTATTCAGTGTCATATCAATCAACCTATCAGATAATTATTTTCTAGAGCTAGAGAAATAATATGGACATTCGTGTGAAAGAACAAAAGGTCCAGAATATCAAGGGAACTAATGGAAAGTAATGCTAGAGAAAGTGGCCTAACTCTACCATACCTCAAAGTGCATTATAAAGAAACCATTATTAATACAACTTGATACTGGCTAAGAAACAGAAGGGTAGACCAGTGGAGCACGTTTGGGACTCAAGTCAC
The DNA here is from genome assembly GCF_028372415.1 of Notamacropus eugenii. Lineage (NCBI taxonomy): Eukaryota > Metazoa > Chordata > Mammalia > Diprotodontia > Macropodidae > Notamacropus > Notamacropus eugenii. The sequence goes on from NC_092875.1 coordinate 382,174,801, forward strand.
AGTGGTCAATGAATATGGAAATCTACTGTTTGATAAAATCACGGACCTCAAATTCTGGAATAAGAACTCACTGTCTGATAGAAATTTCTGGAAAAACTGGATAATAGCGTGGTGGGAACTGGGCATAGACCAATGCCTCACACTGTAAACTAGAATGAAATTCAGATAAATACGTAATCTAACCAGAAAGACTGGTAATATAAACAAAATAGGGAAACAAGGAATAGTGTATTTTTCATATTTTTGGGGAATGGAGAAATTTTTGCCCAAACAGGAGAGAGTGAATATTATGAAATGGAGAATCGATAATTTTGATTACATTAAATTCAAATGTTTTTGCACGAACAAACCCAATGCAATCAAGATTAGGAAGGAAGGAGGAAACTAGAAAAGAATTTTTTTCAAGTAGTGTCTGTAATATTGACCTTATTTCTAAAATATATAATTGAGTCCAATTTACAAGAATATAAGTCATTCCTCAATTGATAAATGATCAAAAAATATGAACAGGCCATCTTTAGAGGAAGCAATTAAAGCTAACTATAGTCATATTGAAAAAAATGCTCTAAATCATTATTGATTAGAGAGATGAAAATCAAAACAACTCTGAAGTATCATATCACACCTATCAGATTGGCTAACATGACTAAACACGAAGGTGATAAATGTTGGAGAAGATGTGAGAGAGTTGGAAGCTGTGAACTGATCCAACCATTCTGGAAAGTAATTGGGAACTATGTGCAAAGGGATACAAAAATATGCATACCCTTTCACCCAGCATTATTGCTTCTCAGACTGTATCCCAAAGAGTTCATAAAAATGAAAACGAGTCCAGCATGTACAAAAATGTTTGCAACAGCTCTCTTTGTGGTGGTCAAAAACTGGAAATCAAGGAGGTGCCCATCAATTGGGGTATGACTAAGTTGTGTTATATGAATTTAATGGAATACTATTGTTCTACAAGAAATGATGAACAATAAGACTTCAGAGAGGCGTGGAAGGCCTTCTATGAACTGATGCTGAGTGAAAGGAACAGAACCAGGAGAAATTTGTGCACAGCAACAACAACAGTGTGTCAGAAATTTTTCTGGGAGAGTTAGTCCTTCACAGCAATGCAAAGACCTAAAAAATTCCCAATGGACTCTTTAGGCCCATGTCTTCAACATCCAGAGAAAAAACTATGGAATTGGATTGTAGAATGAAGACCATTTTCTGTGGTGCTGTTTTTATTTAGGGTTTCTCCCATTCATTTTAATTTTTCTATGCAACATGATTGAGGTGAAAATGCATTTAATAAGAATATATGTGTAGAACTTACATAAGATTGCATGCTGTCTCAGAGAGGGAGTGGGAAGGGAGGGGGGAAGAGAGAGGAGGGAGGGGAAAAATCTAAGATATATGGAAGTGATTGCAGAAAACTGAAAACAAATAAAATAATTTAAAAAAAACCTTTTTCCTTTCCTCTTTTTTTGTGAAATAATTTACCCCATTCTATCTGTCCCTTTCTTCTTTCAGTATTTTACTCTCTCAGCTTTTAATTTTATTTTTAAATAACATCCATTTCTATTCAACTCACCCTGTGCCACCTATCAATCTATCAATTGATCTATCTGTTTGTCTGTCTGTATGTATGTCTGTCTGTCTCCTGTAACTATCCTAATAATGAGGAAGGTTTTATATGTTACAAATATCATCTTTCCATGTAGGAATTTAAACAGTTCACCTATAATAAATGTTTATTTTTTTTCTTTTTTACTTTTCATGCTTTTCTTGATTTTTGTATTTGAGAGTGCAATTTTCTATTCAGTTTTGGTCATTTCGTTAAGAATGCTTGAAAGTTTTCTATTTCATTGATTGCCCAATTTTTCCCCTGAAGGATTATATTCAATTTTTCTGGGTAGGTAATTCTTGGTTTTACTCCTAGCTCCTCTGACCTCTGGAATATCATATTCCATTCCCTTTGATATTGTCAGTGGAATCTGCTAGATCTTGAGTTATCCACATTGCATTTCCACAAACTCAAACTGTTTCTTTTTGACTGCTTACAATATTTTCTCCTTGACCTAGGAACTCTGGAATTTGGTTACAATACTTCTACGAGTTCTATTAAGATGTCTTTCCAGAGGTGATCGGCAGATTCTTTCAATTGCTCTTTTACCTTCTGGTTCTAAAATATCAGGGCAATTTTCGATGATAGTTTCTTGAAAAATGATATCTGGACTATTTTTTTTTTGATCATCGCTTTTAGGTAGTATAATGATTTTTGTATTATCTCTCCTGGATCCATTTTCCAGGTCAATAGTTCTTTCCAATGAGTTATTTCATATTATGTTCTTTTCTTTGATTCTTTTGGTTCTGTTTTATAATTTCTTGATTTCTCAAAAAGTCGTTAGTTTCCATTTGCTCCTTTCTAATTTTGAAGAATTCTTTGCTTCAGTGAAATTTTGCACCTCCTTTTCTATTTTACCAATTTGATTTTTAACAATTTCCCCCAATTTAATTAATTTCTTTGTTTACAGTTTTCAGCAATCACTACCAGAAGTTTCAAATTTTGTCCCCCTCCCTACATCTTCCTTCCAAAGAACAACATACAATATTATATGGTTTCTACAGATACATTGCTATTAAACACTTTTTCACATTAGTCATGTGACATAGATGAATTAAAATGAAGGGAAGTAACCATGAAAACACAAGAAAACATAACAAAAGATAGTATAATCTGCTTCAATCTTTGTTTTGACTCCATAGTCTTTTCTCTGAATGTGGATGGCATTTTGCATCATGAGTCCTTTGGAAATATTTTAAGCCCTTGCATTTCTGTGAAGGGCTAAGTCTATCAAAACAGTCCTCATACACTGTGGCTGTTACTGTGGATAGTGGTCTCCTGACTTTGCCCACTTCACTCAGCATCAGTTTACGTAAGTCTTTCCAGGTTTTTCTGAAGTATACCTGTTCATCATTTCCTATGGCACAATAGTACACCATTATATTCATACAGCACAACTTGTTCAGCTATTCCCAATTGATAGATACCCCCTGAAGTTATAGTTCTTGGCCACCACAAAAAGAGTTACTGTAAATATTTTTTTTTATATGTGGCTCCTTTCCCCATTTTTATGATCCCTTCGGGATACAGCCCTAGAAATGATATTGCTGGGTTAAAGGGTATGCGCATTTTTATAGCCTTTTATGCAAAGCTCCAAGTTGCTCTCCAGCAAGGTTAGATCAGCTCATAGCTCCACCAATAATGAATTAGTGTTCCAACTCTCCCACGTCTTCTCCAACATTAAATATTTTTCTTCTGTGTCATGTTAGCCAACATGGTATGTGTGTTGTGAAACTTCAGAGTTTTTTGGATTTGCGTCCCTTAGTGCATTTTTTTTTCATATGGCTAAAGATAGCTTTATTTTTCTCTTCTGAAAAGTACCTATCCATATCCTTCGACTATTTATCAATCGGAGAATGGCTTGTATTCTTCTAAATTTGACTTAGTTATCTATATATTTTAGAAATTAGATCTTTATCACAGATACAAATTGTAAAATACTTTCCCAGTTTTCTGTTTCCCCAAATCTTGGTTGCATTGGTTTTATTTGTGGAAAAACTTTTCCATTAATGTAATCAAAGCTATCCATTTTGCATTTCATAGTGTTCTCTTTCTCTTGTTTGGACATCAATCTCTATTCTCTATAAATCTGACAAACTATTTCTTGCTCCCTGTGTTTTTTATTGTACCAGACTCTATAACTTGATTGTGCATGCATTTGTATTTTATTCTGATATACAGTGTCAGGCATCAATCTGTGCCCAGTTTCTGCCATAATATTTTCTAGTTTTCCCAGGAGATTTTTCATTGAGTTCTTATCCAAGACACTGGAGTGCTTGAGTTTATCAAACAATGGATTGGTGTAACAACTAACTACTGTGTCTTATGTACCTAATCTATTCCATTGATCTACCCCTGTATTTCTTAGGCAATACCTACTGTTTTTGATGATTGCAGCACTGTAATGCAATTTAAGATCTAACATGACTAGGACAGCTTCCCTAGCATTTCCTTTAAAAAAATCCCTTGATGCTCTTTACCTTTTGTTCTTCAAGATGAATTATGATATTATTTTTCTAGCTCTATGAAATTTTTAGTACTTTGAATGGTATGGCACTGAATAAGTAAATCAATTAAGTGAGAGAACTGGCATTTTTATTATATTAGCTTGACCTATCCAGGAACAACTGATATTTTCCCATTTTTTGGATCTGACTTTATTTACGCAAAAAGTGATTTACAACTGTGTTCATATAGGCCCTGTTTTTTGTTTTTTGTCTTTTTTTGGCAGGTAGACTCTCAAATATTTCATAGAATCTGTAGGAACTTTAAATGGGGTTTCTCTTTCTATATCTTGCTGTTGGACTTATATATATATATATATATATATATATATATATATATATATATATACATATATATGTAGAAGATTTACATGGGTTTATTTTGTATCCAACAACTTTGCTAAAGTTCTTTATTTTTTCAATTACTTTTTTACTTTATTCTCTGTATTATCATTTCTTCTGCAAAGAGTGATAACCCTTCACAAGACTTAGTCTTACTTGTTCTGAGCAGTCTACTTGACAGACAAAACGAACTTTAGACTTAAAGTTAAATCATTATCCCCCTTAATGCTTCAGGGGAATTCTTGCAATTTTCTTAGGCTATTTAAGTGCTGATTCAACATCTAGCTAGTGAGATACATCCAATTCCAGAGTCAAGATGGAAGGTTAGAGAAAGCTCACAGCTGAGCTACTTAAATAATCAACTTTAAAATAACATCTCAAATCAACTTCTGGAGTGACAAAGCCATCAAAAGATCATGATGATATATTCTTTCAGTCAAAATAGTATAGGAAGTCAGAAAATGAGACCTATGAAACAGGGAGAAGGCCACAAAGCAGCCCATGGTTAGGGAACATCAGTATGGGGACTAGGTGTTGGTAAGAGAAGGAACAGTAACTTTGAGAGTTCTCAAGCAAGAGATAGTTTAAGACTTGGCCAGTGGTCGGAAAGATATAGCAGAGGACCCCTGTTCTACCACTGGATGCAGAATCAGGTGATTTTTTTGGCAACTTCATTGCCTATAACCACTTCTGGGTCATAGTTCAAGCGTAGAGAGGAGCAATGTTGGTCAAAAGGGAGTGGAAGCATCCAGGGACAGCACCATTCCTTGTCCAAAGGCATCCGAGGCCCAGACGAACAGTATTGTTTGTAGTCCCAAGGAAGGAGGAGCCCTGAAGAGCCATATTTATTATATGCCCAAAGGAGTCAGGGATCCTTCATGGTTAAGGAAAAGAGTGAAGGCCCAGAGAACAGTGACCAAACCTCTCCCCAGATCATAGTATCTTGAGAGCACTGAAAACTTCCAACACCCCAGAAATAGCTTTGAAAATAGCAGTGCAGAGTAACAGAAGCTTGAGACAGAGTTTCTTTCCATATACACAAGGAAGAGAACTTAACACTAACATACAATCAAGTCAAAAAATTGGGTGAGAAATGAGAAAACAACGACAGTCACCATCACCATCACAACAACATAGAGTTGACACATAAAGCTACTTTGGTGACAGAAAAAGAATAAAGAAATTAACTCATAAGAAGACAACGAAGTCAAAGTAACTATAAGCAAAGCCTCAAAGAAGAAATGCGAATTGGAGACAAGTTCAACTGGGAGTCCTGGAAGAGCTCAAATATTATTTACAAAACCAGTTAAGAGTGGTGAAAGAAAGAGTGGATAAAGAAATGAAAAGAGAGAAGAAAATTATGAAAGATGCAATTAACAATCTGGTGAAGATGGCACAAAACATTGAATAAAATAACACCTACAAAAAGAATCAGTAAAATGGAAAAAGGGATATGCAAATACGCTGATGAAAATAACTCCCTAAAAAGCAAAACTGGCCAAATAGAAAAAGAGATATAAAAACTCAATGAGAAAATACTTCTTTAAAAACTAGCATTTGGCAAGAGGAAACTAATGACTCCAGAAGAAACTATAAATGACAGCCAAAAGAGTGAAAAAAAATTAAAAGAAAATGTGAAATACCTCACTGAAAAATCAATTGACCCAGAAAATAGATCAGGGAGAGATCATATAAGAATTACTGGACTACCTGAAGCAAAGATAAAAAAAAAAAAAAAAGGTGGGCCAAGTCATATTATTTGAAAAATTATCAAGAAAAACTGCCCCAATACCATAAAAGTAGAGAGTAAAATAGAAATTCAAAATACCCACAAGTCACCTCCTGAAAGAGATATTAAAGTGAAAACTCTCAGGAATACAAGTTCAATTCCAGAACTCTCAGATCAAAGAGAAATTACTTCAAACAACCTGAAACAAATCATTCCAATTCTTAGGAGTCACCATGAAAACCAAACAAGTTTTAGTAGCTGTCATATTAAAGAAGTATAGGGTTTGAAATATGGTATTCTGAAAGGCAAGAGATCTGGCATTACAAAGAAAAATAACACACCCAGCAAAACCTGAGAATAAATCTTTAGGGGAAGGGAAATGAACATTTCATGAAAGAGAGGACTTTTGTACATACTTAAATAAAAGACCAGAGAGGAAAATAAATTTTTACTTTCAAATAACAAGACTCAAGAGAAGCCTAAAAAGGTAATCATGGAAGAGGAATCAAAAGTGACAAGATGTAATAGCAGTTTAATTGAAAAAAACTTTCCTACTCATTAAAAGCCCCATTAAATCACATGGAGTCTGTGTTGGGAGGAGTTTCCTGTAAGAGTGGAGCAGAACCATGAGGGACTGCATCTGAGTCAGAGGAGAGAGGCTCAGCCTCCCAACTGTTTGGTTGTGAGAAGGTCCTGGCTGAGGGAAGCAGGCTTGGAATAGCTTTACTTTTTGTGGTGATCATATTCAATAACTTCTTTGTCCCCATGATGGATTTTGCTTTTTGTTTCTGGGATTTCGCTTTCCTGTGTTTTTTTTTCTTCTGCCTTCCATATAGAGAGTCTTTTGTATTTTGTATTTGAGAACTATGGTACCAAATTCATAGCCACCAACAGTGCTGTGAATATTGCCTTGCAAATTCACACAATAACATCAAACTCTTTTCCTTTCAACATAGGAAGGTGATATCTATACTTTTTAAAGACTCTATCATTTTTAGTATGGTTAGAATAAGTCTAGATAGAAAGAGGGTACAGGCCTGAGTCAATTTTATATGGCTCATGGATAAAAATGTTTAAGCAAGAACAAGAGATACCCTAGAAAAAAAGGGAACGGAGAGAATACTGGAAAAATATGTCGCACAAAAGAGGAGTACAAGGAAAAGCTTTTAGAAAGCAGGAGGTAAAGGGAGGGGAGCAAGCAATGCTTGAAGGTTTTTCCTCTAAATTGCTTCAAAGAAGGAATACATATGAACATTACTAGTAAAAGAAATCTATTTTACCCAAGAGGGAAATAGAAAGTGAAGGGAATCACCAGCTGATTAAGAACCAAAGAGTATGAGCAGAGAGTTTTCAGAGGTAGAAATTAAAGTTATCTATATACACATGAAAAAAAATGCTCTAAATCACTACTGATTAGAGGGATTCAAATGAAAACAACTCTGAGGTTTTCACATCATACCTAACAGATTGGTTAACATAACAAAACAAGAAAATTGTAAATGTTGGAGAAGATGTGGGAAAGTTAGAAAACTAATTCATTGTTGGTGGAGCTGTGAGCTGATCCAAAGACGCTGGAAAACAATTTGAAACTATGGCCACAGGGCTATACAAACGTGTTTACCTTTTGACCCAGCAATACAGCTTCTAGTGCTGTATGCCAAAGAGATTATAAATATGAGAAAAAGAACCATAGCTACAAAAATATTTGGAGCAACTCTTTTTGTGATGGCCAAGAACTGTAAATTTAGAGGATGTCCATCCATTGGGGAATGGCTGAACAAGTTGTGGTATATGAATGTAATGGAATGCTATTGTGCTATAAGAAATGATGAACATGTGAACTTCAAAGAAACCTGGAAAGACATATATGAACTGATGTTGAGTGAAGTGAGCAGAACCAGGAGAATACTATACACAGTAACAGTCACAGTGTGTGAGGACTGTTTTTGATAGACTTAGCCTTTCACAGTAATGCAAGCACCTATAACTTTTCCAAAGGACTCAGGATGCAAAGCGCCATACAAATCCAGAAAAAGAAGGATGGAGTCAGAATGCATAATGAAGTAGACTATTTTCTCTTCTGATATGTTATGTTATCTTTTGTTTTGTTTTAGTCATCATTTTTCCCATTCATTTTAAGTATTCTATGCAACATAACTAAAGTGAAAATGTGTTTAATGAGAATGCATATGTAGAGTCCACAAAAGATTGCATTCTGTCTTGGAGAGAGAGGAGAAGGGAGGGACAAAAGCTTTAAAACTTGTTGAAGTGACTGTTGAAAACTGAAAACAAATAAATTAACATATTTGGAGGACAAAATTTAGAAAAAAAAAACGCACTTGAAACACAGAGACACATACAGAGTTAAAATAACGCCCTGGAGCAAAATCTATTATGATTTAGCTGATGTAAAAAAAGGTAGGTGTAGGAATCATGATCTCAAAAAAAAAAAAAAAAAGGAAAAATACACTTGATTAAAAGGGGATATCAGGGACAGTTCATCTTGGTAAAAGGAATGATTCACTCAGCAGTAAGTGATTGGAAGAAAAATTTTATTTAAAATAGCAACTTGTTAAGGAAAGTATCATTCACCTTCAATGAAACAGAGGAAAAACAAGTATACTACAGTCTTACATATGTGCATATGAATGTGTATCTTTATATGTGAACATGGATACAGATGTCCACGTATATGTCTGTGAATGTAGTATATGTATATATTAATCTATATCTGCATATATCTATATATCTCTATCTAGACACACACATGGATGCACAGAATGTGTGTGTGTGTGTCTATGTGTGTGTCTATCTGTATGTACTTATCCATGCTTAAATGTAGTCTTCTTTGGGAAGAAAGGGGAAATAAGAAAGAAGTAAAAAGTGCACAGCAATCAAAACAAAATTTAAAGCAAACAAAGAAACATGGACAGCTCTGAACACATGTTATTTCTTGCATACGTTTTCTTGAAAGGGAAATTTATTCCTGCATATATTGAATCCAGTCTTACATTGGACTGTGCATATAGCAATCCTTCCCCACCTTTCCTTATTTTGTGTTTAAGTTTTACTACTAGAGGGCAGAGCCAAGATGGCGGAGTAGAAAGACACATATGCGAGCTCTGAACCCACAACCCAAAAAAATATCTGTAAAAAAGAACTCCCAAGAAATTCTGGAGCAACAGAAGTCACAGAACAACAGAGCAGACGAGTTTTCTGTTCCACAGAGCCCTGAAAACCTCTCGCAAAAGGTCCTTCCCACTGCGGATGCAGAGCCCAGCCCAGCCCTGCCTTGGCCACACAGCACCAAGAGGAGCAGATCAGAACAGACTTCAGGCTCAGCATCTCCAACAGCCGTGCGGGTCCCTCCATCCACGAGTCCCGAAAGGTTGGTGAGAGGACCTTGGAGGCTTGCCAAGAGGGGACTGGGCTGCCCCCAAAACTCAGGCCCGCTTGGGAGGCAGCAGCGGAGGTGGGAGCAGACCAGGGCTCACCAAGCAGGCAAGAGCCCATATCCATTGTTGAAGGTCTCTGCATAAACCACCTGAGGAAACTGAGCCTGGTGAGGCGGCCCTGCCCAAACCCTAGCACCTGAACTTAATCTCATACTGAATAGCAGCCCTGTCCCCGCCCAAAGCCCTGAGGCTGGAAGCAGCATTTGAATCTCAGATCCCAAGCACTGTCTGGGAGGATCTGGAGGAAAAGTGGGTGTGAAGAGAATATTCAGAAGTCAAGTCACTGGCTGGGAAAATGCCCAGAAAAGGGAAAAAAAAATAAGACTATAGAAGGTTACTTTCTTGGTGAACAGGTATTTCCTCCCTTCCTTTCTGATGAGGAAGAACAATGCTTACCATCAGGGAAAGACACAGAAGTCAAGACTTCTGTATCTCAGCCCACTCAATGGGCTCAGGCCATGGAAGAGCTCAAAAAGGATTTTGAAAATCAAGTTAGAGAGGTGGAGGAAAAACTGGAAAGAGAAATGAGAGACATGCAAACAAAACATGAAAAACAAGTAAACACCCTGCTAAAGGAGACCCCAAAAAATGCTGAAGAAAATAACACCTTGAAAAATAGGCTAACTCAATTGGCAAAAGAGGTTCAAAAAGCCAATGAGGAGAAGAATGCTTTCAAAAGCAGAATTAGCCAAATGGAAAAGGAGGTTCAAAAGCTCACTGAAGAAAATAGTTCTTTCAAAATTAGAATGGAACAGATGGAGGCCAATGACTTTATGAGAAACCAAGAAATCACAAAACAAAACCAAAATGAAAAAATGGAAGATAATGTGAAATATCTCATGGGAAAAACAACTGGCCTGGAAAATAGATCCAGGAGAGACAATTTAAAAATTATGGGCCTACCTGAAGCCATGATCAAAAAAAGAGCCTAGACATCATCTTTCATGAAATTACCAAGGAAAACTGCCCTGAGATCTTAGAACCAGAGGGCAAAATAAGTATTCAGGGAATCCACAGATCACTTCCTGAAAGAGATCCAAAAAGAGAAACTCCTAGGAACATTGTGGCCAAATTCCAGAGTTCTCTGGTCAAGGAGAAAATACTGCAAGCAGCTAGAAAGAAACAATTCAAGTATTTTGGAAATACAATCAGGATAGCACAAGATCTAGCAGCTTCTACATTAAGGGATCGAAGGGCATGGAATAGGATATTACAGAAGTCAAAGGAACTAGGACTAAAACCAAGAATCATCTACCCAGCAAAACTGAATATAATACTTCAGGGGAAAAAAATGGTCTTTCCATGAAATTGGGGACTTTCAAGCATTTTTGATGAAAAGACCAGAGCTGAAAAGAAAATTTGACTTTCAAACACACGAATGAAGAGAAGCATGAAAATGTAAACAGCAAAGAGAAGTTATAAGGGACTTATTAAAGTTGAACTGTTTACATTCCTACATGGAAAGACAATATTTGTAACTCTTGAAACTATTCAGTATCTGGGTACTGGATGGGATTACACACATACACACACACACACGCACATGTGCACACACATGCACAAACAGATAGAGACAGAGTGCACAGAGTGAATTGAAGAGGATGGGATCATATCTTAAAAAAATGAAATCAAGCAGTGAGAGAGAAATATATTGGGAGGAGAAAGGGAGAAATGGAATGGGGCAAATTATCTCTCATAAAAGAGGCAAGCAAAAGACTTATTAGTGGAGGGATAAAGAGGGGAGGTGAGAGAAAAACATGAAGCTTACTCTCATCACATTCCACTAAAGGAAGTAATAAAATGCACCCTCATTTTGGTATGAAAACCTATCTTACAATACAGGAAAGTGGGGGATAAGGGGATAAGCAGGGTGGGGGGTAGGATGGAAGGGAGGGCATGGGGAGGAGGGAACAATTCGAGGTCAACACTCATGGGCAGGGACAGGATCAAAAAGAGAGAATAGAAGTAATGGGGGACAGGATAGGATGGAGGGAAATATAGTTAGTCTTATAGAACACGACTGTTATGGAAGTCATTTGCAAAACTACACAGATTTGGCCTATATTGAATTGCTTGCCTTCCAAAGGGAAGGGGTGGGGAGGGAGGGATGAAGGGAAGTTGGAACTCAAAGTTTTAGGAACAACAGTCCAGTACTGTTCTTGCCACTAGGAAATAAGAAATACAGGTAAAAGGGTACATAAAGTTATTTGGCCCTAAAGGACAAAAGAGAATATGGAGACAAGTACAGAGAGGGATGATAGAAGAGAGAGCGGATTAGAGATAGGGGCAATTAGAATACTTGGTGTTTTAGGGTGGGGGGAGGGGACAAATGGGGTGAAAATTTGGAAACCAAAATTTTGTGAAATGAATGTTAAAAGTTAAATAAATAAACAAATATATAAATTAAAATAAAAGAAAATAAAGTTGTACTATTTAAGTTTCTATGTTTCTTTTTCTTTTCTTATTTTATATTTCAAAAAAAAAATAATTGTGATACAATAACAGCGGAAACTTCGAAATTCTTGGGAGTTCAACTGCCAAGCCAGGAACTATATGAATAAAATTACAAAACACTTTTCACAGAAATAGACAAATCTAAACAATTGTAAAAATACTAATTTCTCATTGGTAGAGGAAGTCAATACAAAAGTAATTGCAACTATGCCTTAATTTATTTACTTATTCAGTACCATACAAATAAACTTATGATAAAAATTATTATATAAAACAATAAAAAACTACTAGCATAATTCATGTAGATTAATAAAAAGTTTAAATATCAAGGAAATCAGTGAAAATTAACTTAAAAGAAGGTAATCTAACGATTTTATATTTCAAACTATATTATAAAATAGCAATTATCAAAACAATCTGGTATTGGCTAAGAAACAGAGTGGCGAATAAGTAGAATACATTAGATATACAATACACAGATGTAAATGACCATAGTAATCTAGTGTTTGATAACCTAAAAATACAAGTTTTGAGGGTAAAAATTGAACAACTGATCAAAAAAAAAATAATGAGAGAATTGTAAAGCACTTTGGCAGAAGCTAGGCATAGTGCAGTATCTCACACTATTCTAAGATAAGTTCAAAATGGTAAATGATTTAGAAATAAATGCTGATATTATAAATAAGGAGAGAGAGAATAGGAAGAAATCTGTCATATCTCTGGATAAAGGAAGAATTTATGACAAACCAGATATATAGGATACCATTAGATGCAATATAAATAGTTTTGTTTACATGAAATTAACAAGATTTTGTACTAACAAAAGTAAAGCAGTCAAAATTAGAAGGGAAGCAGGAAACTGAGTGGAAAAAATACAATAAATATTTCTGATAAAGCCTTCAGTTTTCTAATATAAAATGAATGAGGAACCGACTCAGATTTATAAAACGAACAAACAAAAAAAGCAGAGCCATTTCCCAGTTGATAAAATTTCAAATATAGGAAGAGGCATTTTAATATTAGAAGAAGATATCAAAGCTGTCTTCATTCACAGGAAAAAATGCTTTAAATCACTACTAATTAGAGAAATGCAAATTAAAACAACACTGAAACACCACCTCAAGTCTATCATATTGGCTAACAAGACAGAAATAAAAATGTTTTGGGGGAGAGGATGCAGTAAAATTGGAACTCTAATAGACTGTTTTTGAATTTGTGAATTGCTCTAACAATTCTGGGGAACCACACCTAAAGGGTTATGGAACTGTGCACATTTGACCAAGAAATACCACTACTAAATGTATATTCTAAAGAAACGAAAAAAAGTGTAAAGGAGTTATTTTTATAATCATATTTATAATAACTTTTTGTTGTGCTAAAGAGTTAGAAATTGGGGGGATGCCTCAGAATTTGTGAATGGTTGAACTGGTTGTGGTATATGATCTTGATGGAATATTTTTGTGCTTTAAGAAAAGAAGTATGATTTCAGAACATCCTCAGAAAATTTATTTGAGTTCATGAGAAAGGAATTAAGCAGAACCAAGAGAATACTGTGTATAATAACAGCAATATTGTAAAGATCATCAATGGTAAAAGGTTTAGCTACTCTGATTAAGACAACGATCTAAGACAATTCCAAAACCCTCATGATGAAAAATTCTATCCACTGCCAGAATGAAAACTGATGAACTCTGAATATATAGTAAATCATATTTTGTTTACTTTATTTATATCGTTTTATTTTATTTCTTTTTCTTTTCCAACATTGCTAATGTACTTTTCATTACTTCACATATGGAATAGATATCAGATTGCTTGTCTTTTTAAGGAGCAATCAAGTCACTGGAAGGACAGAGGGAATTTAAAACTCAAATTTTTAAAAAAATATGTTCAAAATTTTTACATATAATTGAGAATTAATGAAATAAAATAATTGTAAAATAATATAAAATGTAACTTGTTTCAAACACTTTTATTCTTTTCTCTGCAAGTTGTTTTCCATTATTTTAAAATTTCTCACTATGCAAAAAAAAATCAGAGAACCTTGTAATGTGAAAATATTGATATTTTCTGCATTCTAAGTCATCTTATGAACTGAAAATAATTCTTTCCATTAGTATGAGAACTTCCCGAATTATCTAGCAGTCAAAGATCAGTAAATAAGAAAATGAAAAACAGAAAATTACTGAAAAGGTTTTTTGGAAAAAAAAACACCTCAGCAATCCATGTTCCTGTAAATTTTAACACAGAGCACTTGATCTTTGACGAAAACAAATGAAAGGACTGTTCACTCAAAGAGCAGAAGCTATTGACTTTTGTTCCTCAAATTTACATCTTTTGAAAAGCTAAGTATATCTCATTTTAACTAAAGAAATAAAACAAAAGAAAAATAAAACTTGTGTTGTGAAAATACTTATCCTTTGTTAATTATGGGAGACAAAATGATACTGCTGCTTAAGGCCTCCTTTTCTACACTATCTTTCATTTCTCTCCACTTTAACCATTCATTTTCTTTTCCTTCTTAAAACACTTACATGCCCTCATAGAATGACTGTGAATTCAGATTGATACTGCATATGATTCGTTCTATTTAAATGAACCTTATAATTTAGACACCAAAATTCATGTAAATGATTTTCCTGCTGTATAAATATCAGGAAAATCTTCTAATATGAATATTAAACAGTTGATAAAAGAACAACGTAAACACAAATACTTCATGTGAAATAAATCTGGAGATTAAACAGAAATTCTCCCAGTTACAGTCAATTTTTGCATAAAATGTTATTCAGAACACAGTGCTGTGAATTATTTAAAAGCGAGGATGTTACTTTACCACAAGAGCCCTCCAATTTATGATGACGTGCAATTCACAATATTGCTTCGAAAGCAATTCCCTTGTCAGGCTTCAACAGTAGAACCAAAGCATGTTTCATTTCATCAAAGTCATCAGGTGTTCCCTCATTTACTTGCTGTTTTATTGATAGGTTGTAGATCTTTAGTTGTGAGGAACTAAACAGAGGCAAAAGTGTCAGATGAGAGTCACAGTTCACAGATGGTAACAAGAAATTATGATTAGTTACACAGGTAATAAGAAACTACTCCAATCCATAGATTTTGCCATTCTAGTTTAGAATGAACACATTTCCAAACTTCATATACTCCTGTTCTGTAAGCAGAATGAGTGCCAATTTTGCTTTGTTGACGTTGACTTATATGCCAGTACTGTCATTATCAGAAAATGACATACCGTGGGTTCATATATATATATATATATATATATATATATATATATATATATATATATATATATATATATATATATATATATATATATATATATATATATACACACACACACACACAACCACATATATATGTATATGTATATATGTATATATATGTATACACACAGATAGATAGATATAGATATAGATATAGATATAGATATGGATATATGATGCTCTCTTATGCTACAAGGGCTCCCAGGGCTTTGCCACTGCTAGAATAGCTATTGAAACCACATATTCAACTCAATGCCATTACTAGCCATGAGAGTCAAACTTTGATTTAAGAAGATTAACATAGGGCATTTTTGTAGTAAAGTTGTTTCTAAGTGTCATAGAATAATTATTCCCGGTTTCTTCTCATCACATATTTCAGTAGTGAGTCTACTGTTTTTTCACCATAGTTTCATGGTCAGAACACAGAGCACTAGGTACTATGCCACTACATAGACTTACCTGGCGCATCTTTCCAATTATCAGTTGTAGCCAGTATTCACATAGCATTATGATTTCACTTTTGAAATGCCTTAGTTGACTTCCTAGGCACAGCATATACACCAGGAAAAGCTTTTAATATCAAAGAATCATTTTCCTAATAGGCATAATTCCCCCTTCACTAAAGATTCATTCAAATGCTTAGTCATGAAATACAGATGACATCAGCATCTTGAAAGTTATGTCACTTGAACACATTACATAACCTGTATGTCTGTGCATCTATGGCCAGAATAATTCATTTTCAAAAGACTTGGGACTAGCATTTTTTAAGGACTTGCTGTGCTCATTTCAGGGCTGCTCCTTTGCCTTTGGTGTCCAGTCATCATCCATCTCACTTGTGCCTCCAAGAAGCTGTAGTGTGTGTAGCAGCCACGCCCAAGTAATACTGCCTTAGCAAAAAGATTAAACCAAGTTGATGGCAATTGACCATCCACGAATGCATTGATTATGTACAGAGGTGTCTCTCCCAAGCACATGAATAATTCCCCTGATGGCTGAATGAGACCAGCTTGTTCTAACAGCCATGAAGGGGGATGAAGCAGGTGTTATGAAACTCTCAAAGTTCATTCATATATTGAAGAAACTAAGGTCATCCAGTCATTCCAGGTCATTGTCAGTCATCTTGATTTTTGTCTTGTCACTGGACTTCAATGATTCTGGAAGAGAGAGTGAAGCCGATGATTTGGTGCCCTCTGCATCACTTAAAACCACTTCATGCATGAATCTAGATATCACCTTGATCCTCTTCTAAAACGAACGACACCTCCCCCCTACCCTCCCCATGGAACTGTGTGATAGATTTTTTTAACCACAGCAATTCTTAAAGATCATCTACTAAATTGTAGAGGACATAATCACAGAATCATAGATTCTTAAATACATATTTAAATAAGAATAAAGGCAGATTAACCATTTAGTCAATAAGAATTTATTAAATCCCTAAATGTGCCAGTCCTTATGCAAAATGCTAATAATAGAAATATGAAAAAGAAAGACAGTGTCTGACTTCAGGGAACTTTTGAAATAATGGGAAAAGACAATAGGCAAATGGAGACTGTAGAAAGGGAAAGGGAAGGGAAAATATACTGAATAGGGGCGTGATAGAGTCTGGCTTCAAGTGGTGCAGCTGATAGAAAATCATGACACAACCTGGGAAGCCTCTTTCTATGGATGTTTGAGAGGAGTCCTGTTCTGATCGATATCTTGCCACCGGGACTAGATAGCTCTAAAAGAGAAATGAGGCTGGTGACTTCCCATAACCCCTTCATTTGAATCCAAAACACTTGCAAGTCATTGAATTACTTTCCTGAATTCCTGTTCCTCTTCAAGAATGAAGGAGAAGTTACATCTTAGTAACTTCACCCAAAAAGTTAATTCAGTCAAAGTCCTTGAGGAATACACTCAGTTTGTGAACTAATCCTGTCATGTGGGGATTACTCCCATGTCCCAGTGAGGAAGTAATGTGGGTGGTGGGAACATGAGGTGACTCAAATCACCATCTTATTAAAATATCCACCAGTTGGAATTGTCTTACCTATGCCAGAGAACAAACAAATTGTATACTATCTGGCCAGTAATAAGGACAGCATGTCTAGATTTCAAATAATCTGTCAGTCCTTAAGATAATCAATAGAGGACATTGACCAAAGCTACTAGTTACTGCTAGCCTAAAGAATAAATTGATAATATTCAAATCATTTTCTCTCATTTTACCTTACTTTTAAACTTAAAACAGGAAAAATAGTTTGTTGTGTTCATACCTCGTTGTGGAAGACCATGCCATCAGAGAAATGATGACAGGGCATGCACTTGACTTTGTTTTGAATAATGGAGGACTGTGCAAAGTCAGCAGCCTCATATATCCTTCAGAGCCATGTGAATCCAGTCACCAGATATTTACCAGGATGACTGGAAGTGGCCAAGGATGCAATGGGAGACCTAGGACCCTTTAGGCCAAGTTCTATTCAGATACTCACTTAAGGTGAGGCAATGCCCATTCAGTAAAGAGACATGTTTAAGAAGTATTCCTGCGTTGGCTCATTTAATGAGGCAAATAAAAATATCTGCATCAGGTTGGGAGGGAAACAGCAACAGTTACTATTGATAATCAGTCTTAAGCTAGGAGGGTCCTGAAAACAGATTGGCCAAGGGAAGGGAAGGGAAAGGAAGGAAAGGGAAAGGAAGGGAAGGGAAGGGAAGGGAAGGGAAGGGAAGGGAAGGGAAGGGAAGGGAAGGGAAGGGAAGGGAAAGGGAGGAAATCTAGCAAGTAAACTTCAAGTTAACTGGCCATCCTCTGGTCATCCAACTTTATCTTCCTTTGGAGAGGAGAATGAAGGGGAAGGGAAGGAGAGCAGACAGGAGAGGATAAGTAGAGTTACCCAGATAATTGGGTCCCTATTCAGGCAGCTGTGTCTACTCAAAGATTGTTGTGTTCTGCCTTCATTGATGAAGAAGACTATGCCATCAGAAAAATGATGATTTCCTTTATTTTCATGTCACAAATGAAGATGAAGAAACTGAGCCCTAGAGAGAATATGTGACTTACCCAAGGTTATCTATGTAATAAATTGCAGAACCAGATTTGAACTGAGAGCTTTACATATGTGATTCATAACTCTTTTCATTTTGCTGTAACTGTCTGTTAACTATTGAAAGATTACTTATTGTCTTCCAACTCCAGGATTCTTTTGTTCTGATTTAGAAAAATTGATTTATTATTATATATAGTAAGAAAAAAACTGTCTGAATGGTTGCTTTACTCCTCTTCTCATGGTCGAAAAACTCTCATGTGTAGGATAAAGATAAATTTATGTTTCAAGGAGAATGAATTTATGCCTCCAGTTACATAGCTGAATGAAAGTTATAGAGGTGCCAAGTTCCCAGTTTGTTTGTTGTTCATTGAATGTAAGAGTAAGCTTTAGATTCAACCAAGCAAGATGTTACCTTAAAGGCTTTTTTTCAAAAAAGATGTCTCAAACATGTTAAATTCATGCAAGATTCCTTGATGGATGCAATAGCAAAAATAATGCTGTTTGATGACATTTTTCTTCTTAATAAAATAAAGTGGGGTACAAAATAAGGAAGAGGTACACTCCACAAAGGGGATACAATTAAATCTCCAAGGAACTCTAAAGTTATCATATCCCGTACTCTCATTTAAGAAAGGAAAACATTTTGACTTAGAAAGGTTAAGGGACTTGCTGGCAAGCTACGTGTCCATCATTGACAGAAAAGAAACTCCGACAGAGTCCCTGGAAGCTTCTGCTTTGGGATGATATTTTCCTGATTTGATCAAACCATTGAAGATTGGTGAACATCTATAAAGAAATTAGACTCTGATTTCTACTGGAAATACCAAGCATAATAAGAATTTCTATTGTTTTACTGTGCTGTAGCAATTGATCAATATGAACTTGTATCCTATTGTTGTTTCATATTTTAAGACAAGATCTCATTCTTATCTAAGATGAAGTTGCTGGAGGTCCTCAGGGTGCTGCTTTCACAATTGATGAGTGAGAAGTTTTTACCTGCTCTGTTTCAGACCTGAACCATTTAGGCACTCTGGGAAACCTGTTGAATCCTTGGAAACTACTAGAGTGCTCTTCATATTAGTACCATGGACCATTTCTGAATTATCTTCTCTGAGAGAGAAGCTTCAAATACATGGCCTGAGAAATATAGATTTATGACATGACTTGCCAGCTCCTGAGTTCTGGGCTTTCACAGATCAGATTTAGTCTTTGACTTATGCCTCCAAATGATAATATTTTGTTTCCTTTTGCCCTATGACAAAGTTAGCTTGGGGAATATAGGAATGTAGCACAAATCTAGGTCCCCACTTATGATTGGCCTTTCCTTCTGTGGAAGGAGATAAATGTAATTCTAGCATGCTTCTTCCATAGGTATCTCGGCTTGACTTGGTCTGCTTTGCCTGCCTGCCTCCTTAAGAAGGATATAAATGTCATTCAATTCTTCTCACTTCATTGGGTTTCCTGGTCTTCCCAACCTGGGAAGAGACAAACAAAAAACATTTTATGATGCTCACTCTTTCGACTTTCCTGGCCTGACCTTCCTGAAGATACAGAGGGCTTCCCATTCTAAATATTCCACTTAGTCTCCTGGCTTAGTCTTTCTGTGAAGGAAGGAAATATATTCTATACCACTTTGAAGCTACTCTCTTGGTCTGACCTGTCTGCCCATGAAGGAGAGATCATTCCACTTAAAATGTAAAAGAACTTTTCTCCTGCCTGATTACCTAGCCTGGGTTGGCCTGCTTTTTGAGGAAAGAGAAAAGCCATTTCATACTGCTGCCTCCACTGACCTCCTGGTCTGGCCATTCTTCATGCCAAGGTAGGACAGAAACACCATTCCATTGATATCTATTCCCTAGAAGGAAAGAAACACAATATAAAAATCATCTTTACACTTAACTTCTTGCTTTAACTGGCTTATAGAGAAAGAAAAAGATGGCATTTCATCATGTTCCCTCCATGTGTCCATGTACCTTCTTATTAGAGATATTTTTCTGCTGAGTTTCTTCTACCGCTCACCTCATTTGAACCTGCCCTAAGGTGTAATTCCCTCCCTGACTTCTATACTATAATACTATCTAAAATTATTAGAGGTTTCCAACTTGAAGCTGGTGTCCAAGGGAAAATTTATATTCCATCATATGTTCTTTAGCAGTTTTTCTGAACCCAGGGCTGTCATCAACACATCCCTAATTTTCCACCACCACATTTCATACTCCTTTATTTATATTCCCCTCAACCCAATTTCACTACTTCTAATGCCCCAATCTTGAGCTATCGATCCCTGTTGCTTTGTTCTCTCAAATGTTTACTTCATTAGCAATACACTTTATCTTCAATATTTCTCTTTACTATTCATTCTATCTTCAGACTTTCTCTAAGACCTGGCTGCCTACTAATAACGTAGCGTCTCTGATCATTCTCTCTAATAACTGCTTTTACTTTCTTTCAGAGCTTCCTCCTTTGTTTGAAGTGGGAGATTTAGAATATTCTTTGTTCCTCAAGCTATGTTCTTTGCTTCTTCTCCCACAATCAATCAGTAACCTCTCTTCCGCTGAAGTTTGTTTAATCCATATATACCACCCAATCAAACTATCATAGCTATTGTCTGTCAGACACCATGACACTTTCTTTCCTTTTAGTGAGTCTTATGTCTGGCTCCTATTCATTTTCTCCTCACTAATTCTACCCCCTCATATAAAGAGAGTTCAACATACATATTGATCCTTCTTAAATTGCCTGAAACTTTCATATCTCAACTTATTTCTCATCACCTACTTTTAGACCCCCCACCTCAGCTATACACCAAGATATTCATACTTTTATTCTTGCCATTATGCACATTTATCACTTCCATCTTCATGAATTCTGAAATTCCCTTATGTGATAAAAATTTCACTGTATGTTTTCATTTCCATTTCTCCGTCTGAGTTGCAACCTCAAACTCTTTTCTTCCTCCTCATCATGTCTTCCAATTTCTCTACCCCCACCCCAATTCTTTCCCAAAACATATCCTGTACATGGATTATACTCTCCTACCTTTCAAAACTTCAGCCTCTGGTGACCTAATTCAATTCTACATTGGCTTCTCAATTTAAGTCACTTGCTCCCCATTCTGTTGACTTTTTCCTCCGTCATCCTCCTCGGCCTTTGCTCCCACTTACATGCTACAGAATTAATTTGGAGAAATTCAGAAAATTGTGATGATGCGATCCATTACACATCTATTTTACAGGATCTTAGCTTGGCCTTTGCTATAGCAAACAACTATTTTTATTCAGAATTCCCATGGCTCTACCTCTTTTCAACCTCTACGCTGATAACATTGGCACTAAAAATATTGACTCTATTAAAAACCAGTTCTCTCTTTTCTTCTCATCTCACATCATTAGTTCATCTCCTTGCCAATTCAAATCTCTATACATTCATAAGTGATCTTATTCAATCCTGTGTTCTCTAGGAGATTTTCCTACTGTGTTGCACTCATTCTTTCACATGTCTTTTTGTATTCCTCACATTTATTATACTGGTTCTTACATAATAGGCTCTTAATTAACTGAGCTTGTTCATTTGACACTTAGCATTCAAAGTAGTAACACATAGCAGATACAAAACTTCCTTCCCCTCCTCTTCCATAGAGAATTCAGAAGTGAAAACAAAAGTGAATAGATTCGTTATATATTAGTTTGAATTTAGGATTAAGATTCTTATTTCCATAAATCTATTATATAAAGCACTGGTCCATTAGATAAATTCTCTTGATCATTCTGGTCAGTTTTCTATCTCTTAATGTGCTCTTAGATGTTTAACAACTAGCTCTTGGAAAGCATCTAATCAAATTAAAATTTTTATCTGTATTTGTATAATTTTTATTTCACTTTCTTAAAAATAGATAGTTGACAAAATGAAACAAGCCCTTATTTGTAGAATTTGCCCATGTTTGTGGTGAACATCCTGACATTGAAAGTTTAATGGTCAGTTTTCAAGAGACAGTTTGAGCTGTCTCCTGCTTCTATCCATTTTTGTAATCCTAAGGTTCAAATTTACAAGCAATCATCAGTCCCAGAGTACAACGCCTCTCTTTTTCTGCTAGAAAACAGAATTCTGGACGAAAATTCACTCTCTGTACAATAACTGCTGGGCTCTAGTCAATTTGGAAAAAAAACCTGCTCACAAGGATACTTTCTGGACACCTCTCAATTTATGATCCACTAGGATTAGATTTCTGGCTTCCAGTTTATTTTGTAAACAAATTTTCTAGATTTTTCTTTAGTAATGGACTTATTGTTGACTGCTGTTTTGTTCTCTACATCCTCTTGACAGTTAAGCTATTGAATCCTGGCAATTAAGTCAAAGAATATGCTGAAATTTCAGGCTTTTCTCTTTCTGAGAAGAGAAAATGAGGAGATTTCAGGAATGCCTGACATTTACCCAAATTATCAGAGTTAATGTCTTCTTTGCAGCGGTTATTTTTAATGAAGTTCTATTTCTTTTTTATCAGATGGAGGATAGATTTCAGAGTAGAAACAAGGAACAAAAATGATCTGATGAGAACAAGGGGAATACTGACCTTTCAGAATAAAGATGGGAAGAAGAATTTCTTGCAGCGGATTAAGATAAAAAAGATTGCTGAATACTTGTATATGGTAAGAGAATGTGGTAAAATATCTCAGGTTTTATTGACTCAGAGAATCTGATTGAATAAAATCAAATACTTGGAAAAAATACGACTACTCTGTCTGTATCCAAAGGGTTGCATAATCAGTTTGTGTCAGAGTAGGGACTTGGACCTAGATATTCCTTGATCCAAAGCCAACTCTCTATCCAGTAGGAAAACTTACTTGCACTTTTATAGCTCCATGGTCACAATATATACCATGAAAGGACGTAGGGAACAAGCTGTGTTTCTTTCTCCATTTTGTAAATACAAACAATGAAAAGAACACTTCATATGTCAACAATGGATCGATTTTATTAAGTCTTAACTCTTAAATATTGTTAAGTATTAAGATGTGTCACTGTGATAATATTAAAAGGGTATTAAAAGAAAAATAATAGCTTCCATTTAAAGTTTGCAAAATATTTTCCACACATCACCCCATTTACATCTTGAAACAGTCCATAGAACTAAGTACAAGTATTATTATCTCTGTTTCTAACACTGAAGGAAGTGAGTCTGAAAGAAGTTAAAAGAGACTAGCTAATCACAAATTAATCTTTGAGGCAGGATTTGAATTTAGGGTTTCTCTGAACTCTTGCTAATACAACATGAAATCTTTGGTAGGAAAAAAATTGAAGAGTACTAAGATATAAAAATGGAAATAATGTAGCTTGTGGATATTTCTTATGAGTAATAAAGACAATTTAATTCATATTTTCATACTGTGGGATACAGCTTAACTAAAAATATTTCCTCTTTTATCCATTTTTCTGAAAATCACTTGTACTAAGTGATGGAAAATTGTTTTCTGATTACTGTGTTTTTTTCTTTCATTTTTCTAGAGGGTTTTAAACATGTATCACATTTTTAATTTAATTATGGTTACCATTCCAAAATTAATAACTATCACAGCATACATTTTTTTTGTTGCAAATTTGAGTGTTCTTAAAATGATTTGGAAAGTTTCCTTTTCCTATAAATCCTCTCTTAACCTGATTTGTTTTCCTGAGTATAAATGTTATCACATCTTTGTTTCTTCCATTTCACCAAAAAAGTTAGAAATTCTGTTCTAAAATAGACTATGCCTATTCTTATTCTTTCTTATTCTAGGTTTTCATCTGAAAGAGAAATTTAAAAAAAAAAAAAGATGAAAAATAGATTATAATAGGTGATATTCTACCCTCTAGTGGTGAAATTGTAACCTGATTTTTTTTTCTTCTTCTAGTTTTTAATAAAGTTAAAAGCAAAAAACGTACCTGACCTAAATCATGCTTACCAAGTAATTAGGCTTCTGCAAATTTGATGTGTGCTTTCCAAATGGTTTTCACAGGGCCATAGATGGATAGGTAAAAGAAAAATTTTATACAATTTAGTCATTTAAGTGCTTCTTCTTCATTTGACAAATGAGAAAACTAGGGAGACTAAGAAGATTAAGTGATTTGACTAAGGCCATAGAGACAGTTAAGTGTCTGACATGGGATTTGAACCAAATTATTCCTGACTCCATGTCTAGTTCCTTATCCTCTATACGACAATGCTTTCATTTTAATGTCTTCCCTTAACGATCTTTGATACTGGTGAAGCTGATAAGATTGGGTTATTTTATTTCTGCATACTTAATGTAGAAAGAAGAATGAGGGCCTCTTCTGTCAGAACTGAGAATGACTTACCCCAAAACAAAGCTCCCCCTTTTTTGTTCAGAAGACTGTCTCTTACTGTGGCCATTTCCTCCCTGCTGTCCTGGCATCGCTTGACTCCAGGTCACTAGGATTTATTTTCTGGGTCAAAGTAGAATCACCTCTAGTAAACTTTCCAGAAATTTCTCTGATACTTTTGGTAAAACTGAAGAAAAATTTCTTGGGAATGAGGATTTAGTGCTGGGAGGGATTTAAACAGAGATAGGAAGGTAAGAAGAATAGATGAAGAGCCAGAGAATGGCATAGGGCAAGGAGAACTGGGTCAGTTGTAGAGTTAGAGCTTACATTGAAGGAAAACAGGCAATAAAATGTTCTGAAATCTGGTAAATATACCACTGTCACTTGAATTTTTTTTTTCTGAAATACATGTAGGAAACAATCTTCTTCCTTCAGATTCAAAGTATTCTCAGTCATTTAACTTATTTACTCAGAAAAGTTCAATCTAGAGTTTGGTGATTTTGTTTTGCTTAGAGGCTGGTTAAATAAGAAAGATGACACAGAAATAAGTAATGTGAAACATTTTATCAAGGGGTGAAAAATGGAGCCCTGACTTTTAAGGAGGTCACCAATTGCAGGTCACCAATACACCAAATATCCATATTGTTAAAAAAAAATAAACAAAACAACACATGCAATATAATTGATAAGTGACTACAGCCCCTGAAGAGTGTGCCAAGCTTGAGCTTTTGGAGGTGATAGACTACAAGAAATGAAAAGGAAATAATAGTTATCAAACAAAATCACACTTGTGTATTTGGGGACATTTCCATATTTGAGATTATCTGACTTTAGCTGGAATCTTCCCTCCTCAACTAGCAGCATTTCAAAGAAAAAAATGAGAACTGGACTTGAACTCAGGAGTTATCTAGTTCATCCCATAAATAAAAATAATCCTCAGTATAACATACCTGAAACGTATGTTCACCATCTCCCAGAAGATGTACCAAGAAGGGAAGTCCTCTACTTTTGAAGACGGTCTATGCGACTTTTGAAAAAAAGAAAACAACAAAATATTCTGCATTCCTTTCAGTTTCCTATTATTCAAAAATTTCTTGTGTTGAATCAGTGGAAAGAAAAGGAGGTCTGACTGGCATGATCCCTTGGCATTGGCTACTTGAGGCATTAATCAGTAGCAGACTGGCTACATATCCACAATAATGAATTTAGACTAGTCTACCTAGGATAAGCTACAGTTTGGCCATCCAGTCCCATGAAGAGAAAGCTAATGAAATTTTTCTTCCTCTCAAATTTTATGCCTCTTTCTTCACAATTATTGTATTATCCGATTATTATATGAAAATTCCTTGAGGGTGGATATTTTGTGTCTTTTTTTTAACTTTCTACTTCCCTTTTTTCCAAGACCTTTTAACATTTTAGGAACTCATTGCATAATGTTTGAACTGAATGTGGGGAAACTGAAAATGTCTTCACTCACATGCATTTCAAGTCTATGTGTGTAACTGAAAGGAGATGCTTATTACTAATTATATTAACCATTAAATTGCCTGAACATACTGGGTAAGAGATGACAAAGAGGGACGGGAATTGATACACTAGCAATGTCTTGAGACTTTGGTTTTATCTTTTTTATATTACCTATGATTTCACTCAAGATATCTATGCCCCTCATCTTAAGGTGGGGCAAAAGGCATTTTAAAATTAAGTAGATATAGGCCAAGGAGAAAAAGAAATCTAAAATTTCCTTTTAAGTGTCCATGCTCAATAATATGACATAGCAAAGTACTTTCTTCACAGAGATTCTATGAAGCAGACAATGTAGTTAGTAATGGCCCCACTTAATAGTGAGGAAAGTGAAGGTGAGAGAGTAATTGACTCACCTGATAATTGACTCGTGCACCTAGTGAAGCAAGAACTGGCATCTCACAGATAGAAGTGACCTCAGGAAGCATCTACTATTCCAATTTTATATAGTCCCCCATTACATTGTAAGCTTTGGAGAAAATCACTTTGGAAGATAGATAGATGATAGAGTGAAGTAGGAAAGAGAACTTAGACAAAGATAATAATTAGAAGGCCATCCTTCTTTCTTCTGGGCACAACGGAACAAATGACATCCCTCTTCTATTTGAGATACTTCCAAATACTTGAAATAAATCTCATGTCAACTCTAAGTATTCTCGTTTCTAGGGAAAATTTCAGCAGCCCTTTTGATTAATGCAGGGATCCTTCACTTTCCTGGCTGCCCTCTTGCTAATACAGTACAGTTAATGAGTTTTGTTCTTAAGTATGCCAACCAGACTACAACAATCCTGGTATTTCCCAGGACAGAGTATAGTGAGACTATTGCCTCCCTTATGTTAGACACAGGACTTCTATTAGTATAGAACCCAGGTCATAATAGCAAAGTTAGAATTATTTTCACCTTTCTGGTTTAGTAGAAATGGATATTGATTTGGAATTAGAGGCAATGGTTTCAGAACTGTGTGACTTTGTCTTCATGGTTACTTCTTTCATCCATTCCATCGTAAGAAACAGAGTAATGGCATATGAGAACAATATTATTTGTTTGTTCGAAAACATATTTATTTTCCATCATTTATTTTTAGTTTTCAATATTCACATCCACATAATTTCGTGTTCCAAAATTTCTCCCCATCTCTCCTCTCCCCCACCCTAAGACATCATGCATTCTGATTATCCCTTCCTTCAAACTTCTCTCCCTTCTGTTACACCCGTTCTCTTATCTGGCTGCCCTGGTATTATCTTGTAGGGCAAGATAGATTTTTGTACCCCATTGCCTATATATCTTATTTCCCAGTTAGATGCAAAAAACGTTTTTAACATTCATTTTCAAAATTTTGAGTTCTGATTTCTGTTTCTTCTTCCCTCCCAACATACCCTCAATGAGAAGCCAAGCAATTCATTGGGGGATATATATGTGAAGTCATGCAAAACACTTCCATAAAATTAATATTGTGCAAGACTAACATTGTTTCCTTCCATCCTATCCTGCCCCCCCCCCCCAATTTGTTCTATTCTTTCCTTTAACCTAGTCCCTCCTCAAAAGTGTTTGCTTCTGGCTACCCACAACTTCCCTGTATAATATCTCTTCTTTTCTCTTCTTCCTCCAACTTTCCTATAGGATAAGGTAGATTTTCCTACACAAATGAGCATGTATGTTATTCCTTCCTCAAGTCGTATCTAATGAGGGTCAGGTCCACTCATTCTCTCTAAACCTCCATGGCATTCTTCCCTTCCACTGTAAAAGCTTTTTACTGCCTCTTTTGTATGAGATGATTTACTACAATCTACCTCTCCCTTTCTCTTTCTCCCAGTACATTCCTCTCGACATTTGATTTTCTGTTTTAGATACCATCCCTTCCTGTTCAGCTCACGTTGTACTTTACATATACATATATATATATGAACACACACATATATATGCATGTATAACACACACATATAATATATATCTATACACATACACACATACATATGTATATATACACACATATTCATGTATATGTACTCATATATAAACATGTGTGTATATGCATATGTGTCTATATGTATACACACATGTACCCATATACACACATGCATACATATATACATATGTATGTACGCATGTGTGCGTATGCATGTGTGCATATATATATATACATGCATATATATGCATGTATACATACATATTCCCTTCAACTACCCTAATATTGAAAAATGTCTGATGAGTTAAAAATATGATCTTTCCTTGCAGGAAAGTAAACAGTTGAACTTTAATAAGTCACTTGTGATTTGTCATTCCTGTTTACCTTTCCATACTTCTCTTGAATCTTATATTTGAAAGTCAAATTTCCTATTCAGCTCTGGTCTTTTCATCAAGAATGCTTGAAATTCCTCTATTTCATCAATTGCTCATTTTCCCCCCTGAAGTGTAGTACTCAATTTCTCTGGGTAGGTCATTCTTGGATTTAATCCTAACTCCTTTAACCCCCAGATTCTCATATTAAAAGCTATCTGATCCCATGATGTAGAAGTTCTGAAATCTTGTGTTAAACTGACTGTATTTCCACAATACTTGAATCATTTCTTTGCAATATTTTCTCATTGGCCAGGGAACTCAAGAATTTGACAACAATATTGCTAGTTTTTTTTTTTTCCTTTTGGAATCTCTTCCAGGAGGTGATCAGTGGATTTTTTCAATATCCATTTTACCCTTGGTTCTAGGATATCAGGGTAGTTTTCTTGAAAGTTGATGTCTAGGGTTTCTTTTTTATCATAACTTTTGGGTAGTGAAAATAATTTTTACATTATCATTCTACAATCTGTTTTTCAGATTAGTTGTTTTTCCAATGATATATTTCACATGGTCGTCTTTTTTATTCTTTTAACTTTATTGTTTCTTGATTTCTTATGAAGACTTTAGCTTCCACAAGTTTCATTCTAACTTTTAGGTAATTATTTTCTTCATTGAACTTTTCGACCTTATTTTCCACTTGATAAATTCTTCTTTTAAAGACATTTTTCTCTACATTGAATTTTTGGACCTCTTTTGCCATTTGAGTTAGTCTATTTTTTAAGGTGTTACCTTCTTCAGCATTTATTTGGGTTTCTTTAGACAAGCTGTTGATTTCTTTTTCATGATTTTCATGCACCACTCTCACCTCTCTTCCCAATTTTCCCTTTACTTCTATTGATTATCAAAACATTTTTTGAATTTTTCCACGATCTGTGACCAATTCGCATTTTCCTTTGAGGCTTTGGACGTATGGGCTTTGACTTTCTGTTTTTGTTCTGGTTGTATGCTTTGATCTTCCTTATCCCCAAAGTAAGATTCTATAATCTGATCACCCCTACCCGAACTGTTTTCTAATTTTCCCAATCAATTGCTTGAACTTTTAGTACTTTGTTAAGGTTGGTCTCTCCTTTCAGTGAAAAGTATGTACTAGCGTGGGCTAAGAATTCCTGAAGCAGCTACTGCTGCTGCCATTGCTGTGCCACCACTCCTGCACTGGGGCTGGACTATAGTCCTTTCTCCTTTCACCCAGATCCCAACAGACCTTTCCTAGTAATCTAAGTTGTTCTTGATGTTTTTGTGTTAAGAAGTCAGGAAACTGCTATAACTTCCAGTGATTCGGTACCCTAAGGCCTGCTTGGGTTTGTTTTCCCTTCTATCCCAGTGAAGCTCATGTTGCACTGTGCTCTTCTATTAGACTAGGATAACATACCTTTCCTTTTGACTTTCCAGGTTGTCTTGGTTTGGAAATTTGTTTCTCTCTGTCATTTTGTGGGTTCTGCTGCTTTAGAATCTGTTTAGAGTCATTTTAACAGATATATGGAGGGGTTTGGGGGAGAGATCAAGCAAGTCCTTGCTTTTACTCTGCCCTATTAACTCCACTCCAAAAAAATTTATTTTCGTATAAACAATGCTTATTTGCTCTTTCAAAGAAATCTTTTCCCAGGAAACGTACTCATTTTCCTATATGCCTAATAGGCAAATAGTATCAGGTAGCATTAATGTCAATATAACACTTGAATTATATTTAAATACCATTATATAAAAAATTTTATATTGAAGCAACCTTAATGATCTATTATAATTCTGCCTGTGAAATGATGAAGATTCCCCCTCCCCTAAAATTGGAATCAAATGTCTGACTGTAGATGACATAAATGTAAACTCAGTCAAGACAATGTTAATTAAAAAGCAATTAATAAAATGAATGAATCATCTCAATTTGTTTTGTGCAGTTGAGAGATTTATGATTGTAGTTAAGGAACTAATTATCTTCAACAGATATTATGGTAGGATTATTCCCAATATGCCTGTACTTACTGAGGAATACAGATTATGCAAGGAAATCATACAAACTATACAAAACATCAAGAGAAGTTGAAAAATAACACCTGCTAAATAGCTAATAAGACATAGTCATCATTTATTCTATCACTGAAGATCTTCCAGAAAAGGCTTCATGGTCACTTTGGGGACATGATGTAGAAGAAACTCATGTATTAAGTA
This sequence comes from Notamacropus eugenii, assembly GCF_028372415.1. Classification (NCBI taxonomy): domain Eukaryota; kingdom Metazoa; phylum Chordata; class Mammalia; order Diprotodontia; family Macropodidae; genus Notamacropus; species Notamacropus eugenii. The sequence goes on from NC_092875.1 coordinate 382,205,550, forward strand.
AATAAGTAGTATTTTTGATTGATAATCTAAAAAAAGTTGTCATTTTTGTGAATCAAAAAGTATGATTATCATCAAAATAACAATTCTATCAAAGTATATAACTCTAAAAGTTCCATAATACAGATTAAACACTGAAATGAATCTGTGTGCACTACTAATTGACATATTTTTTGATATAAAAAGAGAATATAAGAGTTAAACATTTCAACTATTTCATCTGGGTTCCAGAAAATTGTTATACTATATACATCTCAAAACTCAGCACATCCAAAATAGGACCCAATATCAGAAACAATATTTTTTCTAATAAAAAATTAATATAATGAGTTGAATGTAAGATTTGGAATGCCATTTACACAAGGAGGCATGATAATGGCTAGTTTTTAAAAGTACATATTATCTGCACAGTCTATATAGATGTGTGTGTGTAAGTGTGGGCGAGACAGACAGAGAAAGAAAGAAAGATAAGGAGATAGGCAGGAAGATCAGAGCTTAATGACTAAGGTCTTGGAGTAAGAATGATCTGGATTCTTTGATATTTATTAACTGTAAGACTATCATCATGTCATTTATCTTCTCAGAGTCCCAGATAATATTTTGATGGAATAATTTGCAAAGAAATGTCTGGTCTTGATCTGAAAAGGCATTTTTCACAATGAAAATTCTCTATAACAAAGTAAGGTCCAGATCCATTCCCTCTAAAATCAAAAACAAAAATTATGTGTAGATGCATGCAAATAGCATATTTATACACAAATATATGCATATGTGCACAAAATCATGTATATGTATATACATAAGTTTTCTGGATTAAAATAATTGCTGTCAATAACCTTACTTTCCTTGGAGATCATAGCAATATTGTTTACAGGATAGGCTAAAGGGCAATAGAGCCTGACCCTGAATATTTTTATTTAGCTTCACAGTGTTATAACACTTGAAAATGGAAAAGAACCATTAAATCATTGTGTTCATCACACCTTCAGAAAGCAGGAATTTTTCTGCTGCCCTATTCTCTACTGTTTTGTCCAGTCTAGTTTTAAATAACTAAAATAATGAAACATTCACTGAAAATTTTGGGGGATATTTTTGTATAGTCTAATAGTCTGAATTGCAAGAAACTTTTGTATATATATGAATTCTTCAGGCATCTTTGTGCCCTTTTCTTTCCTGACAGCAAGTGTGTTATATTTTTTGCATGTTTTGGCCATTTATAACTATTCTAGACATTGTGATCTTATTTCACTGTTTCATTGGACTACATTGTAATTGTACTTAGTGTGTAAATAGAGTTATTATGCACAGTTTCATCATAACTAAAAATAGGTGTGGAAATTAAATCTAAGCAGGCAAGAAAGATTATTTATTTAAAAAGTACCCTCGGATAATTTTCAAAAATCATGACACTTGTATTGCTTTTGAGATATGCATATTAAATTCCATGAACTATGGATTTAGCAATTTTGTAATATGTTTTCAGGAAATACTTTTGTTTAGTTCTCCAGATGAATCTCTCTCTCTCTCTCCCTCCCTCCCTCCTTCCCTCTCTCTCTGTCTTTCTCTCTCTCTGTCTCTGTCTCTGTGGCTGTGTCTCTCTGTCTCTGTCTCTCTCTCTGTCTCTGTGTCTCTCTCCATATATAACCATCTTATCATCATTTTGCTGTCTTGTTTATTAATGCCCAAAATACTGATGCTTTTTATTTATGATTTTAATCTATTTTAATACCCATTGCACATACTTTAAATAAAATTATATGTCACACCAATAATTCAGTTTACTTGATAAATTGGTTGACAAAAGAAAATTACACAAAATTCAGCACTCAAGCAAATATTTGGAATATGTTCATATATATAAAAAATACATATACATATATATATATACAGATATAGATATGCAATACATTTGCAATCATATTAAACTTATTTTCACAAGGAATTTTGTTCTTTTTAAATATAATTTCTTTTCAGTTTTCAACAATCACTTCCACGAGTTTTTGAATTCCAAGTTTTCTCCCCATCTCTTCCCTCACCCTATCCCAGGACAGTGTGCACCATAATCATTCCTTTCCCCCAATCTGACCTCCCTTCTATCACCCTCCTTCTCCTATTCCCATGTCCTCTATTTTCCTCCTTCGTATCCCAGCGCAATAGATTTTTATACCTCATTGCCCTTACAACTTTTGAATGCAAAATCAATTTTAACATTTGTTTTTAAAGCTTTGAGCTCTACATTCTCTCCATTCCTCCCTCTCTACTCTCTACTCTCTCTCATTGAGACAGTAAGAAATTCATTATAGCTTTTACATGTGTAGTCATGTTAAACACTTCTACAGCAGTCATGTTGCAAAATATGATTCACATTTCCCTCTATCCTGTCCTGGTCTCCATTTATTCCATTCTTTCCCTTGACCTGTCCCCTCATAATGTAGTTGCTTCTGATTATCCTTTGCCCCAATATGCCATCCCTTCTATTATCCTCTCTTTCTTATCCCCCCATGCCTCCCTCTAGATTAAGATAGATTTCCATAACCAATGAAGCGAATATTTTTCCCTCCGTAAAACAAATCTGATGAGAGCAAGACTAACATTCCCTCTCACCTTCCTGCATTTCCACTCCACTGTAAAAACTCTTTCTTGCCTCTTTTATGTGAGATTATCTACTACATTCTACCTCTCCCTTTCTCTTTCTCCCAGTATATACTTCTCAACACTTAATTTTATATCCTCCGTTCCTATTCAGCTCACCTTGTGCCATCTATGTACACACACATACAGAGAGAGAGAGAGAGAGAGAGAGAGAGAGAGAGAGAGAGAGAGAGAGAGAGAGAGAGAGAGAGAGAATCCCTCTAACTATCCTTATACTGGGAAAGATAAAGATCTCATTAAAGTTAAAAATATCATCTTTCCATGTAAGAATGTAAACAGTTCAACTTGAATGGGTGCCTTGTGGTTTGTCTTTCCTGTCTAAATTTCCGTGATTCAAATTTTCTTTTCAGTTCTGGTCTTTTCATCAAGAATGCTTGGAAGTCATCTATTTCACTGAAATTCCATTTTTCCCTAAAATATATTATTCATTTTTCTTAGTAGGTGATTCCTTGCTTTAATCCTACCTCTTTTGGCCTCTGGAATATCTTATTTGTGGACCTCTGATCCCTTTATGTAGATGCTGCTAAAGCTTGTGTTATCCAGATTGTGTTTTCACCGTACTTGAGTCGTTTGTTTCTGGATACTTGTATTATTTTCTCCTTTATCTGGGCACACTGTAATATGGCAAAAATATTGCTAGTATTGTTCCTTTTGGGATCTCTTTCAGGAAGAGATTGGTGGATTTTTTCCATTCCTATTTTACCCACTGGGCCCGGAATATCAGAACAGTTTTCCTCTATAATTTCTTTTCTTACATTAATTTTACTTATTTTTAGTGTTCTACAATCACTACCATATAACTTAGATTTTTTTTCCGCTATTTCCCCCCTCCCTCCTGGAGATGGCATGCAATTTTATATAGGATCTACACATACATGCCCATTAAATACATTTTCACTATAGTCATGCTGTGTAGAAGAATTATAACGAGCGGGAGAAATCATATAACAAATAAGAAAGTAGTACACACAAAAAATGATCTGCTATATACTGCGATTGAATTCCATAGTTCTTTTTCTGGATGTGGAACTCATTTTGCGGTAGAAGAGCATTGGAAAATTATTTTTAAGCCCTTGCATTGCTACGAAGTTCCAAGTCTACAAGAAAAACCCCCGCACATTGTGGTCTTTGCTGTGCACAAAGTTCTCCTGGTTCTACTCCTTTCACTCAGCATCAGATCATGTAAGTCTTTCCAGGGCTTTCTGAAGTTGTCCTGTTCATCATTTCTTTTTCTACAATAATGTACCATTATATTCATATACCATGCTTTATTCAGCCATTTCCCAATTAATGTGCATCCCCTTGATTTCCAGTTTTTGGCCACCACAAAGAGTGCTGTTACAAACATTTGTATACATGTGGGACCCTTCCCCATTTTTATGATATCTTGGGGATCCAGTTCTAGAGACGATATTGCTGGGTCAAAGGGTATGAACATTTTTGTAGCCCTTTGGGCATAGATCCAAATTGCTCTCCAGAATGGTTGAATCGACTTACAGCTCCATGAACAATGTATTAGTGTTCCAACTCTCGTACATACTGTCCAACATTTATTATCTTGTTCTGTCATGTTTACCAATCTGATAGGTTGATGTGATACCTCAGAGTTGTTTTGAATTGCAGCTCTCTAATAAAAAATGATTTAGAGCATTTTTTCATATGATTATAGATAGCATTAATTTCTTCCTCTGAAAATTGCCTGTTCATATCCTTTGACCATTTGTCAATTGGAGAATGACTTGTGTTTTTGCACATTTGACTCATTTCTCTATATATCCTAGAAATGAGGACTTTATCCTGGAAGTTAGCTGTAAAAACTCTTTCCCAGTTTTCTATATCCATCTGAATTTTGGTTGCATTTGATTTGGTTGTGCAAAAACTTTTTAATTTAATGTAATCGAAATTATCCATTTTGCACTTCATAATGCTTTCTAACTCTTGTTTGGTCAAAAATTCTTCCCTTCTCCATAATTCAGATAAATACCCTATTCCTTGCTCCACCTTTTTGTCCATGGTATCAATCTTTATACCTAAATAATGTACCCATTTGGATTTTATTCTTGTGTATGTTGTCAGGCATGAGCGTATGCCTAGTTTCTGCCACACTGTTATCCAGTTTTCCCAACAACTTTGGTCGAACAGTAAGTTCTTATCCCAGAAAGTCTAGTCCTTGGGTTTATAAAACTGTAGATTGCTATATTCATTGTTCACTGTGTCTTGAGTACGTAGCATATTCCATTTGTCTACTCTTCTATTTCTTACACACTACTAAGTGGTTTTGATAATTGTTGCTTCATAATACAATTTCAGATCTGGTAGAGCTGGGCTACCTTCCCTAGGCTTTTTTCATTAGCCCCCTTGGTATTCTGGACTTTTGTTCTTCCAGATGAATGTTGATACTATTTTTTCCAGCTCTGGAAAATAATTATCTGGTAGTTTTATTGGCATGGCACTAAGTAAGTTAATTTAAACAAAATTGTCATTTTTATCATATTGGCTTGGCCTACCCACAAGCATGTTTTTCCACTTAGGTAGATGTGACTTTATCTATGTGAAAAGGGTCTTGCATTTGGGTCCATATAGTCATTGCGTTTGTTTTGGCAGGTAAACTCCCAGATGTTTTATAGTGTCTATACCCTAGTTTTAAATGGGATTTCTTTTTCTCTCTCTTGCTGTTGGGCTTTGTTACTACTATATTGAAATGGAGCAGATTTGTGTGGGTTTATTTTGTAATCTACAACTTTACCACAGTTGTTTATTGTTTCAAGTAGTTGTTTTTTTTCTTGAATCTCTGGGATTTTCTAAGCATATCATATCATCTGCAAAGAGTGATAACCTATTTTCTTCTTTGCCTTTTGTAATTCCTTCAATTTCTTTATGTTATCCAATTGCTGTAATTAACATTTCTATAACCATATTGAATAATAGTGGTGATAATGAACATTCTTGTTACACCACTGATCTTATTGGAAATGCATCTACCTTATCTTCATTGCATATAATGCTTGTCGAAAGTTTCAGGTAGATACCGCTTATTATTTTGTGGAAAGTTCCCTTTATACCAATGCTCTTCAGCGTTTTTGGTAGGAATGGGTGTTGTATTTTGTCGAAAGCTTTTTCTGCATCTATTAAGATAATCATGTGGTTTCTGTTAGTTTTGTTGTTGATATGGTTGACAAGGCTAATATTTTTCCTAATATTGAACCAACCCTGCGTTTTTTATATGAATTCTAAGTCATCATAACGTCTTATTCTCATGATAAGTTGCTGTATGCTTTTTGCCAAAATCTTATTTAAAATTTTCGGTTCTATATTCATTTGTAAAATTAGTCAATAATTTTCTCTCTGGGTTTTGTCACTTTCTGATTTAGTTATTAAAACCATATTTGTATCATAGAATGAATTTGGAAGTAATCCTTCCCCATTTTTCTCAAATAGTGTATATAATATTGGAATTAAGAATTCTTTAAATGTTTGGTAGAATTCGCTTGTAAATCCATCTGAACCTGGAGATTTTTTCCTACTGAGACAATTGATGGCTTGATCAATTTCTTTTTCTGAGACAGGAATTGTTTAAGTATTCAACTTCCTTTTCTGTTAATCTAAGCAATTTATATTTTTTAAAATACTCACCCATCTCCTGAATATTGTCGAATTTATGAGCATAAATTTGGGCAAAGTAATTTCTAATTGTTGGTTTAATTTCCTCCTCATTGGAGGTGAGTTCACCCTTTCATTTTTGATACTGGCAGTGTGATTTTTCCTTTCTTTTTTAAATAAAATTGACCAAAGGATTATCGATTTCATTAGTTTCTTCATAAAACCAACTATTAGTTTTATTTATTAGTTCAATGGCTTTATTGATTTCAATTTTATTGGTCTCTACTTTGGTTTTCATTATTTCTAATTTGGTATTTACTTGGGGATTTCCAATTTGTTCTTTTTCTAGCTTTTTCAGCTGCATGCCCAAGTCATTGATCTCCTCTTTCTCTATTTTATTTATCTAGGCACTCAAAGATATAAAACTTCCCCTAAGAACTGCTTTTGCAGTATCCCATAAGATTTGGTAGTTTGTCTCACTATTGTCATTCTCTTGAAAGAAGTTATTCATTGTTTCTATGATTTATTGTTTTACCCACTCCTTCTTTAGGATTATATTAGTTAGTTTCCAATTAGTTTTTGGTTTGTCTTTCAATGGCCTTTTATTTCATATAATTTTTATTGCATTATGATCTGAGAAGAATGAGTTGACTATCTCTGCCTTTCTGTACTGGACTGTGAGGGTTTTATGCTCTAGAACATGGTCAATTTTTGAATATGTGCCATGTACCAGTGAGAAAAAATATATATTCTTTTCTATTCCCATTCAATTTCCTCCAGACATCTATCATACCTATCTTATCCAGAACTTATTCATCTCCTTAACTTCTTTTTTGTTTATTTTAAGGTTAGATTTATCAAGATCAGAGAGGGAAAGGTTGAGCTCCTCCATTGTTGTAGTTTTGGTCTTTATTTCTTACTGCAACTCCTCCAACCTCTCTTCTAAGAATCTGGATGTTATACCACTTGGAGCATACATGTTTAATATTAATATTGATTTATTGTCTATGGTGCCTTTTAACAGGATATATTTTCCTTCCTTATCTCTTTAGATTAGATTTATTTTTGCTTTTATTTTGTCAGAGAAATGTGATGCTACCTCTGCTTTTCTTGTATCAACTTGTATCAACTGAAACCCAATATATTCGGCTCCAATTTTTTACCTTTATCCTGTTTGTATCACCACTGTTTCAAATGTGTTTCTTTTAAAGAACATATTGGTGGATTATGCCTTTTGATCCACCATGCTATCCAACTCTGTTTCGTGGGAGAGTTCATTCCATTCACGTTCACAATTATAATTACAATCTCTGTCTGTCCCTCCATCCTCTTACTCACCGTTTGAGGTTTAGTTCTCCCGTCTCCGTTCCCCTTCTCAATAGAGTTTTCTCTTTTGAGCACCACCTCCCGAAGTCTTCCCTTCATTCTTTCATCTCCCCTCCCTTTTAATCCCTTTTATCCCTACTACTTCTCCCACTTTTAACTTCCCCTCCCCTCTCTTCCCCTTTCCCCTCCTACTGTCTATGGAGCTAGTTAGATTTATATACTCAATTAAGTTTATTTTTCCCTCTTTGAATCAAATGCGATGAGAGTATCTCTCAAACAATCCTCCTCTCCCACTCCTCTTTCATTCCACTGTGATATAATTTTACATTACTTCCTGTGATGTAATTTATCATTTTCTGCTTTCTCCTTAATACATTTCCTGTTACAATCCCTTTGTGTGCTTGAATCACATTTTTATCATCACATCATTTACTTTATACCTGTTCCCTCTATCTATGTATATCCCTTTTATACTTCATAATAGATGTATAATTCTCAAGATTAACACGTATCACCTTCACTTACAGAGATGTAAACAGTTTCCCCAAATTGAGCGACAAGTTTTCTTTCCCCTTGTTTATGGTTTTATTCCTTACTTGAGACCTGCACTTGAAGACTGAATTTTCTATTAAGTTCTGGCTTTTTGTCAGGAAGGTATGGAAATCCCTTATTTTGTTGAATGTCCATCTTCTTGCCTGAAATGTTATGCTGAACTGTGCTGTGTAATTGATCCTTCATCCAGCTCCTTTGCCTTACAGAATATCAGATTCCAATTCCTCTAATTTTTTAATGTAGAAATTGGAAAATTCTGTGTGATCTTGACTGTAGCTCCTCAATATTTGAATGGTTTCTTTCTGGCTTCCTGTAGTATTTTCTCCTTCACTTGAGAGTTCTGGAATTTGGCAACCATATTTGTTGGTGTTTTTAGTTTGTGATCCCTCTCAGGAAGTGAACGGTGGATTCTTTCAAAGACTGATTCTGAATCTAGCACGTCTGGACATTTTTCCTTGATGATTTCTTGGAAAATATTTTCCAGACTCTTTTTTTTCATGATGGCTTTCTGGTAGGCCAATAATTCTTAAATTTTCTCTCCTGAATCCGTTTTCCAGGTCAGTTGTTTTTCCAATTAGATATTTTACATTTTGTTCTATTCATTCTTTAGATTTTGTTTGACTGATTCTTGATGTCTCATAGTGTCATTAGCTTCTACTTGTCCAATTCTAATTTTCATCAAATTGTTTTCTTCAGTTAACTTTAGCATCTCCTTTTCCATCTGTCCAATTACTCTTTTTAAGGAATTATTTTCTCCAGCAAGCTTTTGTATTTCCTTTTCCATTTGTTAAATCTTACCAGTTACATTTTGTGCTTCCTTTTCTTTTTGTTCAGTTTTCTTTCTTAATAATCTGGTTCTCTTCAGTAAATTCTTTTTTTCATACTTTTAAAATCATTGACCAGTTTTTTTTTTCTATTTCCTTCTTCAGCTATTCTAGGACAGCTGTTTGTGCATGTAAGCAGTTTATAGTCCATTCTGAAGTTTCAGATGGGAGTACAGTCTCAATACTGACCACTTTGGTATTCATGTTTTGACCCTTGTTCCCATAGAAAGATTCTATGGTCTTTTCCTTCTGGTTTTGCTTCTTCTTGCTTTTGATGGTTGTGCTTTGTGTGTGGTGGACTCTTGTTCTTTCAGTTAGACTCTGTAGAATGTCTTGTTGAACTACTGGAGCGAATGCTTTTGTTTTCCCTTTTGTTTTGTATTTCCTGGCTTAGCCCTGGGGCTAGCTTGTTAAGTGAAGAGGAGGGGTGGTCTGGTCACGGGAAATCTCTACTGAGCTACAGCAAAGCGAAGTTTAGCTCACACCTGGGTCCTAGTGCGAGTTTCCATCCCCTCTATTTCTCCTCTCCTAGCGCTGAGGAACATCTGGATCTTAGTGCAAATTTTCACCACTCTTGGAGATCCTCTCCTAGTGCTGAGGCAAGCCTGGGTCCTAGTGTGAGTTTCCACCTTCCCTGGAGCTCCTCTCCTAATTCTGAGGCATGCCTGTGTTATACTACGAGTTTTCAAAGCTCCCGGGTCTCCTCTCCTTCTGATTAGCCCCTGCCATAGTAACTTAACTATTTTCCTAGCCTAAGTGGCTGCGAGGCTGTTTGTCCCTTCAACTGTTCCCACTGATCCAGGATTTTTATGGTTCTTTTGAGGTCAATGATGGGAGGAGGAGAGAGCATTTACTGATCAATCCACCATTTTGGCTCCCCGAAGATAAAGTAGGTGACTTATGGACATTTAATCTGAAGGCTGAAAGCCTTGGGAACTGCTGCAACTGATACCTGGGCCTCAGCGACTGTCACTCATTTAAGTCTCCTGGTCTCCTGCCCTGGGCTGCCACTCCAACCTTCTGCTGTGTTGCTGCTGCCTCAGTGGTCTCCCACCTGACCACACCACTACCAGATGTACTGTGCTGTGTGCTGTGGGATCACCTCCTCTGAACAGAGGAACAATCTTCCAGTCTGTCGTGGTCTGTGAATCTGCCACAGTCTGTCTCCTATTGTATTCCGCACCTCCAAAAGTTGGTCCACATTTTCTTTTTAGAGTTATCTGAAGGAGTTTGTCTAAGAGGTTAGGTGAGTAGTTGCTCTCACTGTGCCATCCTCCTCGATAATTTCTTGAAAGATGATGCTTAGGCTGTTTTCCTGATCATGGTTTTCAGGTAGATCAATAATACCTCTCTGGGACCTCTTTTTCAGGTCAGTTGTATTTCCAATGAGGTATTTCTCAATGTCTTCTACTTTTATCATTCTTTATGGTTTTATTTTATAATTTCTTGGTTTCTCATAAAGTCATTATCTTCCATTAGCTCCATTCTCATTTTAAAGGAATTATTTTCTCCAGTGAATTTTTGACCTCTTTTTCCATTTAGCTAATTCTTCTTTTTAAGACATTCTCCTTGTTGACTTTTTGGATCTCTTTTGCCCTTTGGGAAAACCTATTTTTAAAGTTGCTATTTTCTTCATCCTTTTTCGGATCACCTTTAAGAAGCTCTTGATTTTCTTGTATGATTTTCATTTCTCATTTCTCTCCCCAGTTTTTCCCCTATGACGCTTACTTGATTTTCCTTTTTGAGTTCTTCCATCGTTTAAGACTAATTCATATTTTACTTGAACGTTTTGAATATAGTATCCTTGTCCTTGCTGTCTTCCTCTGGTTGTATGTTTTTATCTTCCTCCTTGTAAGAAAGCATCTTTTCAAGAAGAAAGTAATATTCTATGGTCTTATTTTTCCCCTTTTTGGTCATTTTCACAGTTAGTTACTTGAGTTTTGAGCTCCTTGTTATGTGGAAGATATATTGCCCCACGATTCAGGGTTTCTGTGCAGCTGATTGTATAGATATATCTGGGGACCTGTAAATTCTCAATTTGTTCAAAGTAGTATGATCAAAGTCGAGGTGTTTCCTCTTCTCCTGATCTGCACTCTGTTCTGTGAGTAACCACCTTCTCTTTCTAACCTGAAAATGCAAGTAGAATTCCCTCTCCATAGCCCCCACCAGCTCCACCTTTCCAGTGCTACTCCTTGCCCCAGGACTGCCACCTATATCTACATGGTATGATTAAGGTTAGATTTATTAAGGTTTCATTAAAGTTAGATCAACTGTCAATTCCCCTATCCACTGTAGGCTGGGAGTTCTAAAAGTAGCTACCTTTCTGATAGTGGCTGCTGCTTCTCTAAGGCTGGAGTTGTTGCTGATGTTAGAACATGTTCCTCTCTCACCCAGGCTAGAGATCTTTCCCACTGATCTTTGAATCTGTGTCTGCTCTTTCTGGAATGAGAACCATTACAGCTGCCAGTGATTCAGCTCCCTGAGGCCTGTCCCAGTCCTTTCTGTGCCAGTGTGGCCCATTCTGGGCTCTGCTACACTCTGAGTCCAATGTAATAGATTTTTCCTGTCAGTCTTCCAGATTGTCTTGGTGTGAATATTTGATTCACTCTGTTGTTTTGTGACTTCTGCTGCTCTATAATTTGTTTAGAGTTATTTTTTTATGTTATTTTGAAAGTTTTTGCGGGGAGAGCTCAGGCAGCTCCTTAATCTACTTTGCCATCTCAATTTAGTTACATGTAAAAACAACTTTTAACAATCACTTATAAAACTTATGATTCCAAATACTCTGCCCCTCTCCCCAATATAGGTTATATGTATAGGTGTCATGTAGTTGATCAGAGCTGCTTTGAATTGCATTTCTTAGATCAATAATGATTTGGAACATTTTATTATATGGTTATAGATAGCTTTAATTTCTTCATCGAAAAACTTAGTGTTCATAACTTTTAGGCATTTATTGGAGAATGACTTGTATTCCTACGCATTTGACTCAGTTCTCTATATATTTTAGAAATGTGGCCTTTATCAGAGACAATAGCTTTAAATCTTATTTGGCAACTTTCTGCTTCTCTCCTAAACTTGGTTTCACTGGTCTCTTTTGTGCAAAAAATTTCAATTTAATGTAGTCAAAACTATCCATTTTGCATTTCATAAAGTTCTCTATCTCTTATTTGGTCATAAATTCTTCCATTCTCCATAAATATGATAATTAAAATATTCGCTATTCTCCCCATTTGCTGATGATATCTAAATTGTATTCATATTTTGACTTTATCTTGGTTTACAGTATAAAATGTTGGTCTATGCCTAGTTTATGCCATACTATTTTCTGGTTTTCCTAGCTTTTATTGCTAAACAGTGAGTTCTTATGTCAGAAATTAGAGTTTTTCCACTTATCAAACAGTAGATTGCCATAGTCACTGACTTGTATCTTTTGTACCTGATGTATTTTACTTATCCACCCCTCTGTTTCTTAGCCAGTTCCAAGTAATCTTGATGATGCAGTTTAAAATTCTGTATAGCTAGGTCACCTTTACTTGCATTTCTTTTCATTAATTCCCTTGATATTCTCCACCTTTTGTTCTTCCAGATGAATTTTGTTATTATTTTTCTAGCTCCATAACATAATTTTTTGAACTTTAATTGATATGGCTCTGAACAAGTAAATTAATTTAGATGGAATTTTTATTTTTATTTTATTCTATTGGTCTATCCAGGAACAAATGAGAGTTTTTCCAGTTATTTTCATCTGACTTTACTTTTGTGAAAAATGCTTTGTAATTGTATTCTTATATTTTGTCTTGGCAGGTATACTCACAGATATTTTATGATGTTTCCTATCATTTTAAATTGAATTTCTATTTCAATGTCTTGTTATTGGAATTTAGAAGTGATATATAGAAATGCCAGTGATTAATGTGCATTTATTTTATGTCCTGCAACTTTGCTAAATTTTTGTTCATTATTTCATGTAAGTTTTTATTTGATTCTCTAGGATTCTCTAAGTGCACTATTATGTCTGCATGGAGTGGTAGCTTTGTTTTTTCCTTTGCGCATTTCATTTCTTTTAATATTTGTCTTCTCTTATTGCTAAAGCTAACATTTCTAGTACAATATTGAATGAGATTGGTGATAATAGACATGTTTCGTTGTCCCCTGATCTTAATATAAGCTAGAATGCTTCTAACATATGCTTATTACATATAAAGCTTGCTGATGGTTTTAGATCCTTGCTACTTCTCATTTTGAGGAAGACTCCATTTATTCCTATGCTCTCGATGTTTTGAATAGACATCTCTGTTGCATTTTGTCAAAGGTTTTTTCTGTATTTATTGAGAAAATCGCATAATCTGTTAGTTTTATTTTTGATATTATTAATTATACTAATTGTATTGCTAACATTGTCACAGCCCTGTATTCCTGGTCTAAATTCTACCTAGTCATAATGTATTATTCTCCTGATAAATTGCTGTAATCTCTTTGTTAATATTTCATTTAAAAGTTTTGCATCTATTTTCATTAAGGAAATTGATCTCCAATTTTCTTTCCCTGTCTTGGCTATTCTTATTTATATCAGCACCACATAACTATCGTAAAGAATAATTTGATAAGACTCCTCCTATTTGCCAAAATATTTTACATAATATAGGAAATAATTGTTGTTTAAATGTTTGATAGAATACTCTTTTGAATCCATCTTACTCTGGTGATTTTTTCTTAGTGATTTTCTTTTTGAGTTATTAAATTTCTTTTTTTAAAATGGGATTCAAGTATTTTTCCCTCTTCTGTTAATCTGAGAAATCTACGTTTTAAAAAATATGCATCAGTTCCGCTGAGATTTTCGAATTTATTTGGACAGATTTGGGGAAAATAGTCTGTAATAATTATTTTAATTTCCTCTTCATTTGTGGTGAGTTCACTCTTCTCACTTTTGATACTGGAAATTTGATTTTTTTCTTCTTTTTGATCAAATTAACTAAAGGTTTATATATTTTATTACTTTTTTCATAAAACAAGCTCCTGTTTTTTTTTATTAGTTCAATAGTTTTCTTATTTTCAATTTTATTAATGTCTCATTTGGTTTGTAGAATTTCTAATTTAGTATTTAATTGGGTATTTTTTTTTTGTTCTTCTAGCTTGTTTAGTTGCATTCCCATGCCCTATTTATTGGTATCTTCTTTCTTTATTTTATTTATGTGAGCATTGAAAGAGGTACAACTTCCCCTAAGAAATCTTTGCACTGCATTCTATAAGTTTTGGTATAATGTCTCTTTATTGTCATTATCTTGAATGAAGTTATTGATTTTTTTCTATGATTTGTTATTTGACCGACACATTCCTTAAGGGTATTTGGTTTCAAATTAATGTTTTGTCTATCTTTCTGTGATGCTTTAGTATATTAAATTTTTGTTGCACCATGATATGAAAAGGATTCATTTGATATTTCTGCCTTTCTGCATTGGATTTTGAGGTTTTTATGCTCTAATGCAGTTCTTTTTTGTGTAGGTGCCATGTACCACTGAGAAAAAGGCATATTCCTTTCTATTCTATTCCATTTTATCCAGAAGTTTATCATATCTAACTTTTTAAAAATTTAATTCCCTTCCCTGACTTATTTATTATTTATTTTGTGATTAGATTTACATAGTTCTGAGAGGGAGAGAGGGAGGTCCCCCCCTAGTATAGTTTTGCTATTTCTTCCCTCAACTCCTTTAACTTCTCAAAGAATCTGAATTCTATGAAACTTGGTGCATATATGTTTAACAATGTTTTACTTCATTGTCTAAGATATCTTTTAACAGGATGTGATTTCCTTTCTTAACTTTTTCAATTATATTTATTTTTGTTTGTATGAGATCAGGATTGTTACCCCTGCCTTTTCTTTAAACCTTAGCTGAAGAATAATATATTGTATCCCAGCCTTTTGCCTTCACTTTGTGTGTATCCTGCTGCTTCAGATATTTTTCTTGTAATCAGCATATTGTAGGAGTATGATGTTAAATCCACTGTACTATCTGCTTCCATTTTATAGGAGACTTTATCCCATTCACATTCAGAATTAT
Source organism: Notamacropus eugenii (assembly GCF_028372415.1). Taxonomy (NCBI): domain Eukaryota; kingdom Metazoa; phylum Chordata; class Mammalia; order Diprotodontia; family Macropodidae; genus Notamacropus; species Notamacropus eugenii. Next base: position 382,220,563 of record NC_092875.1, read on the forward strand.
GAATATTATCTGTGTGTTTCTCTCCATCCTATTTGCCCATATGTTTATATTTTTCTCTCTCTTTTCTCCCTTTCCGTCCTCACTAGAGTTTGGCTTTTGATGAGTACCCGACTCAGTCTGCCCTCTTTTGTATTAATACCCTCTCTTTTCTTTCTTCTCCTACTTCCTATAGGGTAAGTTAAATTTCTGTACTTGAGTATGTTAATCCCTCTTTGAGCAAGATCTGATAAGAGTAAGGTTCAAACAATTCTCATCTCCCTTACTTCTTTCCCTCTACTGTAATAGGTCTTTGTGCCTCTTTAGGTGATGCAGTTTACCCTTTTTGGCCTCATTCTTTCTTCTTCTCTCAGTACAATCCTTTTTCACCCTTTTTTTTTTATTATCAACACATCAAAGTCAACTTATATGCATACCCTCTGTCTATGTATATCCCTTCTAAATGTTGTGAACAAGATACAATTCTCAAGAGTCATACATTTTATCTTTCTATATAAGGATATAAACAATTTGACCTTATTGAGTAATGTGCTTTTTGCCTATTCATTTTTTGTGCCCCTCTTAAGTCTTTTACTTGAAGATTAAATTTTCTCTTTACTTCTGGTGCTTTCGTCAGGAAGGTTTGGAAGTCCTGCATTTCATTGAATGTCCATCTCCTCTCCTGAAATATTATGCCCATTTTCACTGGGTTTTTGATCCTACACTGTAAAATAAATTCCTTTGTCTTATGCTTTCTATATTCCAAGTGCTCTGATCTTGTAATGTAGAAGCTGCAAGCTATTATGCACTCCTGCTGTTGGTTCCATGATATTTAAATTGTTTCTTTCTGGCTGCTTGCAGTATTTTGGCTTCAATATGCCTTAATATTTTCAATTTGGGATCTCTTTCAGAAAGTTATCAGTGTATTATTTAAGTAATTATTATACCCTCTGGTTCTTGGATCTCAGGGCAGTTTTTCCTTGATGAATTGTTGAATGACGCAGTACAGGCTCTTTTTCCCATCATGACTTTCAGATAGACCAACAATTGTTATATTTTTCTCTTCTTCCAATGAGGCATTTTATGTTTTCTTCTACTTTCGTAATTCTTTTCATGTTGTTTAGCTGATTCTTGTTGTCTCAGAGTGTCACTGGCTACTTCTTGGCCAATTTTAATTTGTAAGAGATTGTTTTTTTTTTCCAGTTAGCTTTTGTATATCCTTTTACATTTGCCCCACTTTTCTTTTTAAGGAGTGCTCTTAAGTGATTTTTTGAATCATCTTTACCATTTCCCCAGTTCTACTTTTTATGTATCTGTTTTCTTTAATACACGTTCCTCCCAACTTAATCAACTGTATTTTTTTTAGGAATTTTTTTTGACAGTCAATTTTTGTTGTTACTTTTCCAATATGTTTACTCTCTCTTCTATACCTCTCATTATTTTTTGAAGTCTTTCTTCTTCCTGTGTTACTTGACTTTTAAAATCACTCTTGAGCTCTTTCAAGAAGGCTTTTTGGACTTGAAACCAATTCATGTTACTCTTAAAGCTTTTGAATGTGGTCATATTGACAATTATGTCCTCTTCAAATTTTTTTTTCATCTTCCTTCTCCCCCAGAAAGACACAATTTTCATTTTCTATTTCTGCTTTCTGTTTATGGGGTTTGCTTATATTGTGACTTTTAAAATTGAGCTCTTTTCTTCAAACACAGGGGTCACTGTTTCAAGTTTCTTGTTTTTTGGAGCCAATGACTTTGTCTCTGGCTTTGTGTGCTGGGGTGTCTAATGCTAGCTTCTGGAGGCTGTAGGTGTCTGGCAGTTTAACTGGGGTTGAAATGGTGGTTGCTAGTGTGCTTTGAGTCCAAGTAGGGTTTTTCTCTGTTTCCCTGGGGCTACACTAAAGCTCTCAGGGGTGGTGGGGCTGTGGGTCTCCCCCTTGAGTGATGTCAGTTCAATCCGGATGCTTGAATCCTGGGATGGTTTGAATACTGGAGGATGCCTGCTTACCAATGCACATGGTGATTTTCTGATTTGGAATCTACCAGTTCCCCAGCATCTGCCAAGGAACAATGTGATGGAATGGATTGTCTTAATGTTTGTCTGTTCCACCACCCTGGCACTCAGAAACTTTACTGGACTGCAGAGGTATGGAGAGCCATTGGCTTGCTGAAATGCCTCCCACCCTGTACTTCTCCCCTTCCATCAAAGGGAGATCACCTTTTCCTCTTAATCCCCCAAGAATTTAAGACAAAAAGACTTCTTCACCCTGTCTTTCTGCTTTTTCCATTGTTTGAGCATTTTTTCTGGGGTGATATTTTCTAAGTTACTAGAGGTCAGTAAGGTAGAGTGAGAGTGACTTACTGCTTACTCTACCATCTTACTTACCAACTCTTGTCATTTACCTTTTAAGTCCTATTACTCAATCTAATAGGAATAAGACAATACATCAGCATTGTTTTAATTTCCATTTCTCTAATCAGTAGTGATTTAGAGTATGCTTTTTTATATAGCCATCAAGATTTGATTACTTCATCCTAAAAAATGATCATATCTTTTTCTGTCTCCTTTTCACATCTCACATTACAATAGTTTTGCACCCATAAATCACATTTGGTGTCATGAGATGATGTAATTTATACACACTTCCTCAATCTATGTTTATCCCTCTTACATTTCATAATAAATATACAATTCTCAAGATTAACAAGTATCATCTTCCCTTATAGGGATGTAAACAGTTTGCCCATATTGTGCAGCAAGTTTCTTCTTTTTTGTGTGTGTCTTACTTGAGACCTGCATTTGAAGAGTAAATTTTCTATTGAGTCTTGACATTTTCAGGAAGGTCTCGAAATCCCTTATTTCATTGAATATCTGTCGCCTTGCCTGCAATATTAAGTTCAATTTTGCTGGGTAATTAATCCTTTGTTGTTGTCCCAACTTCTTTGCCTTATGGAATATCAGATTCCAATTCCTTTGATCTTTTAATGTAGAAGCTGCAAGGTCCAGTGTGATCCTGACTGTAACTCCATGATATTTGAATTGTTTCTTTCTGACTGCCTGCTGTATTTTAAACTTTACTTGATAGTGCTTGAATTTGGCAACGACATTTTTTGGTGTTTTTAGTTTGTGGTCCTTTTCAGGAGGAAGACAGTGGATTCTTTGGATGACTATTTTGATCTCTGAGTCTAGGACTTACGGGCAATTTTCCTAGATGATTTCTTGGATGATATTTTCCAGGCTCTTCTTTCATCATGACTTTCTGGTAGACCAATAATTCTTAGATTTTTCGCTCCTGGATCTGTTTTCCATGTCAGCTGTCTTACCAGTTAAGTATTTTACATTTTCTTCTATCTTTTCATTCGTTAGATTCTGTTTGACTGATTCTTAATATCTCATAGATTCATTAGCTTCTACTTGCCTGATTCTAATTTTAATCAAAGTGTTCTGTTCAGGTAATTTTGCATCTCCTTTTCCATCTGTCCAATTGTTCCTTTTAAGGAGTTATTTTTACCAGTTAGGTTTTATACTTCCTTTTCCAGTTGTCCAATTTTCCATTTTAAGGACCTGTTTTCTTCAGTGAATTCTTTTATCATATTTTTAAAATCATTGGCCAGTTTTTCTTCTATTTCTCTAATTTGGGTTTTAAAATCCTGTCAAAGCTCTTCCAAGAAGTCTCTTTGTCCTTCAGACCAGTTCATATTCCCTTCTGAAGTTTCAGATGGGAGTACAGTTTCAATGCTGAACTGTTTGGTATTTGTGTTTTTGATCCCTGTCCCCACAGAAAAATTATATGGTCTTTTCTTTTCTTTTCTCTTTTCTTCTCTTCTTTTCTTTTCTTTTCTCTTCTTTCCTTTTCTCTTCTCTTCTTTTCTTTTCTCTTCAACTTTGCTTCTTACTCATGATAATAACCCTCTTCCTGGCTTTTAAAATACATTTCTGTGTCTGTGGCACAGGGAACTCTGTCCCAATGTTCTTGAGCCTAAAACTTGAGCATTTTTGTGTTGTGTCCTTTGGTTCTTTCAGCCAGAATCTAAAATACTGTAGCTTACCTGATACTGAGTTGGCTGGTATTTGAAAGCAAAGGTCAGGTGAGGTCTTTCTGGATTTTCCCCTCAGTTATCTTGAAGCTAGCTAGCTAAGTGTGGAATATGGATGGTCTGGACACCAGAGGCTCCTCTGCTGAGCTACAGCATAGGTAAGCTCAGTTGTCACTCTAGTGTCCTCCCAATTCCAATGGGGCACTGAGGCACACCTGGAGTAATAATGTTGCCAGTTGCTTGCTTCCTCCATCTGAGGTTCAAGATCTTCTGTCAGTTTGTTGAAGTGGGGGTGTCAGGAACAGCTCTGATCCTGCAATGCTCACCTTTGGCCACAACAACAGGTACTCTCCTTAGCCGTATTTCTAGCCACACAGGCTGAGAGTCTGTTTATCCCTTCTGCTGCTCCCGTTGTTCCAGGGTTTGTTTGTTTGTTTGTTTCCACAGAGAGATATTCTCTGGGTTCATCAAGTTCAACAAGGGGAGGCAGATAGCAGTTATGAATCTTTCTGCCATCTTGGCTCCAAAAACTGATGGAATACTATTTTCTGTTGTGCTATAAGAAATGATGAAGAGGAAGACTTCAGAGAGGCCTGAAAAGATTTATATGAACTGATGCTGACTGAAAGGAGCAGAACTAGGAGAACTTTGAACACAGCAACAACCACAGTGTGTAAGGATTTTTTCTGGTAGACTCAGAACTTCATTGCAGTTCAAGGACTTAAAAATTCCCAATGGCCTCTTAAGACAAGATGCCATCCCCATCCAGAGAAACAATTATGGAATTCGAACACAGGATGCAGTAAATCATTTTCTTTTGTATTATGTTTTGGTTTATTTTATGATTTCTCCCATTCATTTTAATTTGTCTACACAACATTATTAAGGTGAAAATGTATTTATTAGGAATGTGTGTGTAGAACCTATATATTGCATGGTGTATCGGGGAGGCAGGTGGAGGAAGAGGGGAGGAGAAAGAAGGGAGAAAATATAAGTTATATAGAAGTGTTAGTAGAACACTCAAAACAAATAAAATAATAATAAAACATTGATCATATCTTTCAATCATTTATCACCTAGGGAAATGGCTTTTACTTTTTTGAATTTGACTCAATCCTCTATGTGTTTGAGAAATGAATCCTTTATCAGAGAAACTTGTTTCAAACTCTTTTACACAGTTTCTATTGCTAACTGCGTTTCCCCCAATCCTCTTGCTCCCCGTTTATTATATTCTCTCTTGCTTTTCAGCCTTCTCAAATGTGATTGGCTTCTGACCATCCCTTTCCCAAAATCTGACATCCCTTCTATAAAACCCGTCTTCTTTTATACCCTTCCCCTCTTACTTACCTGTAGGATAAGTAAGATATTTTTATACCCATTTGAGTGTGTATATTATTCCCTTTGTAAGTCAGTTCTTATGAGACTAACATTTATTCAGTTCCTCTCAGGTCAGCTCTCTTCCTCTCTACTATAAAAGCTTTTCCTTGACTCTTTTGTGTTAGATAACTTACCCAAATTGTACCTCTCCCTTTCTCCCAGATCATTCTTTTTCACCTCTTACATTTGTTTTTGTACATATAATCCCTTCATATTCAACTCACCTATACCTTCTTTCTGAGAAATGTCTTTCAAGATAATTTAAAAATATCTTCACATATAGAAATGTAAACAGGTAATCCTTATTAAATCCCTTATGATTTCCTTTTCCTGTTTACATTTTTGTGCTTCTCTTGAATCTTGTATTTGAAAATTAAATTTTGTGTTCAGCTCTGGTCTTTTCATTAAGAATTCTTGAAAGTCCTCTCTCTTATTGAATGTCCATTTTCCCTCCTGAAGGATTTTACTAAATTTTTCTGGATCAGTGCTTCTTGCTTGTAATCTTAGCTCCTTTTCCCTCTAGAATAGCAGATTCCAAGCACTCCAGTTCTTTAATGTAGAAGCTGCTAAGTCGTGTTTTATCCTGACTGCGACTCCACCATAGTTATTTTGTTTTCTGGCTGCTTACAATATTTTCTCCTTTACCTGGCACTCTGGAATTTGGCTCTAATATTCTTGGCAGTTTTCTTTTGGGGATGTCTTTCACAAGGTGATTAGTGGATTCTTTTACTTTTCACTTTATCTTCTGCTTCTAGTATATCAAGGCAGTTTTTCTTGATAATTTCTTGAAATACATATTTACAGTCTTTCATTGATAATGGCTTTCAGGAAGCCCAAAATTTTTTATATTTATCTCTTCTGGATCAATTTTCCAAGTCAGATGTTTTTCCAGTGAGATATTTCCCATTCTCTTCTATTTATTTTCATTCATTTGATTTTGTTTTGCTGGCTCTTGATTTCTCATAAGGTCACTAGGTTTTATTTGCTCCATTCTAATTTTTAAAGCAGTATATTATCTAATTAGCTTCTGTACCTCCTTTTCATTTGGATAATTCTGCTTTTAAAGGCATTCTTCCCATCGTTGACTTTTTGAACCTCTTTTTACTATTTGGCCAAGTCAATTTTTAAGGTGTTATTTTCGTCAGTATAGTTTGTGTGTCTCTTTTACCAAGTTGTTGACTAGTTTTTCATGATTTTCTTGTATCACTCATTCCCTCCTTCTCCCAATTTTCCTCTACCTCTATTACTTGATTGTCAAAATATTGTTGGGGTTTTTCTATGACTTAAGACAAAGTCATATTTTTCTTGGAGCCCTTGGATATAAGAACTTTATTTTTGGGGTTTTTCTGAGTGTGTGTTTTGATCTTCCTAGCTACAAGATTAACTTTATACAGTCAGATCTTTTTACATTGCTTACTCATTTTTCCAGCCATTTGGTTGAATTTTTACTCTTTGTTAAAGTAGAGCTCAGCTTCCAGAATGAATGGTCCAAGCTTCAAGGAATTTCTGCAGCTCTTTTCAGAGATACTTCTAAGCAACCATAAGTTTTCAGTTTTTCAATGGTGGGATGATCTAAAGAGAAGTGTTTACTCCTCTCCTGGCCTGTGCCCTAGTCGTGAAGAGACCAAAGTACTCCGTTCTGGTCCAAAACTTTGAGGAGAATCTCCCTCTCAAGGTATGTTGTGTTAGTGCTCTCTTGGATTGTCATCCAGGACTGCAACTTATATTCACATATTGGCAAAGCCATAGGGTCCTGCTTTAGTGCTAGCACAACTCTTCTATAATTTCTTTCTGACTAGGTGTTTGGCCTCTTTTCCATCTGTGGGCTGAGATATCTGGAAGCAGCCATTGCCACTGCTGCTGATTCAGTCATTCTCAAGGTCTACTCCTTATTTCCTGATGCTAGGACTCTGTTGGTCATGACCTGCACATACGCTGCACATGACACTCTGCCCCAGGTGTGACAGACCCTTACTGCTGACCTTCCAAGTTGTCTTTGGCCTCCGTGGACTGAGAGGTCTGGAAACTACCACTGTTGCCACTGATTCAGTTGCCCCAAGGCCTGTTCTGTGTTTACTGGGGCTGGATCTCTGCTTGCTCAGCCTGTGCAGAACTGTGTTCCTGCCTCAGTCTTGGTGAAAATGACTTTCCTGATGACCTTGTAAGTTGTCTTGAGCTGGAAATATGTTTCACTACAATGAATTATTTTATTCACTCCTTTTGTGGGTTCTGCTGCTCTAGAATTTGTTGAGAATAAGTTTTAAAAATCGTACTTGTAGGGATCTCAGGAAGAGCTCTGATGTATCCATTTTACTTTGTCATTTTGGCTCTGCCTCAATCTTAATGTATTTTGACCAAGTATTAACATACATATATACATACATGTGTATATATGTGTGTGTACATATATATATATATACACACACACACACACACACACACACACACACATATATATATATATATATATATATATATATATATATATATATATATATATATATATATATATATATATATATATATATATATATATATATATAAGTTCTCTGTGCCCACCTGTACATGTGGAACACAGCAATTCTATAATCAATATTTACTATCTTTTAATGAATGATGAATACTTCCAATCCTTACTTCATCTGTACCCAGGACTGCAAGTGGAGTTGCAACTCTTGAAAAAATTCAAAGAGAATATACTAGTAAGATGGATAGAGGCATGACCTTGGAGTCATGATGACCAAGATTCAAGTACTATCTTGGACATACACTAACTGTATGATCATGAGCAAGTCACTTATCCTATCCAAATCCCGAGACACTTTAAAAATATTATAAATTTCAAGGGTTGTTCAGTAGAAAAGACTTTCTTCCCTCATGTCAAATATATGGGGAATGAAAAAGTCATTAATCATCATGAGCAAATCATTCCTCATCTCACTTTCTTTATGCCAGATTGTTACAATTTTGTACTACTATATTTGTCACTTTGTGTTATGTGATGCCTCTAATAAGACTAAAACATCAACTATGGTAAGCTCTGACCTTTTCATGTGAAATGAAAAAAAATAATTTCAGTTAATGTGTTATTCCTTGCTCTGATGGGGAAGAAATAATTAATACAGTAAAGACTTGTTATCAAATTTTTATCAAGTGATTTTTATCATATCTATGTTATTACTTTAAAAATCATAGTAAGAGAACACGGTAGCTAGAAAAGTCTTGTGTTTTGGGGACCTTCTCAACTATAATTTACAGACATACTGTTATTTACATTTCCTTACAACACTAAATCTCATTTTGTTTACAGTCAGAAAGCTAGCTTTTTCTTTCTCATTGTTAATGGAATGAAAAGACAATATCTCCTTTATTCTATTCACTCCTTAGATTGGTAAAGCAGAGCAAGAGATCCCTTCTACATCAAATGAGGGGAAAGCAGTACGAGTCAGGGATTCAAAAATACATACAACTACTACTGGATCAACACATTCAATGTAGGGTAGAAAGTTGAGGAAATTAACCCTGGTAATTTTTCTAAAACTACTCATTTTCCCTATATTACTCATAGTCAATGTAGTGATTGATAATACTGGTCTATGAAAAATTATATTTTCAAGGAAAATTGCAATGGGCAATCAGCTCTACATACTTTAAGTAAACAGAAAGATCAACCAGGTTACTAGTTTGGGCTTAAAATTAGCATATTTATTTGTCTAATTTTTGAAATTCATTTTATAAATATGCTCCCAATTTTATACATAAGTACAAAGTCCTCTGGTGTGCTGCCTAGGCTTTTTAAAAATGACATATACTTCCTAGTTTATGCTTCAACTCAGATATTGCTGTGCTGTTGACATTTTATAATCCACAATTTTATAGAAATAAATTATATTAGATAAAGCAAGATAATGCAAAATTTGAAAATAGTGAAGACAGATGAGAAGTTCATTTCCTTGGTTTGTTAGAAATTTAAGAAACAAGACTGAAAAGAATTTTCAATGAATTCTGTTGCTAAAATGACCATCAATAGGAGCATAGGATTGTATTCAATGTATTTCAAAAGGAATTGTGACTGAAAAATCATAGCCATAAGAATGGTATTTTTTGGAATCACTTGTCTGCTGAGAAAATAAATATAGTACTTTAAGTGAGGCAAAGGCCTAAATTTTACATGGATACATTAAAAATTAGAAAATAAATTACTTTTGCATATTTACAAAACAATGGCAATAATTAAAGTTGACTGTGGAATAAAATGTTCAGTGTGTCTGTTAAGGAATTTTACACACTGGATAAGAAACCTCTAAAACTAGTACATATTCTGAAACATTGATAAGAACCACATGAAAACGCTATAGGAAGTTGTGGTAATTAGAATAAATACTGATTGTTGCTTTATGATGTGTAAATATAATCTATTTTCCTTTTTACTTCAGAATAAAGGATTTGACAATATTTGAGCATTATATATTCAGTTAGAAGCATATTTTACACTAGTGCATTTTATTACTGAGGCACAGTCTCAATGGGCTTCCTGGGATTTAGAAAATGCTACTGCTGGACAAGTAAAATATCATTCATGGGTAAGCAGCATCTTTAATGAATCCAGTATGACTATATTTAATAGGACTTCTCGTATGATTCAAATTGATGTATCAGGTAGGATATAGTAAAATTGAACTATAAATATGAAATGATTAACTACTCACATTATCTTTTCTTTTTATTTGAAAAAATGCAACTTATGAAAAACTAAGAGAGATGCATTTGGATTAACTTACTAACCAGTTGGTTGGTAAGGAGATGTTATTTGATTTCCTGCTGTGTGAAAGTGATTATGTGAAATTTTAAAAACGTTCAGCAAACACTCAACCCCCCAGCAGCTTTCAATCTAGTGGACAAAAGAAAATGAAAGAAAAGTTAAAATCTAACTAATACTTAACTATAAGATTAGAGAAATCAGTAGCAGAATGATTAAATGCTATGATATATCCATTACTACATTAAATCTAAAATTGTTTCTAAAATATATCTTCTTTAATGTTTTAATGTAATGAATATCTTTCCATTTTATTATTCTGGTTCTATAGTCTATTCTTGGCTTTTAGTTCTTGGTTCCTTCTTATTCCTCAGTTTGCTTCTACTACCCACAGTATAAATGAATCTATGCCTTTAGAATTAAAGTGCAAATCATCAGGTGCACCAAAAATGCCCTTCAAAGTAGCTAAACCAACTATTATACTTAAAGTGAACAAAAGCTCATGTCTAACATTCCACCAGAATGTTTTACAAGCTCTCTTGTTCATCTGTAAGAATGATTATTTATCCCTACCCTCAGCCTCAGGAAAAGTGAATTAGAGGAATGAGGAAATTCTGAGGCTCATAGGCATTGTTATTTATAAAGAAAAGGCCAAGAAGTAGGAAAGTGACTCATGTGACATATCATATTTCAAAGCATGAATTTATGTAGTATATACTGTGCTGTGAGTAGTGAAGTTGGAGGTCTGGACTTTTCTCCTTCAAGGAAACCAAATATTTTGTAAATTTGCTTGATTTTATTTGCCAAATCAGATGGACTCGTTCTACAATCTTCAAATATGGATTTGAAAACATGAACTTCTATGATAATTGCTTTCCAACAAATCCATACGAATTATCTCATTTTTGCTGATAATAATATCATATATGTGAGAAAGTTAGAATCATTACTCTTTTAGCACTTTAGGAAATTAAGATACAGTAAATGGAAAGATAAATCTTCCAGAATATATTCCAGTGTTCTGAGTTCTGATTCCATCTCCTCCCCACAAACACTAAATATTTCTGTGAGATGGGCTAATCAAGTTTTCTAAATAATGGTATACAAGAGGAACACATGAGTAATATATTGTCATTTTAAACCCACAGGTATTTTAGAAGCCCAAAGTTAGAATTCATGAATAATTTTGAGGCTAATTCCTAAGCCACTAGAATCTATAATCTGTCACTGAAGAAACTGAAAACATAGTAATCCTTGTCTTACATACCACTTACATGTTCTGATCCAACACATGTTAATTACCTAGAGTCCTCCAAAGAATGAGTGTCAGTAAGTGTATGAAATATGTCTTCGTATCTATCTAAAGTGTTTGATAGCATCACTTTGATGCTGTGGCCAGTTCTTCAGGAACATCTGTTCCCTCCAAAAGGCTGTTTCAACAGCAACAAGCATTATATATGAATTTTTCCTGCCTACTGGGGCCAGACCTTTGGTGAATAGAGGGAAGAGAAAACAGTAGAATAATGACAAGAGCAAAAAGGAACTAAATAGAGAGGCCAATTCCTCACAAGCTATAAAAGATCCCTAGAGAGTCAGAGCAGTCACTGCCACTGTGCAAATAACAAGTGGGAAGCTATAAATGGGTTCAGAGTTGTTTGGGGTGAGTAGCACGATGCTGAAATATGTTTCATGATATTGCCTGTTACTCTTCACAGATGCTGGCAATAAAAAAAAAAATAGGAAAATAAGTTAATCCTTCTCTAGATCCGTAGCATTTGGAGATATTAGACTACAAGCTCTAAACTGCATGAGAAATATCACTTGAATTACCGAACTGAGAATATTGAAAAAAAAACAAACAAACAAACATTTTCCTTTGTCGAATTTTAAGGAATTTCTTCTGTTCTCCATTATTTGTTTCAAAGATCACTGACAGTTATTCTGAAATCATATCAATAAGTTTGTTCAAGGCTCTAGCACATTAGTTACCTGTTCCACAGTAATTAGATTGTCTTTATTGAATGCTGGGGAAAGAGCACTGAACTTCCTATTCAGGTACATCCAAGGATCAAATCTGACACTTCCTTGGTCTGTGATTTGGGCAAATTATTTCCTCTTATTAGAGCTGAACTTGACACACACAAAATAAGTTATCAAGAAAAATTCATTAAAAATGGGAATTCAAAGGAAAGAAGGCCTTCTTCATTCCTCCCCCGGAAGGAATGAATAGTTTCCAGCATAGACACTCGAAAGACTATGACCAGGTCAGGATAAGACAGGGCACTTATAGAATTCCGAACTCTGAACCTCGCGGTTGGCCGTCTCTCAGTCATGTAACTTCACGTTCTTTTCTGACAGGCTTTCCCTCAAACAACTTATTGAGCATGTGAAGTAGTTTTCTGACCTTCAACTCACTGTACTAGGCCACACACCTGATCAACCAGAAATGTGAAAATAAAACTTATTCCCTGTTCCCCACAAACTCCACTCTTTTCGCTCCATTAAAATTTTTGTTTCCACACCTAAATCCAATTGAAACCTCCTCGCTTTCTTTCCCCACCAATTCTTACCTTTATCTATAGGCCCTCTATATCAATATGAGAAGGGAGCAAAGTTGACCGATGCATTGACAAATGACAAAGGGGCAGTACCTTTTTTATAAATACAGATACAGAGATTCAAAAAGAAAATATAAATTAATGAATTGTCTATTTAAAACTTCCATTTCTTACAGTAGTCTGGGGAGAAACATCATCTGATGCAGTTTTCTGGTTTTGATGCTCATTCAAGCCATCTTCAGAACAGTATCTCAACATCTTCGCTTTATCTTCTTGTAGAAATCCATATGTCCACTCGCCTACAAAACTGATATTGGTACAATTTTATATTAACATTCTTAAGTTTTATGCTCTTATCACTCCTACAAAATCAAAATTGGAACTTTTGCCAACCAGTTTTTACATTTTATATTAATCCATTTTCCATTTCCCCCATCAGGAGGATGGGATTTCATTAAGGAGTCAATAACAGGTTCTAGTACTTATATAAATACAACAAATCATCATTTTTAACACAGCACATATCATCTCATAAAACAAGTCCAACTTCTGCACATGATGCTGGTTTTAAAGCATTTGCAAAATAGGCCACAAACCATTTTTATTCTAACATTGACCAACTCAGACAAAAATAATAATGACTGCGTATGCTAACCTCATAGATCCTCAATCTAACTGTTTCCATACTATTACTGAGAATTAAAGGACTCCAACTTATTGTATTGGTCTAAAGTCCTAAGTTTAACAGTTAAATTTTAGACTTAACCTCAGATGTTCCCCTGCCAACAATCTATTATTTAACAGATCTGGTATTATGCTTACAAATCTTTTGAATATAGCAAATTGCTATTAATAGTAGGGACATTTCAGAGAAAAAAACATCTCCTTACTTCATGTCAATTCCAGGCACGAGTAGAGTGTCAACTGGCATCCAATCAATCGGCTTAAAATCTATCAGGTGTCAGTGGGGAAAGTGAGTCAAGAGAATCCCATCTCAGTTCAGGCTGAACAGCCATTCTCCCAACTTTCACATGAGATCACCCATTTGCAGTTCATACCAGCATCTCACAGGCTCACTTATCACAGATCAGTGGCTCAAACCACCTTTCTTAATATCCATACTTGGAGTTAGACTCAGAAGTACAGTCAGTTAGTAGTCCCATGAAACCTTGAAACAGCAAGTTCCACTAATCAGTTTCAGATATAACTATAATTTCACATTGGCTAAGGAATATCTTTTGAGGCAAATCTTAAGTAGCTTAGATGCCTTTCTATACTTGTTCTAGTTCCTGATTAAATAATAATCATAAAATGAAATTTATCATTAAAACCATAAGCTATTGCTCTAATAGATCTACATTGGTTTCCAAAGCTTCCTTATACCTTTCTAACCCTGCTCAATCTAAACGAATGAGCTACACATGTTATAAGTTCAAACGCTAACTTGAACTTATGTTCACGAAATGAGTTCAAATCAAAACAGAAACATGTAACTTTTACACCAATGTGAAATATTACCAGAGGTTATCTGTCTCTAAGAAACTTATACTGAAATTCTTTTCTCCAAATTGAAGATGTCTCTGATTTAGTCTTAGTAATTAAGTCAGTCAATTGTTTTAATAGCAATGGCTTTTACATATTTTGTAACATATAAATATCTTATTCCATGTTGGAACCTTTTTCCATTACCCTTAAAGAGGTTTAGTCCCATTTCTCTAAAACAATCCTGGAAAACCTCACCTTGAAAGCTCCTTGGATTTCCCCAGGTGAACTGACTTTCCAGAGACCCATAAACTTTTCCCTATCATTATGCCCAAATCTGTGTTCTATTTCCCACATTTGATCCTATCAAACCAAATCTCCAGGTTACTGGCCACTCCCATAAAGACCATTTCTGGAATTCGCAGACCACCTGTCCTTGCATTTAAGTTCTTGCATTGCAATGAAATACTCAGTATACCAGAAAATTTCTCTCATAGTGTGGTTGCTACTATGAGAAAAGATCTCTGAGTTTTGCTCCTTACACTCAACATCAGTTCATATAAGTCTTTCTAGGCCTCTCTGAAGCCTTTCTGTTCATCATTTCTTACAGGAAAATAGTATTTCATTACTTTCATATACCACAATTTATTCAGTCATTCTGCAATTAATGGCCATCCCCTTGATTTCCAATTTTTGGCCTTCACAAAGACAGCTGCTATAAATAATTTTGTATCTGTGGGACCTTTCCCGATTTTTATATTCTCTTGGGGATACAGCCCTAGAAGCATTGCTGGGTCAGAGTATGCATCTTTTTGAAGCCCTTTGGGCAGAGTTCCAAACTGCTCTCCACAATGGTTAGACCAGCTCACAGCTCCACCAACAATGAATTAGTGTTCCAACTCTCCCACATCTTTTCCAACATTTATTATCTTCCTGTTTTGTTATGCTAGCCAATCTTATAGGTATGATGTGATATCTCAGAGTTGTTTTGATTTGCATCTCTCTAATTCATATCAAGTTAGAGCATTTTCTCATATGACTAACGAGAGCTTTAATTTCTTCCTCTGAAAACTGCCTCTTCATATCCGTTGACTATTTGTAATTTGGGAAAGGACTTCTATTCTTCCACATTTGACTCAGTTCTCTATATAGTTTGGAAATGAGGCCATTATCCCAGACACTAGTTGCAAAAATTCTTTCCCAGTTTTCTGCTTCTTGGTTGCATTGGTCTGTTTGTGTAAAAATTTTTCAGTTTAATGTAATCAAAATTATTCATTTTGCAATTAATAATATTTTCTATCTCTTGTCCAGTCAAAAATTTCTCCATTCTCCATAAATCTCATAAATACACAATTCCATGCTCCACCAGTTTGTTAATAGTATCAATTTTATACCTAGATCATGTACTCATTTGGACTTTTTTCTTTTGTATTGTGTTAAGCATATGTCTATCCCCAGCGCCCACCACACTTTATCCAGTTTTCCCAATAATTCTTGACAAATAGCAAGTTATTATCCCGGAAGCTGGGATGCTTGGGTTTATAAAACTGTAGGTTACTAAATTCATTGACTACTGTGTCTTGAGTATCTGACTTATTCCACTGCTCTACCCCCCTCCCGTTTTTAGCCAGTACCAAGTGGCTTGATAATTACTTCTTCATAACATAATTTGAGATCTCCTAGGACTACTCCACCATCTCTTGCATTTCTTTTCATTTGTTTCCTTGATATACTGGACCTTTTGTAATTCCATATGTATTTTTATAATATTTTTCTTCCTCTAGAAAATAATTATCTGATAGTTTGATTGTCATGGCATTGAATGAACAAATTAATTTTTGTTATGTTGCCTCTAACTACCCCCAAGAAACTGATGTTTTTCCACATACTTAAATCTGACTTCATGTGTGTGAAAAGTCTTCTGTAATTGTGTTCATATAGTCTCTGAATTTGTTTTGGTAGGTAGACTCCCAAATATTTTATAGTATCTACCCTAGATTTAAATGGGATTTCTCTTTCAATCTCTTGCTGTTGGGCTTTGTTAGTAATTTATGGAAATGAAGAAGATTTGTATGATTTTATTTTGTAATCTGAAACTTTGCCCAAGACGGTGATTATTTCAAGTACTTTTTTACTTGATTCTCTAGAATTCTCTAACTATATACTGAGAGATTATAATATATTCTGCCAAGAGTGATAACTTAGTTTCTTCTTTGTCTATTCTAATTCCTTCAACTACTTTTTCTTCTCATATTGCTACAGCTAACATTTCTAGTATCATCTTGAAAAACAGTGGTGATAATGGACATTCTTGATTAACCCTGATCTTATTGGAAATGCATGTAGCTTTTCTCTATTGCATTTAATGCTTGCTAAAGGTTTTAGGTAGATATTACTTATTATTTTATGGAAAGTTCCATTTATTCCTACGCACTCCAGTGTTTTCAATAGGAATGGGTGTGGTATCTTGTCAAAAGTTTTTTTCTAAATAAATTGAGATAATCATGGAGTTTCTGTTAGTTTAGTTGTTGATAAGGTCAATAATGCTAATAGCTTTCTTAATATTGAATCAGCCCTGCATTCCTGCTAAATTTCTACCGGATCTTAACGTATTATTCTCATGATAGGTTGCTGTACTCCTTTTGTTAAAATCTTATTTAAATTTTTGATTCTGCATTCATTAGAGAAATTTGTCTTTATTGCCTTCCTCTGTTTTGGCTTTTCCTGGTTTAGATATCAAAACAATATTTGTATCATAAAAAAGAATTTAGGAGGATTCTTTCTTCCCTCATTTCCCAAAATAGTCTATTGAAATTATTTGTTCTTTAAATGTTTGATAGAACTTACTTGTACATCTACCTGGCTCTGGAGACTTTTTCCTAGAGAGTGCATTAAAGACTTATTTATTTATTTATTTATTTTTACTAGTTGGGCTTAAGTATTCAAATTCCTCTTCTGTTAACTTGGGCAATTTATATATTTTTAAGTAATCGTCAATCCCATTTAGATTGTCTAATTGATGGGCAAACAGCTGGGCAAAGTAATTTCTAACTATTGTTTTCATTTCCTCCTCATTGGAGGCCAGTTTACTCCTTTCATTTTTAAAAATGGCAGTTTGGTTTTGTTCTTTCTTTTTTTAATTAAATTGACCAAATGTTTATCAATTATATTGTTTTCTTCATAAAACTAACTCTTCATTTTATTCATTAGCTTAATAGTTTTCTTAATTTCAGTTTTATTAATCTCTCCTTTGGAAATCAGTATTTCTAATTTGGCATTTACTTGGGGATTTTCAATTTGTTCTTTGTCTAACTTTTTCAGGTGCATGACCAATTCATTGATCTCTCTTTCCTAGTTTTATTCATTTAGGCATTCAGGGACATCTATGTGGTACAGTGGATAGAGCACCAGTGCAGAAGTCAGAAGGATCTGAGTTTAAATCTCATCTCAGACCCTTGACACTCACTAGATGTGTGACCTTGGGCAAGTCATGTAACCTCAATTGCCTCATCCTCGGTCATCTCCAGTCATCCTGATGAATATCTGGTCACTGGATTCAGATGCCTCTGGAGGAAAAGTGAGCTGGTGACCTGCACAGGCCACCCTCACTCAAAAGAAGTTCAAGTGCAAGTCATGCCATTATTTTTCTGATGGCATGGTCTTCTTTGGAGATTAAGGAAGAACACAAAATTTAGGCATTCAAATATGTAAAATTTCCCCCAAGAGCTGCTTTTGCAGTATCCCAAAGTATTTGGTTGAATATTTCAAAATTGTCGTTATCTTGAATGTTGTTGTTGATTCTTTCTGTGATTTGTTGTTTAAACCACTCATTCTTTGTGATAAGATTATTTAGTTTCCAACTAATTTTTGGTCTATCTTTCCACGGTCTTTTCTTTCATACAATTTTTTATTGCATTATGATCTGAGAAGTATTCATTCACTATATCTGTCTTTCTGCACTGGATTATGCTCTAGTACACTGTCACCTTTTGTATATGTGCCATGTACTGCTGCAGAAAAGGTATATTGCTTTCTTTACCCATTCAATTTTCTCTAGAGATTTATCATATCTAACTTATCCATCGGTTTATTCACCCCTTTAACTTCTTTCTTGTTTATTTTAAGTAGAGATTTATCAATTTCAGAGAATAGGAGGTTGAAGACCACCTAGTGAAAGATATCCAAAAAGAGAAACTCCTAGGAATATTGTGGCTAAATTTCAGAGTTCCCAGGTCAAGGAGAAAATATTGCACACAACTAGAAAGAAACAATTCGAGTACTGTGGAAATACAAACAGGAGAACACAGTATCTGGCAGCTTCTACATTAAGTGATCAAAGGGCTTGAAATGGGATATTCCAGAAGTCAAAGGAACTGGGATTAAAATCAAGAATCACCTACCCAGAAAAACTGAGTATAATACTTCAAAGGTCATTCAATGATATAGAGGATTTTTAAGTATTCATGATGAAAAGACCACAACTGAATAGAGAATTTGACTTTCAAACACAAGAGTCAAGAGAAGCATGAAAAGGTAAACAGGAAAGAGAAATCATATAAGACTTTGTAAAGCTGAACTGTTTACATTACTACAGGGAAAGATAATATTTGTAACTCTTAAGACGTTATTCAGTGTTTGGGTAGGTGGAATTACACACACACACACACACACACACACACACACACACACACACATAGACAGAGAGTAGGTGTTGAGTTGAATCAGAAGATATGATATGCTTAAAAAGTAAAATAAAATTGAGCGGTGATAGAGGAAAATACTGGGAAGAGAAAGAGAGAAATGGAATGTCCCAGCTATCACTCATAAAAGAGATAAGAAAAATCTTCAGAGAGGCCTGGAAGGACTTATATGATCTGATGCTGAGCGAAAGGAGAGGAACCAGGAGAACTTTGTGCACATCAACGACCACAGTGTGCAAGAGTTTTTCTGGTAGACTTGGAACTTCATAATAACGCAAGAACTTAAAAAAATAATTCCCAGTGGTTTTCTAAGGTGAAATGCCTTCCACACTCAGAGAAAGAGCTATGGAATTCATTGGCAGAATGTAGCAGATCATGTTTGTGTATGTGTGTGTGTATTATGTTTTGATTTGTTATATGATTTCTTCCATTTATGTTAGTTCGTCTACACAGCATGACTCTAATGAAAACGTATTCAATAGGAAAGTATATGTAGATCCTATATAGAATTGTATGGCGTCTTGGGGAGGGAAGGGGTGGTGGGCGGTAGGTTGGGGGGTAAAAATCTAAGTTTTTTGGTAGGGATTGTAGAACATTAAAAAAAATTAAAAAAAAAATAAGAAGAGATAAGAAAAATCTTGTTCAATAGAGGAGAAAAGTGAGGAGGTGAGAGGGATAAGTGAAGCTTATTCCCTTCACATATGGCTTAAGGAGGAAATAACATGCTCACTAAATTTGGTATCAAAATCTATCTTGCATTTCAGGAAAGTAGAGAAGAAGGGGACAAGTGGGGTGAGGGGCATGATGGAAGGTCGGGCAAATAGCAGAAGGGAGTAACTAGAAGTAAACACTTCTGGGAAGGGACAAGGTCAAACGAGTGAAGAGAAAAAAAGGAGGGTGACAGGGTAGAATGGAGGGCAATATACTTAGTCTCATACAACATGACTATCATGGAAATTTTTGCAAGACGACACATATTACTTTCCTTCTCAGTGGGGATGGATAAGGACAGAGGGAGGAAGGGAGAGAAATTGGAATTCAAAGTATTGGAAAGGAATGTTGAGAATCATTATTACATATAACTGGGAAATAAGAAACACAGATAATGAGGTACAGATATTTATCTTGCCCTACAAGAAAAGAGAGAAGATGGGAATAAGGGAAGGGTGGGGTGTGATAAAAGGGAGGGCACCTTGATGGAAGGGATAATCAGAATTCAAGGTATTATGGGGTGAGGGAAGGGGAAGATGGGGAGAAAAATTGGAACTCAAAATTTTGTGGATATGAATGTCGAAATATAAAAACAAGTAAATTAAAAAAGAAAAGAGGAAATTAAGAAGCAAGGAATAATGGTTATGTCAAAACGTAGGAGAAGTCGGGACTTATTTCAAATGTAACACCTAGTCTGAATATAAGAATCCAAGTTTTCTTGACATTCTGTTGCTATGAAGAGCAGAACTTGTAACCTGCCTGGCAAGGGCTGAATCCAGTAGCATTCTTCTGTTTTTCAGACCAAAACTCAAGTCAGAAATTTGCCGAGCTCTGATCAGGTATCACCAATCATACTTAGCTTTGCATCAGACCACACTAGAAGCTCTGAAAACTTACATAACCCAGTTTGAGTTATGTTTGTGATTCTTGAATAACACAACACTCAATATCCAGAGCAAGGAGCAAGATGACAATCCCAAAACTTTTCTCCAGATGTGCCAACAGCCCAGTCCTAATACCAAGTCTAAAGCCAAGAATAAAGCTGGAAAATGTACAAAATAAAAACAGTAATCTATTGTTAAAACTACTTTGGTGACAAATTTCCTCAAGGTGAAAATCCAGAAGAAGAAAAGAGGTCAAAATGTCTATAAGATAAACCTCAAATTAAAAAGTCAACAAAGATGCAAATTCAGCAACTAATCCTGTGAAAAGACGAAACAAGAGGTTAAAATATTTTTCTAAATTGAACGAAAATGCTAGAGGGACAGAATGGTAAAAGATTTGAGATCAACTGAAGACAGAATTAGAAAGGGAATTAAGAGTTTTACATAAGAAGTAAAATTAGTGTCCAGTCAACAAACTTCCTGAAAATTTAGATGAACTAAGTAGAAGCCAATGACTCCATTAGACAATAAAACATATTAGGAAAAAGTCTGAAGACTGTTTGGCTGAAGACATAATATATCTCATGTTGACAACAAATGTCCTAGAAAAGAATTTAAGGGAAAAAATAAAAATCATTAAAATACCTGAATCCTTTGACTAAAGAGAAAGAGACAGAGAGGATGACAGAGGCAGAGAGAGAGAAAGAAAGAGATGATGGGAGAGACACACACAGAGGGAGAGAGAGAATTTGCATCATATTTGAAGAAATTTTAAAAGAAAACTGCTCATATGTCTTAAAACCAGAGTGGAAATGGAAGTGATTTACTGAACACCTTCTGATGCATTAACTCAATGGGTTAGACATTAAGCTGCATGTCATAGTCTGGAGAACAAGCTAATTTTTAACATTTAATATTTAGTATTTAGATTATTTGATATATTTTGAATAAAATTAGTTCTCAAAGAGGAAGCCATTGAATATGCCGAAATTTCATGTATTCCAAAAAATAGCATCTGCAAAAAGTAGTACTCAGCTTAAAGAAAGATTATATCTAAAAAAAATCTCTTTTTCACCTAGATCTGAAAAAGAATAACTTCTATAAGAATTGCACACACCTTTGGGAAGTATGCACTTTCTTGTTGTACATCCCAGTTGATTTTGATCAGAAAGTCATTGAACATAGTTAACTGTGTGGCTGAATTTATCTAGGGATCATATGTGGACAAATGTTACTTCAGATATTTATTTATTTTCATTATGATGAGTTTCTTGGTTATGAGATTGTTAAATATATTTCCTACTCTGAATCTATAGTACTCTTATGACAACATTTCCAGATCTAGGATCATAAAAATATAGATAGCATGATTCTATTTTAGTAATAAAACTAGAAAGTTGGAAATCAACATATTTCATTTTTGCAATTTGAGAAGAGTTGCACCGTGACGCCCCGTTTTTATAATTTAGATTTATAGAGCAGTATACCATAGATCAAATTAATAAATGCTTGCCCATATGCGTTGTTCATCAGGGCTATGGTAACATTGGCCTTGACACTACTGGAAGTGACATATACCTATCTGATGCTTATGGGCTAGACATTTTCTGATCTCATGCGCAGCAATGATTATCATAAAAGATACCAGCAACCATGGAATTTACTACGTGTTCCTTGGGCAGATCTGGAAATTTAAATCAATCTCTTTAAGCTTCTTATTAATTAATATCTTTCAATTCGGTTGCAATCATAAAGAGATTCAAATTGGTTTCAATAATGGCAGCAATGGATTGACCATTGTTTACCAACTTATTTCACATATGTAAACACAGTCACAGTTGTGTTCAATATTTAACTGTAGGTAAATTCTCCCATTGCCCAAATTATTACCTAGAATAGAAAAAGAAAATTAAAAAAAAATACCTTAGTGAAAATACATACTTCAAAAAAGGTGAAAAACCAAGATTATTTTTTTCTTGATTTGTTTCTAATTAAAAAGGAAAACTAATTTCTTAGGTGGAAATCATGGAAATTGTGAGGGGGAAATGATTGCTCTATTCAAGATTTTGGATAAAGTAGAGGAAGTATGGGCAGAGTTTGACAAATAGCCTAGATTGAAGAAAACATATGTAAAAGAGATGAGAATAAATATAGTTAGGATGCCACGTAATAAAATATTTCAAGAGACCAAGATGGTCGAGTAAAAGAGCAGAGATGCTCCTGATCTTAAACAAATCCCCTTTAAACAACTATAAATAAAGCTTCAAAACAAAATTATTGAGCACAGCAGCCAACAAAATGATGGAATGAAATAATAATCCAGCTGAAGTCAGGAAAAGACTTGTCTCGCTGGGGAACAGATTCATTCTGGCTTTCAATGACTGATAAAGAATAGGTACCTGATCTAGCACCACTTAATGGTTATTTTTGGGCCCTTCTGTGTCTAAGTGAATTTAAAAAGCAATTTTCATTCTTTTGATCAGAAACCCTCTCTCAGTCTGATGCTTTTCTTTTTTGATTCAAGTGGCCATTCCTTGACCCAATTCTTAAACAGGCCTATTCACTGAATGGGCATTGCCTCACTCAAAGTGAGAACTCAGAAATACCTTAGCTTAAAAAGTCAAGGTATCCTACTATATCCTGGGCCATCCCCAGTCATCCTCATCCACATTAAACAACTGAACCGAGATGGCTCTGGAGTAGAAAGTGAGGCTGGTGACATTGCACAGCCTGCACTCACTCAAATTCAATTGAATTTCAAATTGTGTCATCATATTCCTGGTGTCATGGTCCTCTTCAAGAATAAAGGACTAACCACAACACAAGTATCACTGGGATAAGAGCAGAAAGAATTCCAGGACACACCGTACCCGCACAAGCCAAGAGTAAAGCCGTGCACTGTAGCAAAACCCAGATGTGAAGGACTAATCACTGGCACACATCATTAGTAGGTCTTGGGGGCTACTGACTGTAACAGTGGCTTCCAGGGCTTACAATCTGAAAGTCTTAAAGGAGTTGGAAAATTGGTCAGAAGGGGATTACAAGAAACCCTTTGCTGGCCCTGAGTGTAAAATTCTTTTGCATGCTTGGTTCTAGGTCACAGTCCCGGGAGGAATAGGAACAGTAGCACACTAGAGCTCCCATCCATAATGGAGCAGAGACACTGGTCACCATGCCAAGGTAGAAAATAGTACTTCAGTCATTCATAGGAGGCAAGGGGAGTTTAATCTTTTAGACTAAACCCCTCAAAAGAATTGAAAATGTATAGACTCTTGGAATTAAGTGAAAAAAAAAAAAAGAACAAAACCTGAAGCTTGGAGCAGAGACCAACTTTAACATGAATTAAAATATTAAGAAACAGACATAAAATGAGAAAGAAACAAACGAAAAAGAGAATATAATCATTTAAAATTGCTATGATATTTTACAAAAAGAAATTGAACAAGTTATCATTTAACTCCTAAGAAAAAAAATCCTCAGAACGAGATGGTTTCACAAGTAAATTCTACCAAACACTAAAAGAGCAACTAATTCCAAAAGTATATAAACTATTTGGGAAAAAATACGCAAAGGAGTAGCCCTATCAAATTTATTTTATAAAATAATTTCAAGAGGGAAAAATGTTTCAATAACTCAGAGCATATTGAGTACAGAAGAAAATTTTGAAAGCACAACAGAAGAAACTCCAGTAAAAAAGGGAAGAAATGTGACTTGCCAGAAGAGACTGGTATGGATGGTTAGGGAACCAAGCAACGACAATTTCTTGTATAATAGAGGGAAGGAAAAAAAATAACAGACAGAGACAGAGAGAGAGAGAGAGAGAGAGACAGAGAGAGAGAGACAGAGAGAGAGAGACAGAGAGAGAGAGACAGAGAGAGAGAGACAGAGAGAGAGAGACAGAGAGAGAGAGAGGAGATTAGGGCTAAAAATATTTTTAAAACAAACACAAATATAAATCACAACCAAGTTAAGGATTTGAGCACATAAAAAAAATACATACTGGGGAATCAGAGGTCTTGGTGGCACCTAAAACAGTGGTAGGGCATAGATCTAGGCAGAAGTCCCAAGTAGATGTCGATGAGGATCATGACCAAGAGCAGTCAACGATGAATAAAGAACTCCAGAATAAGGGGCATAGGAAGATTCACACAGTGAAACAATATCTTCTCTGTTATTCTAGGAGCTCATATTTCTCAGTGTGACCCAAGAGAAGAAAGGTACCCAGGGAGCAAGATTTACAAATAAATACCATGGAAAGTGTTTAGAAGAAAGAACACAAAACTGATATTTGCTAAACTTTAATTTCATCAGAAATACTGAGACAAAAGAGAACTGAATGCCTATAAATGTCACATATCAAAAGATAGACAGAAATTATTTTTTGAAAAAGGCATAGAATATGAAAAATTGAAAAGCACTAAATCAAGCAAGCTTATAAGAGAAGAGAAAGGAAAGTTTTACTTGAAAATTTAACAAAAAAAAGACAATTTCACTAAGAAAAAAGAGGGAGAATTTAAAAATTAGGTGCAAAAACCAGAAATGATAAAAATACCTCAAAACAATGGGACAGGAAAAAATTGTCAAGTATCATGGAACCACAGTTAAGGTAAATAGGAGTTAGCATGATGTACACTAAGGATCATGATATGATAACCTGGAGGGTAAAGATGTTAGAATTACAAGCAAAAATTACCTGTCCAGAAACACTGAGTAAAACTTCAGCGGAAAAAATAGACATTTAATGAAATAGAGGACTTTCATACATTCTTGATGAAAAGACCAGAGTCAAACAGAAAACTTGACTTTCAAGTATGAGTCTTACGAGAAACATGAGTTGGTAAACACGGAAGGGACTAATTAGATACTTAATAAGTTTAAACTGCTTACATTTCTACGTGGGAATATGATAATGTGTAAATCATAAGACCTTTCTCATTATCAAGTCAGATATAAGGATTTCATGTATAGAGAGGGCACAGGTATGACTTGAATATGAAGGGATGATATCTAAAAGCAATAATTAAGGGTTGAGAAATGAGTGTATTGGAAGAAAAGGAAAAGGAGAGATCAAATGGGTCAAATTATCTCACATACAAAAGGCAAGGAAAAGCTTTAACAGTGGAAGGGGAATTCAGGGAGTAGTGAGTTAACCTTACTCTCATCAGAATTGGCTGAAGGAGGGAATAACATATATGTTCAATTAGGCATCTAAATGTTTCTTACTCAACAGGAAATACAGGGGCAGGGGAAAAATATAAAGGAGGGTATGATAGAAGTTAGGGGAGATTGGGGTAGGGGTAGTCAGAAGCACAACACTTTTCAGTAGGAACAGGGTGAAAGGAGAGTGAAAATAGATTAAATGGGGGAATGGAATAGAAAGGAGAGAAACATAGTTAATAATATTAAGTATGCAAAAAATTTTTGAAGAAAGTTTCTCTAATAAAGGCCTCATTTCTCAAACATAGAGAGAACTGAATGAAATTTGCAAAATTAAAAGTTGATAAATGATCAAAAGATATGAACAGTTTTAAGATGAAGTAATCAGAGCTATCTACAGCCACATAAAAAAATTGTTGAACTAACTTTTGATTAGACAAATAGCTCTAAATTGCCGCTGTACACCTATCAAATTGTCTAATAGGACCATAAAGGAAAATGAAAAATGGTGGATGGGATATAGGAAAAATGAGGAGTTAATGCATTGTTGTTGGAGTTGGGAACTAATTCAACCATTCTGTAGAGCAATATAGAACTATACCCAAAGGGCTCCAAAACCACACATACCCTTTGTTGCAGCAATACCACTACTAGGTCTACCTCCCAAAAGATATAAAAAACAAAAAGGAAAAGGACATATTCTGGTGACAAATATTTGGAAACTGAGAGGAAATTCATCTATTTGAGACTGTCTTAACAAGTTGTGGCTTGTGATTGTGCTGGAATACTACTGACCTTAGGGAAATGAGTGAGATGCTCTGAGAAAAGCCTGGAGAGACTTGCTTGAGTTGATGTAAAGTGAAATACACTTTGTCCAAAGTAACAACAATAGTGTTAGAAGAGGAGTTGTAAATGAATTATCTATTCTAAGCAATACAATGATAGAAAGCAACTCTGAAGGACTTATGATAAAAAATTCTATCTACTCCCAGAGAAAGAATTGATGGTCTATGAATACAGATTGAAGTATAGTTTGTTTTTCTCATTTCTTTTTTTTCTTGAAGGTTTTTCTTTCACAACATGACCAATATGGAAATTTTTGCATGACTACTCATGTATAACCTGTATTGAATTGCTTACCTTCTCAACGAGGGTGTGTTGGGGAGGAAACAACGAAGAGCATTTGGAATCCAAAGTTTTAAAAATGAAGGGTAAAATTGTTTCTACTTGTGACTGTTGGAAAGCAAAATACTAAATAAAAATAATAATTAAAAAAATATATGGGGCTAAATGGTAAAAGAGGTACTAAAAACCATCGAGGTGAAGACTGTCTTGAGAAGCAGAATTGGCCAAAAGGAAAAGAAGTGACAATATTCACGGAATAAATATCTCAGTAGTACTGCCCAAAAGGAAAAAGAAGTACAAAAAGTCACAGAAGAAAATGATTCCTTAAATATTAGAAATGAGCAAATGGAATCTATTAACTATGAGAAATCAAGAAATTATAAAACAAAACTGAAACAATGGGGAAAATAGGTCATAATGTGAAATCTATCGCTGGAAAATCAACTGAGCAGGAAAATACATCCAGGAGAGAAAATTTAAGAATTATTGATGTACGTGAAAATCATGATCAAAAAACACTAAATATCATATTTCAAGAAATTATCAAACAAAGCTACCTGATAATCTAGAATGAGATGATAAAGAAAAATGAAAAGAATCCAATGATCACCTTCCGAAAAGGATTCCAAAAGAAAAAAACCCAGAAATGTTATAGGCAAATGACAGAGCTCCCAGTTCGAGGAGAGATTATTGTTAAGTTACCAGAAAGAAACAATTCAAATATCATGGAGCCACAAACAGGATAACACAAAGTATAGTGGATACTGCATTAAATGATTGGAGATTTTTAATATGATATTTAGGAGAGCAAAGAAGCTAGGATTACAACCAATAGTCTCCTACTCAGCAAAATTTAATATAATTCTTCATTGAAATGACATTCAATGAAATAGAAGAGCTTAAATTATTCTTTTTTTCCTTCTTATTTAATATTATACTTTTCCTAACTGCATGTAAACAACTTTTTAAGATTTTTTTCCCCAAATTTAAGTTCCAAATTCTCTCTTTCCCTCCCCTGTCCCCTCATTGAGCACACAAGCAATTTGAAAAAGCTTAGACATGTTTAGTCACACAAAATTTCAATGTAAGCAATCCTGTAAAAGAAAAACGCAGACAAAAATAACGAAGGGAATGGTTTCAGAAAATCTGGAAGTTTTATGTGAACTGATGCAAGATGATATGAGGAGAACAATCAATAAAATAAGTACAATAATGTAAAAGTAATCAACTGTAGGAGATTTAGTAACTTTGATCAACATGATGATCCACCCAAACTCCCAAGGACTCATGTAAAATGTTATTCACCTACAGAAAGAGAATGGATATCACAAACACTAAAGCATATTTTTTTCTTTTCTTTCTTCCTCTCTCTTCTCTTCCTTTTATTCTCCTATGGCATGGCTAATATCTAAATATTTTTGTAAGATTTCTTTTCTTATAATAAATATTTTATTGCATACATTCTCTATTCTCCAGTGTTTTTAATAGGAATGGGTGTTGTATTTTGTCGAAAGCTTTTCCTACGTGTACTGAGATAATCATATGGTTTCTGTTAGATTTATTGTTGATATGATAGATAATGCTAATAGGTTTCCTAATATTGAACCAGCCCTGCATTTCTGGTATGAATCCTACCTGATCATAATGTATTATTCACGTAATAAGATGCTGTATTCGTTTTGCTAAAATCTTATCTAAATTTTTTTGCATCTATATTCATTAGAGAAATTGGTGTATAAATTTCTTTCTCTGTTTTGTCTCTTCCTGGTTTAGATATTAAAACCATATTTTTCTCATAGAAAGAATTTGGGAGGACTCCTTCTTTCGAAAATTTTCAAAAATAGTCTATATAGTATTGAAATTAACTGTTGTTTAAATGTTTGATAAAATTCACTTGTAAATCCATCTGGCCTTAGAGATTTTTCCTAGGGAGTTCATTGATAGCTTATTCAATTTCTTTTTCTGAGATGTGGTTAAGTATTCAACTTTATCTTTTGTTAATCTGGGCAATTTGTATTTTTTAAAATACTCATGAATGCAACAAATTTTAAGTACTTATTATGTGCAAATCACTGTGATGAAATCTGATAACAAAAATACAAAATGTAGTCAACCCATGCTCTTAAAGAACTCACTGTCTGAGAGGAGAAATGACACATATGATAGGTTTCTGTTGCTATTGAGATGGATAATGACATGATCCTTAAAAATAGACTGGTAAAGTAGATGTTAATACATCTTCTTCTATGTTATTACAAATGAAAATATGTTTAATTATTTGACAGTGTCAAAGACTTTTGTTTTAAGAACTTTCTTTTCTGGATTGTTAATAGTTGTGTCTATATAGCACATACAGGAATTATTTTCTGAATGCTTCTTCACAGTAGGTGCTTCCTAAAAATGACACCTAAGGGGGGGTGGAGCCAAGATGGTGGAGTGAAAGCAACAACTCACCTAAGCTCCTGGACAAACTCCTCTGGATATCTCTGAAAGGAGAATCTGACCAGACTTTGGAGGTGTAGAATAAAGTGGGCGACAGACTTTGACAGATTCAGAGCCCAGGTTGGACTGGAGGGTCCACGGGAGGGATCTGTTCCGCGGAGGTAAGACCCCGGCGCACAGCGCAGCGCCGTCAGCGCGGCAGGGCGGAGGGGACCTGAGGGGCCCGAGAGTGGCGGGCGAAACCAGCGGAGCAGGAGACAAGCCAAACCGAGCCGGTGAGAGCCACTGAGCACCAGATATCAGCGCAGCAGCCCTTGAAACCTTCAGCCTGAAGACTAAACTTCGGTAAGTCACCTACTTGAACTTCCAGGAGCCAGGATGGCGGAGTGATCAGTAAATGCTCTCTCCTCCCCGTTGATGACCATGATAGAACCATAAAATTCTCCCCCAGATAAATCCTGGATCAGCGGGAACAGCAGAAGGGGGCAAATAGTCTCATAACACCAGAGGCTAGAAAAATAGCAAAGGGGGATTCTTCCTAATGTGGCGGAGGTGATCTGGAAGGACAGAGGACCCAGGGCAGAGAAAATTCGCACTGAGACCCAGGCAAGCCTCAACGCCCAGAGACAAGCCCCAGGAGGGGCGGGAACACGCATTTGCTTCTAGGCGTGCCCCAGGCCTCCAGGGGAAAAGGGAAGACAATAGGGAAGCTGGGATCACCATGCCCTGACCTTGCCTTTGCCTCAGGTCAGCTGAGGAGATCTTCTGAGGCCAGACCACCACTCACACACAACTAACAAGCTAACCGCAGGGTTGATCTGGGAAACAAAAAACAAAAGCCTGCTTTTAGCCTAGACACACATCAGCTCAACTTAAAGATCTGTACCTTCTGACTTAAAGAACCAGAAGCTACAACACTCAGCCAACATCATAAATCGGAAAAAAGCAGACGAAAAGTGAAAAAACCATAGAATCTTTCTATGGGGATAAGGACTAAAACACAAACACCAAAGAGGCCAGAGCTGAGACTGTACTTCCATCTGAAACCTCAGAAGGGACTTTGAATTTCTCGCAAGCACAACTAGATTACCTGGAAAAGCTGAAGAAGGAAATGAAAGAAAAACTGGCCAATGATTTTAAAATTATAAAAAAAGAATTCACTGATGAGAACATCACTCAGGAAAGGAAAATTGAACAAATGGAAAAGGAAGTTTAAAAATTAACTGGAGAGAATAATTCCCTAAAAGGAAGAGTTAATCAAACGGAAAAGGAAACCCAAAACCTAATTGGGAAAATTGATCAGATGGAAAAGGAAACCCAAAACCGAACTGGGAAAATTGGTCGAATGGAAAAAGAAGTACAAAAATTAAATGGAGAAAATAGCTCATTAAAGGGAAAAATTGGTCAGATGGAAAAGGAGATGCAAAAGCTAACTGAAGAAAACACTACGATGAAGATTAGAATTGGGCAAGAAGAAACTAATGACTCAATGAGGCAACAAGAATCAGTCAAACAAAATCTAAAGAATGAAAAGATAGAAGAAAAGGTAAAATATTTAATTGGAAAAACAACTGACCTGGAAAATAGATCCAGGAGAGAAAATTTAAGAATTATTGGCCTGCCAGAAACCCATGATGAAGAAAAGAGTCTGGACAATATCTTCCAGGAAATCATCAAGGAAAACTGCCCAGAAGTACTAGACTCAGAGGGCAAAATAGTCATCGAAAGAATCCACCGTTCCCCTCCAGAAAGGGACCACAAACTCAAAACCCCACGAAACATCGTTGCCAAATTCCAGAGCTATCAAGTGAAGGAGAAAATACTACAAGCAGCCAGAAAGAAACAATTCAAACATCAAGGACACACAGTCAGGATCACACAGGACTTTGCAGCTTCTACATTAAAAGATCGAAAGAATTGGAACCCAATATTCCGTAAGGCAAAGGAGTTGGGACTTCAAACAAGGATCAATTACCCAACAAAGTTCAGCATAACATGTCAGGCAAGGAGAAAGTCATTCAACGAAATAAGGGATTTCCAGAGCTTCCTGACCAAAACACCAGAACTCAATAGACAATTTGATCTTCAAATGCAGGTTTCCAGAGAATCATAAAAAGGTAAACAGAGGGGAAAAAACAAAAACAAAAACTTGCTACTCAATTAGGGCAAACTGTTTACCTCCCTATAAGGGAAGATGATACCTGTTAATCTTGAGAACTGTGCAGCTATTATGATAAAAGGGATATATGTAGAGGGAACGGGCATAAAGTAAATGATGTCATGTCAAAAATATGATTTAAGTATGAGAAGGGAATGTAATAGGAGGTGTGGAAAGGGGGAAGCAGAAAATGGCAAATTATATCACAGGAAGAAGTACAAAACTATAGTAGAGGGAAGGAGGGGAGGGAGATGAGCATTGTTTGAGAGGTACTCTCATCTGATTTGTTCAAAGGAGGGAACAATAATCTTAAGTAGATAATCCTAACTAGCTATATAGGTAGTAGGAGGGGAAGGGGGAAGAAAGGGGAGGGTGGCTAAAAGGGAGGAAAGAAGCAATAAGAGTAAAGGGGAGTAAAAGGGAGGGGGGCTAAAAGAAGGAGGGGAAGGCTGCAGGAGGAGGGGGAGAAAAGTGAATACTATTGAAGAGGGGAAGGGAGACGGGAGAGCTAAAAGCACAAATGGTGGGAAAGAGATTGGAGGGAAATACACATATTGTAATCATAACTGTGAATGTGAATGGAATGAACTCTCCCATAAAACGGAGACGGATAGCAGAATGGATTAAAAGCCATAATCCAACAATATGCTGCTTAAAAGAAACACATTTGAAACGGCGGGATACACATAGGATAAAGGTCAAAGGATGGAGCAGAATATATTGTGCTTCAGCTCATGTAAGAAAGGCAGGAGTAGCAATCCTAATCTCAGACAAAGCAAAAGCAGAAATAGATCTAATCAAAAGGGATAAGGATGGAAACTATATCCTGCTAAAAGGCACCATAGACAATGAAGCAATATCATTACTAAACATGTATGCTCCAAGCGGTATAGCATCCAGATTCTTAGAGGAGAGGTTGGGGGAGTTGAAGGAAGAAATTGATAGCAAAACTACACTAGTGGGGGACCTCAACCTCCCCCTCTCTGAACTCCATAAATCCAACCTCAAAATAAACAAGAAAGAGGTTAAGGAGGTAAATAAAACTCTGGATAAGGTAGATATGATAGATCTTTGGAGAAAATTAAATGGGAACAGAAAGGAATATATCTTTTTCTCAGTGGTACATGGAACATTTACAAAAACTGACCATGTACTAGGACAGAAAAATCTCACAATCCAGTGCAGAAAGGTAGAGATAATCAATGCATGCTTCTCAGATCATAATGCATTAAAAATTACATGTAATAAAAGGCCATGGAAAGAGAAACGAAAAAATAAATTGGAAACTAAATAATCTAATTCTAAAGAAGGGTTGGATTAAAGAAGAAATCATAGAAACAATCAACAATTTCATTCAATAGAATGACAATAGTGAGACAATATACCAAAACTTATGGGATACTGCAAAACTTATGGCTGCTTGTAGTATTTTCTCCTTCACTTGATAGCTCTGTCCAGCAGTTGTTAGAGGAAGTTTTATATCTTTGAATGCTTACATAAATAAAATAAAGAAAGAGGAGATCAATGACGTAGGCTTGCAGTTAAAAAAGCTAGAAAAAGAACAAATTGAAAATCCCCAAGTAAATACCAAATTAGAAATGCTGAAAACCAAAGGAGAGATTAATAAAATTGAAATTAAGAAAACTATTGAATTAATAAATAAAACCAATAGTTGGTTTTATGAAAAAACTAATAAAATTGATAAACCTTTGGTCAATCTGATTAAAAAAAAGAAAGAAGAAAACCAAATTACTAATATTAAAAATGAAAGGGGTGAACTCACCTCCAACGAGGAGGAAATTAAAACAATAATTAGAAACTACTTTGCCCAACTTCATGCCCACAAATTCGATAATCTAAACGAGATGGATGAATATTTTAAAAAATAAAAATTGCCCAGATTAACAGAAGATGAAGTTGAATACTTAAACAACCCCATCTCAGGAAAAGAAATTGAACAAGCCATCAATGAACTCCCTAGGAAAAAATCTCCAGGACCAGATGGATTCACAAGTGAATTCTATCCAACATTTAAAGAACAGTTAATTCCAATACTATATAGACTATTTTTGAAAATTGGGGAAGAAGGAGTCCTCCCAAATTCTTTCTATGATACAAATATGGTTTTGATACCCAAACCAGGAAGAGACAAAACAGAGAAAGAAAATTATAGACCAATTTCCCTAATGAATATAGATGCAAAAATTTTAAATAAGATTCTAGCAAAACGAATACAGCATCTTATCAAGAGATTAATACATTATGATCAGGTAGGATTCATACCAGGACTACAGGGCTGGTTCAATATTAGGAAAACTATTAGCATTATCGATCACATCAACAACAAAGCTAACAAAAACCACATGATTATCTCAATAGATGCAGAAAAAGCTTTTGACAAAATACAACACCCATTCCTACTAAAAACACTGGAGAACGTAGGAATAAAGGGAACTTTCCATAAAATAATAAGCAGTATCTATCTAAAACCTTCAGCAAGCATTATATGCAATGGGGATAAGCTAGATGCATTCCCAGTAAGATCAGGGGTGAAACAATGTTTTCCATTATCACCACTATTATTCAATATGGTACTAGAAATGTTAGCTGTAGCAATTAGACAAGGTAAAGATATCCAAGGAATAAGAATAACTAAAGAAGAAACTAAGTTATCACTCTTTGCAGATGATATGGTGATCTACCTAGAGAATCCCAGAGATTCAAGTAAAAAATTACTTGAATTAATAAACAACTTTTGCAAAGTTGCAGGTTACAAAATAAACCCACACAAATCTTCTGCGTTCCTATATATTCGCAACAAAGTCCAAGAGCAAGAGATAGAAAGAGAAATCCCATTTAAAGTTAGGGTAGACAGTATAAAATACTTAGGAGTCTACCTGCCAAAACAAACCCAGGGATTATATGAACACAATTACAAGACACTTTTTGCACAAATAAAGTCAGATTTAAGTAAGTGGAAAAACACTAGTTGCTCATGGGTAGGCCGTGCTAATATAATAAAAATGACAATTCTACCTAAATTAATATACTTATTTAGTGCCATACCAATTAAACTATCAGACAATTACTTTCTAGAGCTGGATAAAATAATATCAAAATTCGTTTGAAAAAACAAAAGGTCCAGAATATCAAAGGGACTAATGAAAATAAATGCTTGGGAAGGTGGCCTAGCGCTACCAGACCTCAAACTCAACTATAAAGCAGCAATTATCAAAACCACTTGGTATTGTCTAAGAAACAGAGAGGTAGACAAGTGGAATAGACTTGGCACTCAAGATGCAGTAGGCAAGGAATATAGCAACCTTCTGTTTGATAAACCCAAAGACCCCAGCTTCTGGGATAAGAACTCATTGTTTGACAAAAATTGCTGGGAAAATTGGATAACAGTGTGGCAGAAATTAGGCATGGACCCATACCTGACACCGTACACAAGAATAAAGTCCAAATCGGTACATGATTTAGGTATAAAGATTGATACCATGAATAAACTGGAGAAGCATGGAATAGTGCATTTATCAGATCTATGGAGAAGGGAAGAATTCTTTACTAAAGGAGAGATAGAAAGCATTATGAAATGCAAAATGGATAACTTTGATTACATTAAATTGAGAAGTTTTTGCACAACCAAACCCAATGCAACCAAAATCCGGAGGGATGTAGTAAATTGGGAAAGAATTTTTACAGCTAAGCTTGGGGATAAAGGCCTCATTTCTAGAATATATAGAGAACTGACTCAAATGTATAACCATACAAGTCATTCCCCAATTGATAAATGGTCAAAGGATATGAACAGGCAATTTTCAGAGGAAGAAGTTAAGGCTATCTATAATCATATGAAAAAAATGCTCTAAATCACTATTGGTTAGAGAGATGCAAATCAAAACAACTCTGAGGTACCACATCACACCTATAAGATTGGCAAACGTGACAGAACAAGAAAATGATAAATGCTGGAGAGGATGTGGGAAAGTTGGAACACTAATTCATTGTTGGTGGAGCTGTGAGCGCATCCAACCATTCTGGAGAGCAATTTGGAACTATGCCCAAAGGGCTACAAAAATGTGCATACCCTTTGACCCAGCAATATCGCTACTAGGACTATATCCCCAAGAGATCATAAAAATGGGAAAGAGTCCCACATGTACAAAAATATTTATAGCAGCACTCTATGTAGTTGCCAAAAACTGAAAGTCAAGGGGATGTCCATCAATTGGGGAATGGCTGAATAAATTATGGTATATGAATGTAATGGAGTACTATTCTGCCATAAGAAATGATGAACAAGAAGACTTCAGAGAGGCCTGGAAGGACTTATATGACCTGACGCTGAGTGAAAGGAGCAGAACCAGGAGAACTTTGTGCACAGCAACGACCACAGTGTGTTAGAGTTTTTTCTGGTAGACTTGGAATTTTGTAATAACGCAAAAACTTCTTGTAAAAAAAAAAATCCCAATGGTGGTTCTCAAGGCAAAATGCCTTCCACACTCAGTGAAAGAAATATGGAAGTTACTCACAAAATGTAGCAGATCATGTATGTGTATGTGTATGTGTTTGTGTATCATGTTCTGATTTATTATACGATTTCTTTCATTTATTTTAGTCTGACTATATAGCATGACTATAGTGAAAATATACTCAATAGGAAAGTATATGTAGAATCTATACAGAATTGTATGCAGTCGTGGGAGGGAGAGGGGTATTGGGGGGTAGGTGCGCAGGGGGGATAAAATCTCAGTTGTATGGCAGTGATTGTTAAACATTAAAAAATAACAAAAAAAACAAAAAAAATTTAAAAAAATGACACCTAAGGGTATCACTTGGCAGCTAATTCCCAAGATTCTTGTGTTTAGGTTTTGG
This sequence comes from Notamacropus eugenii, assembly GCF_028372415.1. Taxonomy (NCBI): domain Eukaryota; kingdom Metazoa; phylum Chordata; class Mammalia; order Diprotodontia; family Macropodidae; genus Notamacropus; species Notamacropus eugenii. The sequence goes on from NC_092875.1 coordinate 382,256,804, forward strand.
GCTATTTCCTTTGAAGGCTAATGGGAGATGATGGTCAAGTTTATCATGACCATTTCACTTACCTGATGTATGTTGTCTCATATGTCTTCTTCTGAGTGCCCTACTGTTTTTTTCTCACCTCACCTGCCCTATGTATTGCCGTTGTTGATAGTTTGTGGGGCTGACTGGCCTCTTCTCTACAGGAAGTGTTTGCCCTAATGATGGTTTAAGGCTAGTAGAGATGATCTGGCAATAAGAACAGTGGTCTGAGGATACAGCTACCACAGATCTCTTGTGCCTTTTAACCCCTCTGCACAATGAATTTTTTCCTCAATGATGGTTTTGGGTTTTAGGCTGAATGCAGGTCTGGTGGTTTAGAAAGCCCAGTTATATCCAAAGCTCAGAGTCGCATGATAATTTGCTAGCTCCATTAGGGTCTGAGGGGAAATGATGGCCACTATGGCCATAATAATTTGTATTGCTTAGTACATGCTACCTTCTGTCTCTCCAAAGTGTGAGACTTGCTTGTCTGCTTTGTGAGTTAACTCTCTCAATATGAACTTAAATTAATGAAGATAATCATATAATTTATCCAAGAAGCTCTTAAATCAATAGAGAAAAATATTTGTGTGCTTTGAAAAATTCAAGATAAATGACCATTAAACAAGCATCTGTGGGAGAATAATTATTTTCTCATTCATAGTAAACAGAGATAGGAAATAGACCTGTGAAAACACAAATAGAGAAAACTCCATGGATGAATAAATTCCCTCCTGCCAAAGCAATTTTACCCCTTCTCTGAAACTTTCAGAGCATCATATAGAATATTGACATGTTAAGGGATTTGCCCTGGGTCACACAGATAGCACGTACTAGAGATGAGACTTAGACCCAGGACTTCCTTGTTATGAGACTCTCAACTAATTTTTTGTTGACAAAGCTTTAGATTTTGTCTCAGTTCCTGACTCTTTCCTGTAGAAAATATGTAAATAATACACATAGAGGCAAAAGTAAGCTGATTTAAAAACCAAATATTCAAAAATATACCAAGACATCAACATAACTTGGAGGGCAATTGACTATTCATGAAAACAAATATATGATAATGATAGTGATAATTTTACTTCACATTTATTTAATACGTTATAGGTTTTAAAGTACTTCACAAACATCATTGTATTTATCCTTAAAACAAACCTGGGGAGTGGGGTGGAGCAAAGATGGCGGAGAAGAAAGACGCACATGTGCTACCTCCTAACCCACTGCCCATAAAATACGTGTAATAAAAAGAACCACGGGTGAATTCTGGAGCAGCAGAAGCCACAGAACAGAGCGGATGAGATTTCTGCCCCAGAGAGCCTGAAAACCTCTCGCAAAAGGTCCCTCGTGCCCTGGACCCGCAACAGAGCCCAACCCTGCCTCTGCGGCGTCGAACAGAAAGGAGCGACTAGACCAGGCTTCAGGGATGGAATCTCCAGCGGCTGCACGGGTCCCTCCACCCACAGGTGACAAGGGTCGGTGAGAGGGTCTCTTTGGCGGGTCGAGAGGGGAGTGGAGTGCGCCCATAACTCAGGCCCCCTCGGGAGGCAGCAGCAGAGCTGGGAGCACACCAAGGCTCCTCAAGCAGGCAGGACCCCAGATCCATTGTTGAAGGTCTCTGCATAAACTCCCTGAGGGAACGGAGCCTGTGAGGCGCCCCTGCCCTGATTTGAGCACCTGAACTTAATCTCACACTGAACAGCAGCCCTGCCCCTGCCCAAAGCCCTGAGGCTGGGGAGCAGTATTTGAATCTCAGACCACAAGTGCTGGCTGGGTGCATCTGGAGGTGAGGTGGGGGTGGAGAGGACACTCAGAAGTCAAGTCACTGGCTGGGAAAATGCCCAGAAAAGGGAAAAAAATAAGACTATAGAAGGTTACTTTCTTGGTGAACAGGCATTTCCTCCCTTCCTTTCTGGTGAGGAAGAACAACGTTTACCATCAGGGAAAAATGCAGAAGTCAAGGCTTCTGTATCCCAGCCCACTCAATGGGCTCAGGCCATTGAGGAGCTCAAAAAGAATTTTGAAAATCAAGTTAGAGAGGTGAAGGAAAAACTGGGAAGAGAATTGAGTGACATGCAAGCAAAGCATGAAAAACAAGTAAACACCCTGCTAAAGGTGACCCCAAAAAATGCTGAAGAAAATAACACCTTGAAAAATAGGCTAACTCAATTGGCAAAGGTTCAAAAAGCCAATGAGGAAAAGAATGCTTTCAAAAGCAGAATTAGCCAAATGGAAAAGGAGATTCAAAAGCTCACTGAAGAAAATAGTTCTTTCAAAATTAGAATGGAACAGATGGAGGCTAATGACTTTATGAGAAGCCAAGAAATCACAAAACAAAACCAAAAGAATGAAAAAAAATGGAAGATAATGTGAAATATCTCATTGGAAAAATAACTGACCTGGAAAATAGATCCAGGAGAGACAATATAAAAATTATGGGCCTACCTGAAAGCCATGATCAAAAAAAGAGCCTAGACGTTATCTTTCATGAAATTATCAAGGAAAACTGCCCTGAGATTCTAGAACCAGAGGGCAAAAGAAGTATTCAAGGAATCCACAGATCACTGCCTGAAAGAGATCCAAAAAGAGAAACTCCTAGGAACATTGTGGCCAAATTCCAGAGTTCCCAGTTCAAGGAGAAAATATTGCAAGCAGCTAGAAAGAAACAATTCAAGTATTGTGGAAATACAATCAGGATAACACAAGATCTAGCAGCTTCTACATTAAGGGATCGAAGGGCATGGAATAGGATATTCCAGAAGTCAAAGGAACCAGGACCAAAACCAAGAATCACCTACCCAGCAAAACTGAGTGTAATACTTCAGGGGAAAATTTGGTCTTTCAATGAAATAGAGGATTTTCAAGCATTCTTGAGGAAAAGAGCAGAGCTGAAAAGAAAATTTGACTTTCAAACACAAGAATGAAGACAAGCATGAAAAAGTAAATAGCAGAGAAGTCATAAGGGACTTATAAAAGTTGAACTGTTTGCATTCCTACATGGAAAGACAATATTTGTAACTCTTGAAACTATTCAGTATCTGGGTACTGGGTGGGATTACACACACACACATGCACACGCACACGCACACACACATAGAGACAGAATGCACTGAGTGAATTGAAGAGGATGGGATCATATCTTAAAAAAAATGAAATCAAGCAGTGAGAGAGAAATATATTGGGAGGAGAAAGGGAGAAATGGAATGGGGCAAATTATCTCTCATAAAAGAGGCAAGCAAAAGATTTATTAGTGGAGGGATAAAGAGGGGAGGTGAGAGAAAAACATGAAGTCTACTCTCATCACATTCCACTAAAGAAAGGAATAAAATGCACACTCATTTTGGTATGAAAACCTATCTTACAATACAGGAAAGTGGGGGATAAGGGGATAAGCGGGGGGGGGGGATGATGGAAGGGAGGGCACGAGGAGGAGGGGGCAATTTGAGGTCAACACTCATGGGGAGGGACAGGATCAAAAGAGAGAACAGAAGTAATGGGGGACAGGATAGGATGGAGGGAAATATAATTAGTTCTTACACAACACTACTATTATGGAAGTCATTTTCAAAACTACACAGATTTGGCCTATATTGAATTGCTTGCCATCCGAAGGGAAAGGGTGGGGAGGGAGGGAGGAAGAGAAGTTGGAACTCAAAGTTTTAGGAACGACAGTCGAGTACTGTTCTTGCCACTAGGAAATAAGAAATAAAGGTAAAGGGGTAGAGGATGAAGATAAGGGCAGAGAGGGATGATAGAAGAGAGGGCAGATTGGCAGACAGGGGCAATTAGAACGCTCGGAGTTTTGGGGTGGGGGGAGGGGACAAAAGGGGAGAAAAATTTGGAACCTAAAATTTTGTGAAAATAAATGTTAAAAGTTAAATAAAAAAAAAAACAAACCTGGGAGATAGGTGTTATTATTATCATCATTTTATAGTTGAGGAAACAAACTAAAAGAAAAAAAAAGGTTCAGTAGCTTGTCCAGTGACACAGTAAGAATCTGAAGACTGATTTGAAATTAGGTCTCCTTGAAGCCAAGTCCAGCATGATTTCCATACGTTCAATTAATTATAAGAACTATTAATATGGAAATAATACTTTTTACAAAGTGCTTTATTTACATCAAGCTTGTGAATCAGGCAGTACACATATTATTGTGACTATATTACAGAGAAGTTAGCTGAGACGAAGAAAATTTAAATTCTTGAAAATGATCACCAGTGAAATGCTTTATATATGAATCTCTGTCTCCATTTCCATTGTTCTTTCAATTACATTCCTCTGCCTCTCTCCAAAATTTAACAGAAACCATGTGAAGAAAATTAGGAAAAATAAATAAATCAATCTGTGGGCCTAAAGGCAATTTGATAAACTCTGATGCTCCTTTCAATTTTTTATCTTAGATTTTCATGTATGGAAGAACTTGAAAGCTATCTACATGATAATAGCAGATTGTGTTATTTGTACCAAATAATTTTCCCTTTTCTTGATTTTTCTTTCTCACTTTAAGTATGGCAAGTAAATAGGGGATAAAAATAAATTTTGCCATCTTTGCCATCTTAAACTCCAAACCATTTCTAACTAATAATTCAGCAAAAATGAAGTACACAGGAAAAGAATATTGAACTTGGAAATCAGAAGACTTGGGCTTGAATCCTCACTATTTCCTTTACTATCTTTGAGGCCTTGGCTAAGTACTTAATATAAAAGAATCTCAGTTTCCTCATAGGAAAATGAAGTTGTTACTTTTATGTTGCTTGTCTCTCTAAGTGCCTTTTTACTTCTTCGATCTCCATCTCTCCATTCTACTATCATCTTGGGAGCCGAGAGACATTAGAATCAGCCCAGCAACTTGGTAAAGACAGGAGCTACTTTAACATGGAATGTCACATGACAGGATCTAGAAGATGTCACTTAAGCTCTTCATAAAGCTACTATCATGGTTGGTGGCCTTCATTATCTACAAAAACCTGACACATGGCAACATAGACTTTTCCTGATTACATTTACTGCAGGAAGACACTTGGCTCCCTTAAGAAATTGTGTAAGAAGTAATAATTTAGATGACTGATGTTAGAGTTTACCTAGCATGATGCAAATTCTACAGGGCCTGGTTTAACAAACTTTAGTTTTCAAGTCAGTGCTTAGGAGCCCTATTAGATAATTTTTCACAAGCGAAACCATAACTCACATCATCAAAAGGTATACCACAAAAATACTTTCCCCTAAATGTAAGGAATAAAGTTGCATAATTGTAAGGCTATATTGTATAGGGAAGAAATAACATGTAGCGGATAAAGAAGTTTTATCTGAGTTAGGACACCTTTCTTTAAGTATAAGAAGGTCTAAAACTGTGAAAAAGTTAGTTTAATTATTCCATTTGTCCCCAGAGGGAAGAAGCAGGAGCAATGAATAGAAGTTGAATTTTAACCTTGACAAAAGCAATAACCTCTTTAAAGTTCTAGTTATACAAAGGTGTATAGCTAAATGCCAAAGGGTAGTTTTGTTTTAGGAAGCAATGGTCCCAATGTTCTTCTCCTTCTTGTCCTATTGAATTGTTGTTTCTCCTGGATGCAACATCACTGCTGGATGGTTTTCTTCCTTAGACTCCCTAACTTTTATACCTCTTGATTGCCCAGACTAACTCTCCTTTGAATGACAAAGTCCCCCCACTCTTGTGCCTTGACATAGGGAGACTCCTCCATGATGTGTATGGTGTCTCTCTTCCTGAACAAATAACTGTGTTGCAACATTGATGGGGGCAGAGAAAGAGAAAGACAGCTAGGAGGTTCTATTCATAGAATGCCCAGAACTGGAGTCAGGAATTCCTGAGTTCAAATGGAGAGTCAGATACCTACTAAAAATGTAATCCTCAGCAAAGCACTTAACTTCTGTTTCCCTCATTTTCCAGTTTGTAAAATGGGAATAATACTAGTACCTAACTCAAATGTGTGTTGTGAGGATCAAAGGAGACAATGTTTGTAAAGCACTTTGAAAAACTTAAAGTGCTATATAAATGTTAGGTATCTTCATCATTATCATCAACATCATCATCATCATAAGTTAGTGAGCATAACTGATTTATACTGCAGTTAGAATAGTCTGTTTCCTTGCTAGCTATGGTTATATCATGTCATATTTTAGAAGACAGGGTTTTAAAATCTATTCACTTTGGAACTTGTGCTGTCCAATTTGTAAATTTTAGCATCACACAGTCACAGCAGGAAGCTAGGTGATTCAGGAAATAGAGTTCTGGGTCCAGAGTCAGAAAGACTTGAGTTAAACACTGGCCTCAGATACTTACTGGGTGGTCCTGAGTAAGTGACTTAACCTCTGCCTACCTTAACCCATTAGAGAAGGAAATGGAAAACCATTCTATTATATTCGCCAGGGAGTCACACAGAGGTGAACACAACTAAATCTACTGAACGACAACAACGTTACATGGTCACAATATCTAGGTGATGGAGTAGATAGGACACAAGTCCAGGAGTCAGGAGGACCAGAGTTCAAATCTAACCTCAGATATGTAGTAACTTTGTGACCCTGGACAAGGCACTTAACCTGTTCACCTCAGTTCTTCATATGTAAAGTGAGGATAGCAACATCTATCTCACATAGTTGTTTTGAGGATCAACTAAGAAAATAAATATGAAGACCTTTGCCTAGTTACTGGAATGTAGTAAAAGCTATATGTCACATTTTGAGGAAGAAGAAGAAGATGATGATGATAATTAAAATCGCTTACCAACCATATATATATATATGTCTCTTTCTATAGACCACTTTGAGTCTGACACCTGGCACAGTTGCAACAACAAGGACCCGGCATACACAGGAGGGCCTGCTGTATAGGTTTTTATATTTGTTTTACTAAAAGGAAAACAACTTTCTATGGGTCAGGAAATCTACTTTAATCAAGTACATATATCATTCACTTAATTCAGGAGAAAAAGTCAGTACCTGACCTTCAGAGAAAATAGAGAAAAATAAAAACCAATAGACAGGACTCCCATTTGACTGACTATAAGAGATACATACATCACAGATCAACAGAGAAATCCAAGTATCTGACCAAATATACATAGTTATCTGAGAGAGAATTACCAATTTCTGAGTTTTCAAAGCCGGGGTTCTCCTTAGCAGCTACCCAGAGTCTCATCTGACCAAACAAACACTTCCAATGAGTAAGCCCCAAAACAAAACCTAACTTCAGAGTATGTATACACTTTTCAGAGCCAGAGAGCATCACAACCGTTGAAAACCAGTGCCTCATTAGAAATTAACAAACGGTGTGGGCCTTCCTGTGAAACAAATCTCCCCCAATCAAACTGCTCTTAATAGTCAGGTCCATTAATAGGTTGGGAAGATCTTTAGCTCTCATTAACATCAATAGCATTGTAGCAGGTTGGAATTTGCGTCATTTGGTATGTTGAAACATCTTTTAACTGACATTCTTTATTTGTTCCTTTATAAATGAAATTTTACCTTCAGACAAATTCTGCACTTTGGCACAAGCTAAATCAAAGGATCAAGATGACTTCTTATGTTATCAATAAGTGAACTACTAAAAACCTACACAAAACTCAAGAGACAATATTTGAACTGGTGAAGATTTAAAAAATTGTTAACTAGGAGTGGAATGTGCAATCTAGGTTAGAATAAATTCAGAAAACTTCTAGATTTACTAAATAATATGGAATCTACATGCCAGGGCACAATAAATCTAAGGATAATGAAAGAACTGGTAGGTGTGATCAATAACCTGAGATCTTAATCAATGAAAGGAAGGAAAGAAGCAATTACTAATTAATTTCCCAACATGTGCCAGACATTGTTCCAAAAGCTTTAAAAAAATTATCTGTTTTATTGTCACAATAATCTTGGGAAATATTTTTATCCTCATTTTAAAGTTGAAGAAACTGAAGGAGACAAAAGAGACTTGCCCAGCATCACACTACTAGTAAGTGTCTTAACTAGGGTTTGAACTAAAATATTCCTGACTTTAGACCCAGTGCACTATCCACTCTGGCCCTTTAGGGATCTTTATCTAGGTCCCTTTTTTGAAAATGTAAGAAAGCATTGTAAAATATAGATTAGTCATTTTGACTGGTATTTCTTATAAAAATCTAGGATATTTTATTAAAGGAAGGGAAAAGTGATTACTGAAAAATAAGATGACTTTATTAACAATGGCTTATAACTGACTAACTTTACTTCCTTTGTGGTAAACATAATAGGTCATTTTAGGGAATGTAAACAGGGAATACTTCAAATTCAATAAAGTACTTGATGAACTCCATCCTATTATGCAAGCAGGGGACATAATACAGGGGAAGGGAAGGGAAGGAGTATTAATTCAATGCTTATGTTCCGGGCACTGGTTCTTATAATTTACAATATCTTGTTTCATGGAGAGTTAACAAGTTGACTGTATTAGTTGGGCTTGTAATTACTTCAATCATTAGACTAATAAGGCAGTCAACTTACATCCTTGGTAATCTGAAGTTAATTTGGAAAGAAATTTCTCACATAGTCTCCCTGGGGTAAGTCTTGGGGCAGTTCTATTCAATAATTTTTCAATGACCTGAAAGAAGGTGTAGGTCACATGTTTGTCAAGTCTATAGCTGGTGTGAAGCTTGGAGGGTTCAAGTAATTGGATTATAATCAGAATCTAGGAGATTGCTACAAGCTAAGCTTATAGACAAAATATAATAAAATGTAATATGATTAGACAAACAAAATTTATATTTTAAGATTTGGTTATTTTTTTTAAAAAATCAACTTCAAAATTTGAGGATGGAAGAGGTATGAGTAGGAATTAGCTCCTCTTCAAAAGATTCACCAGTGAGGGGAGCTTAATTAATATGTCTTAACAATATGACTTAGTCCAAAAATTAATGCTCTCTTAAGCTGCATAGAGAAAATGTAGAGAAGAAGGCAAATGATATTCCTACAGAGTTCTGTCCTAGTAAAATCACAAATAGGGAACTATGTTCCAACATAGTGGTAAGAAAACAGATTAAAACAACTATGTATATACATACTTACATACATACATGTGTGTGTATTTCCTTGAAAAGAGAAAAAGTTAAGGAGGCATGATAGTTATCTTACACTACTTAGGGCTTGTCCAGTAGAAGAAAGATAGTTTTGCATAGCTTAAGAAGGCAGAACTAGGAACAAAGGATGGACATTATAAAGAGGCTAATTTCAACACAAGGGGCAAAAATTTCCCTAAGATTAGAGTTATTCAAATGTGCCATTGTTTTCTTTGAGAGGCATTATGTTCCACCTAAATGGAAGTCTTGAGACAGTGATTAAAATTATTATGGGTGATAACATCACAGGACTCTTTTTCAAGCATGTAATGTATTAGATACCTTCAATTTGAACTCAGATCCTGGGATTTTATGAATTTGAAGATAACCTCACTTTTCTTGGTTGTGTTAAAACTTCTATTTGATGTCATTTAAAATTAAATGCATACATGGAATAACTAGTTTATGAAGGAATATCTGAAGGAAATATCACTTTAATGGAAGATATACAGGTATATATATGCCAGTGGAGTCAAGATGATAGCGTGAAAGCAGTTTTGTTTTAACTCCCTTGCAAAACAGAAAATGTCCAGATCAAATATGAATGAGAAAGCTAAAACAAAGTCAGGTTGAGTTATTTTCCAACACTGGGAAGTTTGAGAAAGCAGAGAATATCTTTGTACAATGTTTCCTAGCAGTACATAGTGATGATGGTGGGAATATTCCAGCCATAGGAATGGGAAAACGATAAGACTAAACATCAAGGCAGGAAACACTAAGAAGAAACCTCAGTCATCACTGGGAACAAGTAGAAGTGCTGTCTTTTGAAGGTCACAATCAAGGATATAAGGATAGGTCACAAGTGTAAAACACAGCTGAGTTCTGAGCACAGAACAAATTCCAGATAGTTAGCTGTATATTTGTGAGCATAAGGATAGAACAGTCATCCATCCATCCTAGCATAGAAGGCTGCAGTGGAATGACCAGGACAAAAGATAAAGAGCAAGGAGAAACTACTAGTTCAGTCATTCTGAACTTGTAGAACCTTCCAGTGGGAGCACGAAATCCAACAGCAATCCTCTGAAACTCAAAATTTGCAAAACTCAGATGAGGAAGTCAGTGAACATGCCTCTCCTTGAATCATATTCCTTTGGATGCAATGAAAAGGTGTAGATTTACCACACGGAGCTGTGAAAACAGCAAAAAGATATAAAAGGATAGAGTTATATAAGACATTCTCCCTTCTCCTTCCACAGATGTGGGTAGATCCTAATACTATCCAAAAGTTCAAAGTCAAGATGTAAATAAAAAGAATGTGCAAACAAACAAAAAGAAGCTGATTATAAAAAGGTACTTTGGTGAGAGTGAAACTCAAAACTCAAATACAGAAGAAGAAAATCACTTGAAAGCATCTAGAAGCAAACCCTCAAAGAAAAATACAAATTGAACAGTAACCCAACAAGAATTTCTAGCAAAGTTAAAGTAAGATATTTAAAAGAGGTAAAAAATATTTAAAAAATAAACAACTTAGAGCCATGGAAAACACACATACACATTTATATATATATATATATATGTATATATATATATATATATATATATATATATACATATATATATATACATATATATACATATATATATATACACACATATGTATGTATATATGAAAATTAACAGTTTCACAAAAGAGGTGAAGTATATTACTCCTTGAAAAATGGAAATGGTAAAAGAAAAGTTAATAACTTCATAATAGAAAGAAAGAATAGTTTTGAAAAAGGCTTTTAAAAAAAGATAAAAAATGTGAAATGCATTCATTAGAAGATACAAAACACACTTGACCTGCCAAATAGCATGAGAGATAATTTGAGAAAAATTACTTAAACGGGTGAAAAAAGAAGAGTCAAGATGTCATATTTCACCAACTTATAAAGGAAAACTGTCCAGATATCTTAGAACCTGAGGACAAAGTATAAATTGAAAGACTCCACTGGTCACTCCCTGATAGAAACTACCAAATTAAAACGCTTAGGAATATTATAGGCAAAATTCAGACAACCCAGGTGAAGGAAAAAGTATTAGAAGCAGCAAGGAAGAAGTCAAGTACAATGTAGTCACAGTAAAGGATCATTCTAAATTTATCAGGCATCATTTTAAAGGAATGAAAGGTATGGAAGTTGATATTCCACAAAGCACGTGACTTAGAATTATACCAAACATAAGTTGCCCAGCAAAACTGAGTACAATTTTGCAAAGGAAAAAAAATAATGAGAAGACTTTGCAGTACTCATGAAGAAAAAAATAGCTGAATGGAAATTTTGACATTAAAACAGAAGGCTCAAAAGAAGCACAAAGTGAAAACAAAAGTAAAAGAACAATAAGGGATTAAAATGTTAAATTGTCTAAATTCTTTTGGGGTAGATGATACTGATAAACCCTCAGACTTTTATCATCAACATTGGTCTAAGAGGGATTCCAATTAGGCACAGGATAGAGTGTGATTATAGTATGTTTAAATGACCTCCAAAAAAGTATGGAATAATGGGGAAGAGGACTTCATGGAGAAAGAAGGAAAGAAAGAGGTAATGGGAAAATTATTTCACACAGAGGAGATATACAATGAAGAAGCTGTAAAATGGAGAGAACAGTTTGTGTGGAGGGGAGTGAAAAACAAAATTATTTTTTATAAATTAGTTCAAGGTGAAAAAATATATGTAAATATGTTTATATATGTATGTGGATGTGGATTATATATATATTATATGTATATATGTTTGTGTACATACATATATACATGTATGTACATATACATATATATGTATAAACACTCACATCAAATTTTGAGTATTCACCTTAACAAACAGGGAAGTAAGAAATAAAAAAGCAAATAGAGAGTGTGGGCAGGTTATGGGACACAGTGGTTAGAAGCAAAACAGACTCTCTAAGAAGGGAATAGGTGACAAAGGAAGGATAATTATAAGATAATAGGAGGGAGAAGTATTCACATCTACCAAAGATTAATGTGAATGTGAAGGAGGTGAATTCCCCAACAAAAAAAGTGAAAAGTCCAAGACACAAAGATGCAGAATAGGTACATTTAATAGTGAAATTCAGAAATAACATATTCTTTAAGTCATCAGATGAAATACCGTTCATACATAGGAAAGGAGATTAAAGTAATTCAAGATTAATTCACATTGAAAGTAGGAGGGAATGGCATAATGTGCCCCAAAAGCAGTGGACAATAGGATTCAGTCCAGGGTGGCCTATGTTGCACATGTGAGCTTAACCATACAGGACAATAGATAGATGTTCAATAATACAAAAAATTGAAACACTTCTTTTTAATTTTTGAAATAGCATTTTATGTATCCAACTGCACGTAAAGACAAATTTTAATCTTCATTTAAAATGAGTTTCAAATTTTCTCCCTAAGTCTTTAATCTCCCACAAATCGAAGACATTAAATGAATTCATATAGGTTATATAAGTGCAATCATGTAAAACATATTTTCATATTACTCATGTTGAAGAAAAAGAATAAAAGAAACAACAACACTAAAAAAGTAAATAAATCAGAAAGACTATGTTTCAATCTGGCTTCAGACTCCATCAGCACTTTCTGTGGATGTAGACAACACTTTTCATCATGAGTACTTTAAATTGTTTCAATCATTGTTTTGCTGAGAATAACTCATTCACAGTTGATCCATGTACAATATTTCTGTTGCTCTGTATCATTTCTCCTGGTTCTGCTCACTTCACTTTATATCAATTCATGCAAGGCTTTTCAGGTTTTTCTGAAATCGACCTACTTGTCATTTCTTGTAGCACAATAACGTTCCATTATGTACATAATACTATGACAAGTTCAGCCACTCTTCAGTTGATGGGCATCCACTCAATTTTCAACTCTTTGCCACCACTAAAAGAGCTGCTATAAATATCTTTATACAAGTAGGCCTTTCTTTTTCCCTTTTAAAATACATCTCTTTGGGACATCTACTCAAAGTGGTATTGCTGGATCAAAGCACACATGCAGTTTGATTGCCCTTTTGGTGTAGCTCCAAATTGCTCTGCAGAATGGTTGAATCAGTGAACAACTTCCTCAATATTGCATTAAGGACACCTATTTTTCCACATCACCCCCAACATTTATCATTTTTATTTTATGTCATACTAGCCAATTTAAAAGGTGTGAGCTATTAGGTAATTCAGAGTCATTTTAATTTGCATTTCTCTGCTTAATAGTAATTTAGAGCATTTTTATATGATTACATAGCTTTGATTACTTCATCTAGTAACTGTCTATTTATATGCTTTGATCATTTATCAATTGAGGTATGACTTGTATTCTTATAAATGTGGCTTTTGAAAAGTGAGACTTTTTTCAAAGAAATTTCATGTAAAATTGTTGCTAGTCTTTTGCTTTCCTTCTATTCTTGGTTGCATTAGTTTTGTTTGTGCAAACATAAAATTAATTTAATACCTTCAAAAGAATAGATTTTACATTTATAATATTCTTTTATCTCTTGTTTGATCATAAATGTTTTCACTTTTTACAGATTGACAGTTAATAGCTTGCTTTGGTAATTTCCTTGTGTTATCACCCTTTATGTTTAAATCATGTCATTTTGACTTTATCTTGGTATATAGCATAAGATGTTGGTCTATAATTTGTTACCATCACACAGTTTTCCAGTTTTCCCAGAAATTTTTGTCAGATAGTAAATCAGTGTCCCAGAAGCTGGGGTCTTTAAATTTATCAAACACTGAAGTACTGTGGTCACTTATCAATCCATCTTGTGCATTTAATCTATTCCATTGATCTCTATTTCTTTTTTCCACTTAATACTATTTTATTTTTCTCTAATTACTTGTAAAGATAGTTTTCAACATTCACTTTTATAATATTTTAAATTTCAAACTTTTTTCTCCCTCTTTCCCTTGAGATGATGGCAGGTAATCTGATGTAGTTTATATACATACAATCATATTAAGCATATTTCCACATCAGTCATGTTGTGAAAGAAGAATCAGAACAGAAGGGAAACACTATGAGAAAAAAAAAATAACAAAAACAAAAAACCGCAGAAAACATTATGCTTCAATATTTCTCTGGATGTGAATTGAATTTTCCATCATGATTCTTTGGAAGTTTTGTAGATCAATGTACCACTGAGAAGAGCAAAGTCTATCAAAGTTGTTCATCACACAATGTTGTTGTTACTAGGTACAATATTCTGCTGGTTCTTCTAACTTCATTCGACATCAGTTGTTGTAAATTTTTCCAGGTTTTCCTGAAATCCATCAGTTTGTCATTTCTTACAGCACAATAGTATTCCATTATGTACGTAGCACAGCATGTGCAACCATTCCCCAGTTGATGAACATCTCAATTTTCAATGGTTTGCCACTACAAAGAGCTGATACAAATATTTTTGTATGGATAGGTCCTTTTCCCTTTTATATGATACCTTTGGGATACAGGCCTAGTAATGGTATTGCTGGAGTTCAATAGCCCTTTGAGCATAGCATCAAATTGTTCTCTTGTCACAACAGTAACTTTCCATAGCCAGAGTTTTCCTCCATTGTTTGTTCATTTTCCTAGTCTATTACTTAACTTTTAACTCTTTTAAAAAGCAGGCTCTGCTTCCAAGATGGAGGGCTTATTGTCCCAAACTTCAGGGTTTTTGTACAACAAGTTTCACGGACATTTATAGGGACCTATAAGTTTTAAATTCTTCTAATATGGAATGATTTAAGGAGAGATGTTTATTACTCTCCTGGCCTGTGCTGTAGTCTACGAATAACCTTCTCAGGAACTGTGAAGAAGGTTTCTGCTCCACTGTGACTACAAGCTCTGCTGTGCTAGTGCTCCTGCTGGCCCCAAGATTGTCAACCAGGACTGCAATCCAGCATCAAGTATGGGCAAAGCAACTGAGTCTTGCTTCAATAATAATTTTCTATAATATCCTTCTAACCTGTTCTTTGACTTCCTTGTGATCTGTGGAGTAAGATTTCCAAAAGTAGCATGTATCACTTCTGATTCATATACATATAATATATACATAAATATCTGTAAAAATGACCCTAAACAAATTCTAGAACAGCAAAAGCCACAAAACGACAGAGTGAAAGAGATTTTCAGTCCAAGACAGCCTGGAAGGCAGACAGGAATCTCACCAGGATCAGAGCAGAGTGCAACCCTTGCAGAGCAGTCCATCCTTGTCCACACAGTGTGAGCAGGCATCAGAGCCAGAATCCCCAGCAGCAGCTGCGGTTCCCAAGTTACTCAACTCACAAACACCAAAGATAGCTTCAAAGGTCAATGAGAAAGTGGTTTGACCTGGGTGAGAAGGGAATGTGGTTTCACCCCAGCAGCCCAAGAGCAGCAGAAGTAGCTGTGGCACAGTGTCCATTTTAGGAGACCTCAGCCTAAAGTCCCTGGGGCAATCAAGCAACTTATCTGGATCTCAAACCTCTGTAGTGGTCCTGGGGTGAGGAGGAGCACGTTGGTGTGGTGGAGCAGGAGGCAGTTGTGGAAAGGAAAGTCCACTCCCAGATTCAGGGAAGAAAACCTCTATCACACCATTCTCAGAGAGGACCACAGCCCAGCTTTTACTGTACAGTGCGAGCAGGCTTCAGGGATGGAATCTCTGGCAGCAGTAGCAGCTGCAGTTGCCAAATTGCTCAACACACAAAAGCCAAAGACAGCTTCAAAGATCCTGGGCTGATAAACTTGGGGTATCTCCCAGACCAGAGCACAGACCAGGAGAGGAGTAAACTCCTCTCCTTTGATTGTGCCACCTTTGAGGAACTGAGAACTTACAGGTCTCCAGAGTATACCCTCCTCTTGACAAAGGACTCAAAAGCCCAGTAACTGGCTGGGAAAAAAAAAAACCCTAAAAGGGAAAAAAATAAGACTATAGAAGGTTATTTTCTTGGCGAACAGGTATTTTCTTCCATCCTTTCAGAGAGGGAAGAACAATGTTTACCATCAGAGGAAGACATAAAAGTCAAGGTTTCTGCATCCAAAAATCTCCAAAATACATATGCAGTGGTCTCAGGCCATGGAAGAGCTAAAAAGGGATTTTGAAAATCAAGTGAGGGAGGAGGAGAAATTGGGAAGAGGAATGAGAGAGAAGAAAGAAAATCAGGAAAACTGAGTCAACAACTAACTAAAGAAGACCTAAAAAAATACTGAAGAAAACAGCACTTTAAAAATAGGTTACCTAAATTGGCAAAAGAGTTTCAGGAAGCCAATGAGGAAAAGGATGCTTTACAAAACAGAATTAGCCAAGTGAAAAAGGAGGTTCAAAAGCTCCCTGAAGAAAATAGTTCTTTAAAAATTAGAATTGGAAGCTAATAACTTTATGACAAACCAAGAAATTAGAAAAAAATTAACCAAAAGAATTAAAAAATAGAATCCAATATGAAATATTTCATTGGAAAAACAACCTGGAAAATAGATTGAGGAGAGACATTTTAAAAATTATAGGGCTACCTGGAAGCCATGAATAAAAAAAGAGCCTAGACATCATCTCTCATGAAATTTTCAAGGAAAATGTCCCTGATGTTCTAGAAACAGATTGCAAAATAAATATTCAAAGAATCTATCAGTCACTTCCTGAAAGAGATTGAAAATTAGAACTCCTAGGAATATTGTGGCCAAATTCCAGAGATCACAGATCAAGGAGAAATTTTTTTTAATTTTATTTTTTATACTTTTATTTGTTTACAACGTTCTGCAATCAATTCCATATATCTTAGATTTTCCCCTTCCCTCCCCCCTGTAACTCCTACCTCCCTACTCCCTCCCTGAGACAGCATACAATTTTATGTAGGTTCTACATATACTTTCCTATTAAATACGTTTTCACCTTACCCATGTTGCATAGAACAATTAAAATGAATGAGAGAAATCATGAAACAAACCAAAACATAATGCAAAAAGAAATGTTCTGCTTCAGTCTGTGATCACATTTCATAGTTTTTTCTCTAGATGTAGAAGGCATTTTGCCTTAAGAGAACATTGGGAATTATTTAATTCCTTGCAATGCCATGAAGTACTAAGTCTACAAGAAAAATTACTTGCACACTGTAGTTGGTGTTGTGTACAAAGTTCTGCTGGTTCTGCTCCTTTCACTCAGCATTAGTTCATATAAGTTTTTTCCAGGCCTCTCTGAAGTTTTCCTGTTCAACAATTCTTATAGCACAATAGCATTCCAGTACATTCATTTATCACATTTTATGCAGCCATTCCTCAATTCATGGACATCCCCTTGATTTCCAGTTTTTGACCACCCCAAAGAGATCTGTTCCAAATACTTTTGTACATGTGGGACCCTTACTCATTTTTATGATCTAGGTCAAAGGGTATGTACATTTTTGGAGCATTTCAGCATGGTTCCAAATTGCTCTCCAGAATGGTTGGATCATCTCACAGTTCCACCAGCAATGAATTTGTGTTCCAATTCTTCCACATCTCCTGAAACATTTATCATCTTTCTGTTTTGTCATGTAAGCCAATCTGATAATTGTGATGTGATATTTCAGAGTTGTTTTGATTTGGTCTCTCTAACCAATAGTGATTTAGAGCATTTTTTCATATGACTATAGATGGCTTTGATTTCTTCCTCTGAAAACTACCTGTTCATATCTCAAGGAGAAAATATTCTAAGGAAGTACAATGAAACAATTCAAGTGTTATGTTAATACAATCAGCATAACACAAGATCTAGCAGCTTCTATGTTAAGAGAAAAGGGCTTGAAATATGATGTTCCACATGTCAAAGGGAACTAGAATTAAAACCGAGAATCACCTACCCAGCAAAACTGAGTATAATTCTTCAGGAGAAAAAAGGTTGTTCAATGCAATAGAGGATTTTCAAGCTTTCTTGATGAAAAGAAAAGAGTTGAATAGAAATCTTGACTTCCAAACACAAGTTTCAAAAGAACAATGAAAAGGTAAACAGGAAAGAGAAATCATATGGGACTTACTAAAGTTGAACTGTTTACATTCCTACAGGGAAAGATAATATTTGTAATTCTTGAAACTTTTCTCAGTATTTGGGTAGTTTGAGTGATCATGTGCGTGCGTGCATGCACGCACACATACATATGGAAAGAGAACATAGAGTTTAAGAGGAAGTGATGATATCTAAAAAAATAAAATTAGGAGTGAGAGAGTAATATATTAGGAGGAGAAAGATAGAAATGGATTGGGGCAAATTATCTCTTATAAAAGAGGCAAGCAAAAGCTTTTTCATTTGAGGGGAAAAGAAGGAAGGTACAAAAGAAAAAGTGAAGCTTACTGTCATCACATTCAGCTTAAAGCAAGGATATCATGCACACTCAATTCGGTAAGAAAATCTATATTACACTACAGGAAAGTAGGGTAGAAGAGGGTAAGCGGGGTGGGCAGATGATAGAAGGAAGGGCCAATGGGAGAAGGGAATAATTAGCAGTAAAATCTTTTGGGGAGGGACAAAATCAAAAGATAGAATAGAACAAATGGGCAAGATAGGATGGAGGGAAATAGATTTAATCTTAAACAACATGACTTTTATGGAAGTTCTTTGCAAAATTGCACATATTTAACCTATATTGAATTACTTGCCTTCTCAGTGGTGAGCGGTGGAGAAGGAGGAAGGGGGAGAAGCTGAAACTCAAAGTTTTAGGAAAAAATGTTGAGAATTGCTTTTGCATGCACCTAGGAAATAAGAAATGCGGGTATTAGGGTATCTTGCCCTACAAGAAAAGAGAGAAGATGGGGAAAAGGGAAGGGAGCGATGTGATAGAAGGGAAGCCAGATTGGGGGAAGGAGTAATCAGAATGCACAATGTTTTGGAGTCGGGTGAGGAAGAGATGGGGAAAAAAACTTGGAACTCAAAATTTTGTGAAAATCAATGTTGAAAATTAAGAATAAATAAACATAAAAAGGAATGATGTTACCCTTGAAAGAAAAAAAAAAAGCTCTGATGATAAGATATTATCAATAAGACAATTCTATGCTTAAAATGCCTCATCATCCATATTTATAAAATAAATATCCTTCAAGAAGACAGGTCCATCACACAATAGTGATAGGAGCCTTTAATAGCCTTCTTTCCACTTAGGATTAATCTAATAGAAATAAAAATGTGTAGTAAAATATGGAATTGAACAAATGTTTGAAAAAATTAGAAGTAAATTACTTATGGTATCTTCTAAATGGGACTGCATAAAAAATGCATATACTCCATATCAGTCATATTTTCACAAAAATTGATAATGTACTAGGCCACTAGACATTGATTGAAGAGACAGAAACAAGATAAAGTCCTATCTGGAGACTTAAATGTGGACTTTTAAATGAAGAGGCAATCAAAGAACAAATAATTTAAAGAATTAATAACAATGTAAAACAAAGTAATAATAATGAAACAGCATACCAAAATTTCGGAGATGTATCTATGGCAATCTTCTGTGGAAAATCATCTCCTCACAATCATACATTAAGAGAGTTGAAAAAGAGGAGTGATGGACCAAATATCTATTACATAAACTAAAATCAAAGATTATTCAGATTTTTGTAACCCTTTGGGCATACTTCTAAATTACTCTATAGAACTGTTAGATCTATTCGCAGCTTGAACCACAAGGGAATTAGTGTTCCAACTCTCCCACTTCTCCAAAATTTCTTATCTTTCTATTTTGGCATGTTAGTCAACCTGATAGGGGCTATATGGTACCTCAGAGTTGTTTTGATTTGCACCTTGCTACTGGCTAAGAAATAGAGGGATAGAACAGTGGAATAGAGTAGGTACTCAAGACCCAGTATTCAATGAATATAGCAATCTACTGTTTAATAAACCAAAGAACCCTAGTTTCTGGGATAAGAACTCACTGTTTGACAAAAACTAGTTGGAAAACTGGATAACCTTGTGATGGAAACTGGGCATAGACCAATGCCTGACTCCATACACAAGAATAAAGTTCAAATGGAAATATGATCTATGTATAAATATTGATACTGTAAACAAATAGGAGCAAGGAATAGTGTATTTGTAAGATTTACGAAGAATGGAGTAATTTTTGACCAAACAATAGATAGAGAACATTGAAGTGAAGTGCAAAATGGGATAATTTTTATTACATTAAATTGAAAAGTTTTTGCACAAACAAACCCAACGCAACAAAGAGCAGGAGGGTAGCAGAAAACTGGGAAGTAATTTTGGCAAATAGAGTCTGTGATAAAGCCCTCATTCCTAAAATGTATAGAGAACTGAATCTAATATACAAGAATATAAATCATTCGCTAATTGGTAAATGGTTGAAGGATATGAACCAGAAGTTTTCAGAGGAAGAAATTAAAGCTAGCTATAGTCATATGAATAAATGCTCTAAATCACTATTTTTTTTTTTCCAAAAGAGGCCACTGTTTCCCTCATTTCTTTATTAAACCTCAATCACTGGATAGGCTCTACCTCAGTCTCACGGAAACCTGCTAAATACCTTTCCTTAAAAAGACAAAGGTTTTCTACTCTATCTAGAGCTATCTCCAGTTGTGCTGATCTATATCTTGCCACTGTGCCCAGATCACTTCCAGAGGAGAAAATGATACTGTTGACTTTCGCCAGTCCTCCCTAACTTTAATCCAAATCACTTGCATGGCATGGTATCACCTTGATGAAAGCATGGTCCTCTTTGAGAAAGAATTAAAAGCAGCAAACAGCAAAGTTAAACAGTATTTTGTGCTAAAGGGAAAAAAAAAACCTTATAAAGAATACATGTAGGCAGAATTTTTTAAGTATTTGCATTATAAAAGCACCTAGAGAAAGACGCACATACACATAGCTCCGAACCCACAAAACACAGAACGGCAGAGGGGATTAACCCAGGGAGAATTCTGCACCCAGAGACCACGGAATATTGGAGCGAGGGAGATCTCTGTTCCGGAGAGACCTGCAAAGCTCTCCCGGGGGATCCTTCGCGCCGTGGACTGGGCTCCGGGGCAAGAAGCAGAGAGCAGCCCTACCGCGGCAGCGACAACGTGGGAAGAAGATCCGAGAGGGCTGCGAGACGGGATCTCCAGCGGCCACGCGGGCCCCCCCACCCACAGAGGGACCTGCAAACCTCTCGCAAAAGGTCCGTCGCGCTGCAGACGCGGCGCCCAGCCCGGACCTGCGGCAGCGGCGGCTGCGGCTCAGAGAGGCACAGTTCTAAGAAGGCTCCGGAGGCGGAATTTTCAGCAGCGGCACGGGCCCCCCCACCAACAGGTGACTGACGGGGGTAGGTGAGAGAGTCTCTTTGGTGGGTTGAGAGGGGAGTGAGGTGCCCCCATGGCCCGGGCCCTCCCAGGAGGTGGGGACTGAGAGGCGGCTGTGGACGGCGGATCCCCAAGTGGGCGGGAGCCTGGATCCATTGTGGAAGGTCTGTGCATAAACCGCCTGAGGGAATTGAGCCAGAGAGGCAGCCCTGCCCCTGACCACCTGAACTTAATTTAACACTGAATAACAGCCCTGCCCCTGCCAAAAATCCTAAGGCGGGAAGCAGCATTTGAATCTCAGTCCCCAAACGCTGGCTGGGAGGACCAGGAGGCGAGGTGGGTGTGAGGAGAACATTCAGAGTTCAGGCCACTAAGGGCAGACAATGCCAAGAAAAGGGAAAAGAAATAAAACTATTGAAGGGTACTTTATCGGAGAGAAAAAAACACTTCCTCCCTTCCTTTCTGATGGGGAGGAACAAGGCTTGCCATCAGGCAAAGACACAGAAATCGAGGATTATGTGTCCCAGCCCACCCAATGGGCTCGGGCCATGGAAGAGCTCAAGAGGAATTTTGAAAATCAAGTTAGAGAGGTGGAGGAAAGACTGGAAAGGGAAATGAGAGGGATGAGGGAGAAGCATGAAAAACAGATCAGCTCCCTGCTAAAGGAGAACCAAAAAAATCTTGAAGAAATTGGCACCTTGAGAACTAGCCTAACTCAGCTGGCAAGGGAGGTGCAAGGGGCCAATGAGGAGAAGAATGCTTTCAAAAGCAGAATTAACCAAATGGAAAAGGAGATTCAAAAGCTCACTGAAGAAAATAGATCTTTCAAAAGTGAAATGATACAGATGGATGCTTTGGACTTTTCGAGAAAGACAGATATCTCAGAACATACCGCGCAGATTCGAAAAATGGAAGATAAGGTGAAATATCTTATTGGAAAAACAACTGACCTGGAAAATAGAATCAGGAGAGACAATGTAAAAATTCTGGGACTACCTGAAAACCATGATCAAAAGAAGAGCCTAGACATCATCTTCCATGAAATTATCAAGGAAAACTGCCCTGAGATTCTAGAACCAGAAGGCAAAATAAATATTCAAGGAATCCGCAGAACACCGCATGAAAGAGATCCAAAAAGAGAAACTTCTAGGAGCATTGTGGCCAAATTCCAGAATTCCCAGGTGAAAGAGAAAATATTGCAAGCAGCTAGAAAGAAACAATTCAAGTATTGTGGAAATACAATCAGGATAGTACAAGACCTGGCACCTTCTACATTGAGGGATAGAAGGGAATGGAATAGGATATTCCAGAAGTCAAAGGAACTAGGACTGAAGCCAAGAATCACCTACCCAGCAAAACTGAGTATAATACTTCAGGAGAAAAAATGGTCTTTCAATGAAATAGAAGACTTCCAAATTTTCCTGATGAAAAGACCAGAGCTGGAAAGAAAATTTGACTTTCTAACACAAGAATGAAGAGAACCATGAAAAGGCGAACAGCAAAGAGAAATCATAAGGGACTTACTAAAGTTGAACTGTTTACATTCCTGCATGGAAAGACAATATTTATAACTCTTGAAACATTTCAGTATCTGGGCACTGGGTGGGAGTACACACACACAGACATGCACACACGCACACATACATAGAGACAGAGTGCACAGAGTGAATTGAAGAGGATGGGATCATATACTAAAAAAAAAAAAAAAAAACCGAAATCAAGCAGTGAGAGAAAAATATTGGGAGGAGAAAGGGAGAAGTTATATGGGGCAAATTATCTCTCATAAAAGAGGCAAGCAAAAGACTTATTAGTGGTGGGATAAAGAGGGGAGGCAAGAGAAAAACATGAGGTCTACTCTCATCACATTCCACTAAAGGAAAGAATATAATGCACACTCATTTTGATAGGAAAACCTATCTCATAATACAGGAGAGTGGGGGACAGGGGCACAAGCAGGATGGGGGGGAGGATAGAGGGGAGGGCATGGGGAGGAGAATGCAATACGAGGTTGACACTCATGGGGAGGGAAAGGACCATAAGAAAATAGAAGTAATGGGGGACAGGACAGGATGGAGGGAAATATAGTTAGTCCTATACAACACAACCAGTATGGAAATCACTTGCAAAACTAAACAGATATGGCCTATATTGAACTGCCTGTCTTCCAAGGGGAAGGGGTAGAGAGGGAGGGAGCTAAAGAAGTTGGAACTCAAAGTGTTAGGACCAAATGTAATGTTATTACCACTGGGTAACAAGAAATACAGGTTAAGGGGTCAAGAAAGCTATCCGGCCCTACAGGACAAAAGAGAAGACGGAGACAAGGTCAGGGAGGGAGGATAGAGGAGAGAGAACATGGGTCACAGGGGCAATTAGAAAGCTTGGGTCTGGGGGGGGGGAGGGGATAAAAGGGGAGAAAATTTGTAACCCAAAAATGTGTGAAAATAAATGTTAAAAGTTTAATAAAAAAAAATAAAAATAAAAGCACCTAAAAATCAAAAGTAAGTATTATATGCAAAGAACACACACTAGAACTTATTCCAAAAAAAATACAAGAATGCATAAAGTATACCCCCTCTCCCTCTTATTGCTTTATATAATTCTCCACAAAAAACTGGTAATGACAAAAAGACAAAAGAAAGAATTAAAGAAATAATAACGACACAAAAGGTGACAAGTACCTCTGCTGATAATAAGATGATTTACTATGAAAGTCCTTCAGAATCAACAAAAAAATACAAATTGAGATAATAGCTTCAAGAAAGTGGACGACTAGAAAAATATGTTCGAAAATTAACAGAATTCCTATATGACATTACCAAGGCACAAGAAGGGATTATAAGAATTAAAATTCCAGTCTGCAAAATTACAAAATTCATTAATTAATTGGGAACTACCACCTCCCAAAGAGATATAGATTCAATTACAAACTTCTTCGTAAAGTAACGAAGAATAATCAAATTATTCTAGAAAAATTCAGTGCCCTTGGCTAGGCAATATAATAAAATATGGTGATACTATTAATTAGTTCATACTTTTGACACATTATCAAGCAAATTACTGGGGAACATTTTACATAATTTAGTAAAACAATAATGAAATTCTTTTGGAAAAAATTTAGAAGATAAAAGAAATGATGAAGAAAACTAAGAACAAAAACGGGGAAATAGCATCATAAAGTACAACTACATTATAAATTGGCATTCAGTAAAACTGTCTTGTATTGGTTAAAGAATAGGGATAAATCAAAGTAATGGACTTTTCAAAGGAGATTCAGAAAACATAAAATTAAGGAAACCAGTGTTTAAAAAAAGGAAATTACAAGTTACCTAGGGAAAATCTCTAAATTTGATCAAAATTATAAGGAACTTAAAAAGCAGTCTGATGGAAATGAGTCTTTGACTAAAATCTTATACCCCATACCAAAATACTCTCTAAATGACTGTGTGACATTAATATTGAATATTATACTGTAAATATTTAGAACAGAAACACATCATATGACTTCTATAGCTATGGGAGATGTTTTCTTAACCAAACAAGAAACATGTTATTGCAAATGAAACATTAGATAATCCTGATTCCTTGAAACTCCAACGCTTAAGGAGGAGACAGCATTAATATATCTAGGATAGAAAGAGATGTGATTGAATGCAGAAAAAATTGTGTGTGTCAAATTCCTGTGATAAAAGTTTAGTATCCTTGATATGTAAACAATTCACAAATATATACATATGTGTATATGTACATATATACATATATTTGTGTATATGTATATGTGGATACACATTATAACATCATTATATTCAAATATACAAGCAAATAGAGTATATCAATATATTTTATCTTATATATGTATACAATGTTTATATTTATTATACTGATCTTTTATATTTAGACATAATGTATTTTATATGTGTATATATGAATTTATGTATACATATGTTAGTGTGTATATGCACATATGTATGTGCATGTATATAACAATCATACATTGTTACCAAGTGGGATTCATTCCAAGAGGGCAGGGCTAGATCGATATTATGAAAATTTTAAGCATCATTTGAATAATTAAGTAAACCAATAAATGAACAAACAAATAAATAGACAATATATGTGTATGTGTATGTATGTATGCACAAAAAACTTTTGAAAAATTACAACAAAAACACTAGAAAGTTTTGTATGATAGTATCATTCTAAAAATGATTGGATAGAAAAAGGTAAAAAGGAGAAATTATCTCATAAAAATGGGATGTGAATGAAAGAACTAATATAGAGGAAACAACAGGGAGTGGAAAGATGTTAATGTTGGAACCTTACTCTCATCTCTGTTGAAGAGGAAACAAAATATACATCTGAAGAGGTTTAGTAGTCTTCTGAACTCCTAGAGAGATAATTTTAAAAAGGTGCAAAGAATAAGATTAGGAGGTTTGGGAAGAAGATAAGGGAGGAAATTTTAGAGAGGTGCATTAAGTAAAGAAAAAGAGGGTAAGGGGATGGGAATAGGGATAGAATAAGAAGAAGAGCTAAGAAAGAAAACAGTGAGGAAAAATAAGATGGAGGAAAATTCACAAATCATATTTAAAACTTTTTCAAATCTATATGAATATGACTTGTTCCTCTAATAAATAGTCAAAGGATATGAACAATTTTCCAATGAAGAAATCTAAATAATTATCTAAAATTGATTAGAGAAATGTAGATTAAGGAATACTAGCCAAGATGGCAGAGTGAGAGCATCAACTCAGATAAGCTCTTGGAGAAACTCCTTCAGATACCTCTGAAAGGAGAATCTGACCAAAGTTTGGAGGTGTGGAATCCAGTGGGAGACATACTGTGGTGGGTTTGGAGCCCAGGACAGACTAGAATGTCCACAGAAATGATCTGTTCCAGGGGGTCAGCCCCTAGCACACAATGCAGCGTGTTCAGCACAGCAGAGCAGAAGGGGTCCGGGAAATCCGAGAGTGGCTGGCAGAACTGGTGGAGCAGCACCCAAGGGCAGAAGACGAGCCTAGCCGAGCCAGTGAGAGCCGCTGAGCGCCAGATATCAGCGCAGTGGCTCCTGAGACTTTCAGCCTGAAGATTAAACATCGGTAAGTCACCTACTTAAACTTCCAGGAGCCAAGACGGCGGACTGATCAGTAAATGCTCTCTTCTCCCCACTTGATGAACATGAAAGAACCATAAAATATTTCCCCAGAAAAATCCTGGATCAGCAGGAACAGCATAGGAGGCAAATAGTCTCATAACACCTGCGGCTAGGAAAATAGGTAAGGGGGATTCCTTCTACTGTGGCGGAAGCAAACCAGAAGGACAGAGGACCCAGGGAAGAGAAAACTCACCCTAGGATCCAGGCAAGCCTCAGTGCCAGGAGAGAAGCCCCAGGAGGGGTAGGAACGCACATTAGCATCTAAGCATGCCTCAGCACTCCAGGGGAAATGGGAAGACAATAGGGAAGCTGGGATCAAATCCCCTGAGTTTGCCTTTGTCTCAGTTCAGCTGAGAAGATCTCCTGTGACCAGACCACTCCTCCCCCTTACGTAACAAGCTAGTACCAGGGCTGATCCAGGAAACACAAAACAAGAACCTGCTTTTAGCTTTTTCACACATAGGCTCAGCACAATGTTCTGTAGCTTCTGACTGAAAGAACCAGAAGCCAAAACACTCAATCAACATCATAAACAAGAAAAAATAGAAGGGTGAAAAAACCATAGAATCTTTCTATGGGGATAAGGACCAAAACACAAACAACAAAGAGGTCAGAGCTGAGACTGCATTTCCATCTGAAACTTCAGAAGGGACTATGAACTTCTAGCAAGCCCAAGCAGCTCTCCTGGAGTAGCTGAAGAAGGAAATAGAAGATAAACTGGTCAATGATTTTAAAATTATGAAAAAAGATTTCACTGATGAGAACATCTCTTTGAAAAGGAAAATTGAACAAATGGAAAAGGAAGTCCAAAAATTAACTGTAGAAAATATCTCCTTAAAAGGAAAAATTGGAAAGATAGAAAAGGAGATGCAAAAACGTTAACTAAAGAAAACAATCTGATAAAGATTAGAATTGGGCAAATAGAAACTAATGACTCAATGAGACAGCAAGGATCAGTCAAACAAAATCTAAAGAATGAAAAGACAGAAGAAAATGTGAAATAGCTAATTGGAAAAACAACTGACCTGGAAAATAGATCCAGGAGAGAAAATTTAAGAATTATAGGCCTGCCAGAAACCCATGATGGAGAAAAGAGTCTGGACAATATCTTCCAGGAAATCATCAAGGAAAACTCCCCAGAAGTGCTAGATTCAGAGAGCAAAATAGTCATCGAAAGAATCCATGGTTCCCCTCCCGAAAGGGATCCCAAACTCAAAACCCCAAGAAATATCATTGCCAAATTCCAGAATTATGAAGAGAAGGAGAAAATACTACAGGCAGACAGAAAGAAACGATTCAAATAATAAGGAGATACAGTCAGGATCACACAGGACCTTGCAGCTTCTACATTAAAAGATCAAAGGAATTGGAATCTAATATTCCATAAGGCAAAGGAGTTGGGACTACAATCAAGGATCAACTACCCAGCAAAGTTCAGCTTAACATTTCGGGCAAGGAGATGGTCATTCAATGGAGTAAGGGATTTTCAGAGCTTCCTGACCAGAACCCCAGAACTCAATAGACAATTGAATCTTCAAATTTAGGTCTCAAGAGAATCATAAAAAGATAAACAGTGGGAAACAAAAAACAACAAAATTTGTTACTCAATTTGGGCAAACTGTTTACCTCACTATAAGGGAAGATGATACCTGTTAATATTGAGAAATGTGCAACTATTATGAAATATAAAAGGGATATATATATATATATATGGAATGTGTGTAAAGTAAATGACGTCATGTTAAAATATCATTTAAGTATGAGAAGGGATTGTAACAGGAGGTGTGAAAAGGATGAAGCAGAAAATGGCAAATTAAATCACAGGAAAAAGTACAAAATTATAGTAGAGGGAAAGAGAGGAGGGAGATGAGCATTGTTTGAGAGGTACTCTCACTTGATTTGTTTAAGGAAGGGGACAATAAACTCAAGTAGATAATCTTAACTAACTCTATAGGCAATAGGAAGGGAAGGGGAATGAAAGGGGAGGGAGGTTAAAAGGGAGGGAAGAAGCAGTAAGAGTAAAGGGGAGTAAAAGGGAAGGGGGCTACAAGAGGGAAGGGACGGCTGCAGGAGGAGGTGGAGAAAAGTGCACACTATTGAGGAGGGGAAGAGAGACTGCAGAGCTAAAAGCACAAATGGTGGGAAAGGATGGAGGGAAATACACAGATTGTAATCATGACTGTGAATGTGCATGGAATGAATTCTCTCATAACACGGAGACAGATAGCAGAATGGATTAAAAGCCATAATCCAACAATACTCTACTTACAAGAAACACATTTGAAATGGGGAGATACACAAAGGATAAAGGTAAAATGGTGGAGCAGAATATATTGTGCTTCAGCTGATGTAAGAAAGGCAGGAGTAGCAATCCTAATCTCAGACAAAGCAAAAGCAGAAATACATCTAATAAAAAGTGATAAGGATGGAAACTATATTCTGCTAAAAGGCACCATAGACTATGAAGCAATATCAATACTAAACATGTATGCTCCAAGTGGTATAGCATCCAGATCCTTAGAGGAGAGGTTGGGGGAGTTGAAGGAAGAAATTGACAGCAAAACTATATTAGTGGGGGACCTCGACCTCTCCCTCTCTGAATTAGATAAATGTAATCACAAAATAAACAAGAAAGAGATTAAGGAGGTAAATAAAACTCTGGATAAGGTAGATATGGTAGATCTTTGGAGAAAATTGAATGAGAATAGAAAAAATATACCTTTTTCTCAGCGGTACATGGAACATTTACAAAAATTGACCATGAACTAGGACATAAAAATCTCACAGTCCAGTGCAGAAAGGCAGAAATAATCAATGCATCTGTCTCAGATCATAAAGCAATAAAAATTGTATGTAATAAAAGGCCATGGAAAGATAAACCAAAAATCAATTGGAAACTAAATAATCTAATCCTAAAGAAAGAGTGGATTAAAGAAGAAATCATAGAAACAATCAATAACTTCATTCAAGAGAATGACAATAATGAGACAAGCTGCCAAATCTTATGGGATACTGCAAAAGGAGTTCTTAAGGGAAGTTTCATATCTTTGAATGCCTGGATAAATAAAGTAGAGAAAGAGGAGATCAATGACTTGGGCATGCAGCTGAAAAAGACAGAAAAAGAACAAATTGAAAATCGCCTTGCAAATACCAAATTAGAAATAATGGAAACCAAAGGAGAAATTAATAAAATTGAAATTAAGAAAACTATTGAATTAATAAATAAAACCAATAGTTGGTTTTGTGAAAAAGAACTAATAAAACTGATAAACCTTTGGTCAATTTGATTTAAAAAAAGAAAGAAGAAAATCAAATTACTAATATTAAAAATGAAAGGGGAGAACTTACCTCCAATGAGAAAGAAATTAAAGCAATAAGTAGAAATTACCTTGTCCACTTTATGCCAACAAATTCAATAATTGAAATGAGATGGATGAGTATTTAAAAAAAAATACAAATTGCCCAGATTGACAGAAGAGGAAGTTGAATACTTAAACAACCCATCTCAGAAAAAGAAATTGAACAAGCCATCAATGAACTCCTTAGGAAAAAATCTCCAAGGCCAGATGGATTCACAAGTCAATTCTATCAAACATTTAAAGAACAGTTAATTCCAATATTATATAGACAATTTTTGAAAATTGGGGAAGGAGTCCTCCCCAATTCTTTCTATGATACAAATATAGTTTTGATACCCAAACCAGGAAGAGACAAAACAGAGAAAGAAAATTATAGGGGGGCGGAGCCAAGACGGCAGAGTAGAAACACACACACACGCTAGCTCCGAACCCACAGCCCATAAAATATCTGTAAAAAAACTTCTGGAGCAACAAATTCTGGAGCAGCAGAAGCCACAGAACGCTGGAGCAGACGAGATTTCTGTTCCAGAGAGTCCTGACATGAAAGGTCCATCACGCCTTGGACCAGGAGCCAAGCCCAGCCTGCCTCGGCCACGTGGCACCAAAGGGAGCAGATCCGAGCTGGTTTCAGGGACAGAATCTCCAGTGGCCATGCGGTTCCTTCCACCCATGGGCTCCAAAGGTTAGTGAGAGGGTCTTCTCGGCTTGATGAGAGGGGAGTGGGGTGTCCCCATAACTCGGGCCACCTCGGGAGGCAGCAGCAGAGCCGGGAGCAGACCAGGGCTCCCCAAGCAGGCAGGAGCCCAGATCCATTGTTGAAGGTCTCTGCATAAATCCCCTGAGGGAACTGAGCCAGTGAGGCAGCCCTGCCCCCACCTGAGCACGTGAACTTGATCTCACACTGAATAGCAGCCCTGCCCCCGCTCAAAGCCTTGAGGCTGGGAAGCAGCATTTGAATCTCAGAACCCAAGCACTGGCTGGGCAGATCTGGAGGCAAAGTGGGTGTGCAGAGGACGCTCAGAAGTCAAGACACTGGCTGGGAAAATACCCAGAGAAGGGAAAAAATATAAGACTATAGAAGGTTACTTTCTTGGTGAACAGGTATTTCCTCCCTTCCTTTCTGATGAGGAAGAACAATGCTTACCATCAGGGAAAGACACAGAAGTTAAGGCTTCTGTATCCCAGCCCACTCAATGGGCTCAGGACATGGAAGAGCTCAAAAAGGATTTTGAAAATCAAGTAAGAGAGGTGGAGGAAAAACTGGGAAGAGTAATGAGAGAGATGAAAGAAGAGCATGAAAAACAGGTAAACATCCTGCTAAACGAGACCCAACAAAATGCTGAAAAAAATAACACCTTGAAAAATAGGCTAACTCAATTGGCAAAAGAGGTTCAAAAAGCCAATGAGGAGAAGAATGCTTTCAAAAGCAGAATTACCCAAATGGAAAAGGAGGTTCAAAAACTCACTGAAGAAAATAGTTCTTTCAAAATTAGAATGGAACAGATGGAGGCCAATGACTTTATGAGAAACCAAGAAATCCCAAAACAAAACCAAAAGAATGAAAAAATGGAAGATAATGTGAAATATCTCACTGGAAAACAACTGACCTGGAAAATAGATAGAGGAGAGACAATTTAAAAATTATGGGGCTACCTGAAAGCCATGATCAAAAAAAGAGCCTAGACATCATGTTTAATAAAATTACCAAGGAAAACTGCCCTGAGATTTTAGAACCAGAGGGCAAACTAAGTATTCAAGGAATCCACAGATCACCACCTGAAAGAGACCCCAAAAGAAAACTCCTAGGAACATTGTGGACAAATTCCAGAGTTCCCAGGTCAAGGAGAAAATATTTCAATCAGCTAGAAAGAAACAATTCAAGTATTGTGGAAATACAATCAGGATAACACACGATCTAGCAGCCTCTACATTAAGGGATTGAAGGGCATGGAATAGGATATTCCATAAGTCAAAGGAACTAGGACTAAAACCAAGAATCACCTACCCAGCAAAACTGAGTGGAATACTTCAGGGGAAAAATTGGTCTTTCAATGAAATAGAGGACTTTCAAGCATTCCTGATGAAAAGACCAGAGCTGAAAAGAAAATTTGACTTTCAAACACAAGAATGAAGAGAACCATGAAAAAGTAAACAGCAAAGAGAAGTCATAAAGGACTTACAAAAGTTGAACTGTTTACATTCCTACATGGAAAGACAATATTTGTAACTCTTGAAACTTTTCAGTATCAAGGTAGTGGGTGGGATTACACAGACACATATGCACATGCATACACACACACACATAGACACAGAGTGCACAAAGTGAATTGAAGAGGATAGGATCATATT
This sequence comes from Notamacropus eugenii, assembly GCF_028372415.1. Lineage (NCBI taxonomy): Eukaryota > Metazoa > Chordata > Mammalia > Diprotodontia > Macropodidae > Notamacropus > Notamacropus eugenii. Next base: position 382,288,970 of record NC_092875.1, read on the forward strand.
TTTAAAAAATGAAATCAAGCAGTGAGAGAGAAATATATTGGGAGGAGAAAGGGAGAAATGGAATGGGGCAAATTATCTCTCATAAAAGAGGCAAGCAAAAGACTTATTAGTGGAGGCAAAAAGAGGGGAGGTGAGAGAAAAACATGAAGTTTACTCTCATTACATTCCACTAAAGGAAGAAATAAAATGTACACTCCATTTGGTATGAAAACCTATCTTACAATACAGGAAAGTGGGGGATATGGGGATAAACAGGGTGTGGGGGATGATGGAAGGGAGGGTATGGAGAGGAGGGAGCAATTTGAGGTCAACACTCATGGGGAAGGACAGGATCAAGAGAGACTAGAAGTAATGGGGGACAGGACAGGATGGAGGGAAATATATTTAGTTTTATACAACACGAGTCTTATGGAAGTCATTTGCAAAATTACACAGATTTGGCCTATATTGAATTGCTTGCCTCCCAAAGGGAAGGGGTGGGGAGGGAGACAGGAAGAGATGTTGGAACCCAAAGTTTTAGGAACAACTATCGAGTACTGTTCTTGCCACTATGAAATAAGTAATACAGGTAAAGTGATATAGAAAATTATTTGGCCCTACAGGACAAAAGAGAAGAAGGAGACAAGGGCAGAGAGGGATGAAAGAAGAGAGAGGAGACTGGTGATAGGGGCAATTAGAATGCTTGGTGTTTTGAGGTGGGGGGAGAGGACAAAAGGGGAGAAAATTTGGAACCCAAAAGTTTGTGAAAATGAATGTTAAAAGTTAAATAAATGAATGAATGAATGAATGAATGATTGAATAAATAAATAAATAAAAAGAAAATTATAGACCAATTTCTCTAATGAAAATAGATACAAAAATTTTAAATCAGATTTTAGTGAAACGAATACACTATCTTATTACGTGAATAATACATTATGATCAGGTAAGATTCATACCAGGAATGCAGGGCTGGTTCAATATTAGGAAAACTATTAGCATTATAGATCATATCAACAACAAAACTAACAAAAACCACGTGTTTATCTCAATAGATGCAGAAAAAGCTTTCGACAAAATGCAACACCCATTCCTATTAAAAACACTGGAGAACATAGGAAGAAGAGGAATTTTCTATGAAATAATCAGCAGTATCTACCTAAAGCCTTCAGCAAGCATTATATGCAATGGAGATAAGCTAGATGCATTTCTAATAAGATCAGGGGTGAAACAGGGATGTCCATTATCACCACTATTATTCAAGATGGTACTAGAAATGTTAGCTATAGCAATTAGACAAGAGAAATGCACATTAAAATAATCGGGACATAGCATATTATACTTACCAGATTGAATGAAATGATAGACGAGAAAGTGACAGAAGTTGATGAGAATGTGAAAAAATTGAAACTCTAATTCATAATTTGTGAAATTCTAAACAAATCCAACCATTTTGGAGAGAAATCTGGAATTACACTCAGAGAGTTATTAAACTACCTATATATACACTTTGACCCAATAAAACCCCAATATGGTTTATTTATAAGGATGATTAGGGAAAAAGAAAAAGAACTCGTGTTCTAAAATGTTCATAGCAGCTCTCTCTGGGGTAGCAAAGAACTGGAAATTTCGTGGATGCTCATCGTTTTGGGAATAGCTGAACAAGTTGTGGTATATGCTTGTGTTGGAATACTATTGTGATATAAGAAATGATGAGCCCCATGATTTCAGAGAAACAGGGAAAGACTTGAACAAAACAATGAAGAGTGAAATGTGGAGAACCAAAAGACCATTGTACATAGTAATAGCAATACTGTTTTAAGAATGACTTTGAGGGAATAAGCTATTTTGTCTATCATAAATAACCAAATTAACTATAAAGGACATATGAAGGAAGATACTTTCTGCATCCAGATAAACAACTGAAAAATAGAAGCATACATAGAATAATTGTGTATGTATGTGTCTACTGGTAGTTATCTCTATTGTGAAGGTCATTTACCTAGAAAATCCTAAAGAATCAAGGAAAAAGCTAATCAAGTAATTAGCAACTTCAGCAAGTTGCAGAATGAGAAATAAATTCCCACAAATTATCAGTATTTTTTCTGTATCACCAGCACAACCCATCAGGAGGAGACTGAGAAAGAAATTCCATTTAAACTAACTACAGACATTATAAAGTACTTGAGAGTCCCTTTTGCAAAACATACATAGGAACAAAATCAACAAAATTACAAAACACTCTTTACACAAAAACTGATCTAAATAATTGGAAAAAATAATTTTCATAAGTATTGTGAGCCGTTATATTAAAAGTAACTCTACTCCCTACAATAATTCCTTTATTCAATGCCATAATAATAAAAAATGTATAGGAATGGGGACTAAGTACCAGATCACAAACTATACAACAAAGATATAATTTTCAAAGCAACTTGCTCTTGGCCAAAATATGTAAGTTCATTAGTGGAACAGAATAGGTATAGAATATTCAGAACCAATTGAATATAGTAGCCTATAGTTTAATAAGCCATTATATCTCCACGACTGGAGAGATAACTCATTATTTCTGAAAAACTGTTGGGAACGTTTGATAATAGTCTGGTGGAAACTGAGAAAAGACTAATATTTCAGAATATACACCCAGATAAGCTCAAAATGAAGAGAAGATTTACACAGAATAAGTGATAGCATAAGCAAGTTAGGGGAGAATTAGTAAAAAATATGACCTGTCAAATATATGAATAGGGAAAGTGTTCATGACTAAACAAGACGTGGAGAGGTTCACAATTAACAAAATATGTAGATCACTTTATTACATACAATTAAAAAGATTTTGCACAAACAAAACCAATGCAGCTACGTTAAGACAGAAAAATGGAAAATGGAAAAAAAAATATGTGCAAGATGCTCAGATAAAGATCTAATTCCTAAAATATATAGGGAACTGACTTATATATGTAAGAGTAAGTCATTTCCCAAAACAAATATGGTCAATGATATGATTAGGAAGTTTTCAGACGAATAAATAAGAGCTGTCAATAGCCACATTAAAAATTATCTAAATGACAAATGATGAGAAATACAAATAAACAACAATTCTCAATTATCATCTCATGGTTACCAAGTTGACTAAGATGACAAAACAGTTCGACAGCAAATGGTAAAGAAAATGTAAAATATAGTAACACTAAGAACTACGGAGCTGTGAACTAGTCCAAAAGTATCACAGAGGAGTTTGGAATTTTGCTTAAACTGCTAATAATATATTCACAATCTTTGACTCAGCCATACTACTACTACTACTACTACTACTACTACTACTACTACTACTACTACTACTACTACTACTACTACTATTACTACTATTACTACTCCTACTACTCCTAATACTCCTACTACTCCTACTGCTACTGCTACTGCTGTGCTACTACTATGTCTTTACCACAAAAAGTTCAAAGAAAGAAGCATCAGATTCATATACGCAAAAATATTTATAGCAGATCTTTTTGTGGCAAAGAATTGAAAGCTAAGTGATTATTCATCACTTGGATGAAGGTTTAACAAATTAAACTGTAGGAATGCATTAGAATACTTTTGCAGTGTAAGGATGTGATGGGAGGCAGAGCCAAGACAGAAGTGTAGAAGCATGAACCTGGTAGAGCTGTTCCTCCAAAGCCCTTAAAATACCTGTAAAAAATACTCTCAACAAATTGTAGAGCAGCAGAAGTCACAAAATGTCAGAATGAAACAGATTTCCTGCTAAGACAAAATGGAAGGCCAACAGGAAGGGTTAGTGGCACCAGCTCAGAGCACTCACAATGGAGCGCGCTCCACATAGCACAGGCAGCAGTAGATCAGGCTTCAGGTTGCCGAATTATGGGTAGATATTACAGTTTCCAGATGTCTTAACCCACAAATAACAAGGAAAACTTCAAAAGTAATGGAGAAAATACTTTCAACTGAGTGAGAGGGGAGAATGGTCTTGACCCAGGCCTAGCCACAGGCCACTTACACAGTAGGCCCTGGCACAGCAGAAGCCACTTTCTGAAGCTCTGGGGGAAAGACTCTAGGGGAATAGAGTTGCTGATGAGAGCCTCTGTCCTCAGTGGCAGTCCTGGGGTGAGAAGGTGCTGTGGTGTGGAAGAGCCAGTGATGGCTGTGGAGAAGGAATCTTACTCTCAGTTCGAAGGCAGAGAATAGTGCTGGTGTATGTTCAAAGACAAGAGTGCAGGGCAGGAGAAGAGCAAACAACTGTTCTTTGACTATGGCACTTTGGAGGAACCGAGAACTCACAGGTCCCTAGAAATATCTTGGAGAACAGCTACAAAAAACCTCTGAAGTCTGAGGTAATACCCCCTCCACTTGACAAAAGACGCAAAAGTCAAGTAATTCATTTGGTAAACGCCACCAAAGGGGAAAAATATAAGATGATAGAAGGTTACTTTCATTGTGAAAAGGCATGTTATTCCAAATTTTCTGATGAGGAAAATAAAAGCATGAAAGCAGAGGAAGATCAAACCATGCAATTACAGGAAGACAAAGTCAAGGCTCTTACATTAAAAGCTTCCAAAAACATTTGAAATTGTCTCAGGTCTTGCAACAGCTCAGGAATGACTTTGAAAATCAATTAAGAGAGATGAAGGAAAATTTGGAAAGAGAAATGAGAGTGATACAAAAAAATACTGGAATATGAGCCAATAACTTGCTAAAGGAGACTCCCAAAATGCTGCAGAAAATAACACCCTTAATAACAGACGAACCCAAATGTCAAAAAAGTCCAAAAATCAATGAAGAACATAATGACTTAAAAAAAAATTTGGCCAAATGGAAAAGGAAGTCCAAAAGCTCACTGAAGAAAGTAGTTCTTTAATAATTAGAATGGAGCAGATGGAAGCTAATGATTTTATATGAAATCAAGAAATTATAAAATAAAGCCAAAACAATGAAAAAAAATAGAAGACTATGAGAAATATCTCATTGGAAAAACAACTGACCTGGAAAACAGATCCAGGAGAGATGACATAAAAATTATTGATCTATTGGAAAGCATAGATCAGAAAAAGAGCTTAGACATCATCTTCCAAGAAATTTTCAAGGAAAACTGCCCTGATATTCTACAAGTAGAAGATAAAATAGAAATGGAAATAATTCACTGATCACTTCCTGAAAGAGACCCCAAAAGGAGAACTCCTAGGAATATTGTAGATAAATTTCAGTTCCCAGGTCAAGGAGAAAATATTTCAAGCAGCCAGAAGGAGATAATTCAAGTACTGTGGAAATACAATCACGATAGCACAGGATTAAACAATGTCTAAACTAAGGGATCAAAAGGCTTAGAATATGATATTGCAGGGCTCAGAGGAGATAGGATTAAAACGAAAAATCACTTACCCAGAAAAACTGAGTATTATACTTCAGGGAAAAGTGCAATTCCTTTTTTAAAAATAATTTTTGTTTTTAGCTTTCTACAATCACTCACATATATATTAGATTTTCCCTCCCTCCTTTTCTTCCCCCACTCGCTCCCTATATCGTCTCTGAGACAGCGTGCAATTTTACCTGTGTTCTACTCATGTATCCATATTACACACATTTTCACCTTAGATATGTTGCATAGAAGAATCAAAATGAATGGGAGAAACCATAAAACAAAATAACATAACAGACCACAAGAGAAAGTGGTCTGCTTCATTGTGTGAGTAAAGTCCACATTTCTTTTTTCTTTTTCAATTTTATTTTTCATTTTTAGCACAGTTTATAACAGATAAAACAATTCAAACTTTTGGTCAGGTGATACTTCTTTTTAAACCATTTACAATATGCACCACAAAAGATTTTCTTAAACATTAACCAACTGAAACACAAATAATATTTATGTTGTTAATGTCACAAGCTCTTGACCTAATTGTCTCCACAGTATTACAAAGAATTAAAGGACCCTAACTTATTGTTGTTGGACTAAAATCCTATGCCTAATAGCTTAATTTTAGACTTAATCTCGGATGTTCCCCTATCAATAATCTATAATTTAATAGATCTGGTATTAAGCTTAGAAAGTTTTTGACTATAGGAAATTGCCACCAAGAGGAAGGACATTGCAGGGATACAACACCTCCCCAAATTCATGTCAGTTCCAGGCAGGATTAGATTGTGCACTTGCATTCAGTCAGGCTTAAAGTCTGCCAGGTGTCAGTGGGGAAATTGAGTCAGGAGAATCCTACCTCAGCCCAGGCTGAGCAGCTGCTCTCCCACCCTTTCCATGAGATCATCTTTTGCAGTTCATACCAGCATCTCACCAGTTTACTGGCATCATGGATTGGAGGCTCAGATAGGCTTTCTTGTTTCCTATACCTGCACTTAGACTCAGAAAAACAATCACTTAACACTTCCATAGCATCTAAAAATGTCAAGTTCCGAAGGGGCGGAGTCAAGATGGCGGAGTAGAAACACACATACACATAGCTCCGAACCCACAAACCATAGAACGGTTACAAGGAAGTAAATCACGGCGAATTCTGCACCCAGAGGCCACGGAACATTGGAGCGAGGGAGATTTCTGTTCCAGAGGGACCTGCAAACCTCTCGTGGGGTGTCCTTCGTGCTGTGGACTGGGCACCGGGACTGGGAGCTGAGTGTAGCCCTGCCGCGGTTGTGACACCAAGAGGAAAAGATCCGAGCGGGCTTCAGGGACAGGATCTCCAGCGGCCACGCGGGTCCCTCCACCCACAGAGGGACCTGCAAACCTCTCGCAAAAGGTTCATCCCCCTGCAGACGCAGAGCCCAGCCCAGACCTGCCACGGCCACGGCACTGAGAAGTACAGATCCAAGCAGGCTTCAGGAACAGGATCTCCAGCGGCTGCAAAAGTCCCTCCACACACAGGTGATGGGGGGGGGGGGGTCGGTGAGAGAGTCTCTTTGACAGGTCGAGAGGGGAGTGGGGTGCCCCCATAACCCAGGCCCCCCCGGGAGGTAGAAGTTGAGAGGCAGCTGCAGACTGGGGCTCCCCAAGGGGACAGGAGCCTGGATCCATTGTGGAAGGTCTGTGCATAAACCCCCTGAGGGAACTGGCCTGAGAGGCGGCCCTGCCCTGACCTGACCACCTGAACTTAATCTCACACTGAATAGCAGCCCTGCCCCCGCCAAAAGCCCTAAGGTTGGAAGCAGCATTTGAATCTCAGACCCCAAACGCTGGCTGGGAGGACCAGGAGGTGGGGTGGGTGTGAGGAGAATATTCAGAGGTCAAGTCTCTGGCTGGGAAAATGCCCAGAAAAGGGAAAAGAAATAAGACTATGGACGGTTACTTTCTTGGTGAACAGGCATTTCCTCCCTTTCTTTTTGATGAGGAAGAACAATGCTTACCATGAGGCAAAGACACAAAAATCAAGGATTCTGTGTCCCAGCCCACCCAGTGGGCTCAGGCCATGGAAGAGCTCAAAAAGAATTTTGAAAATCAAGTTAGAGAGGTAGAGGAAAAGCTGGGATGAGAAATGAGAGACATGAAGTCAAAGCATGAATAGCAGATCAGCTCCCTGCCAAAGGAGAACCAAAAAAAATGTTGAAGAAAATAACACCTTGAAAACTAGCCTAACTCAATTGGCAAAAGAGGTTCAAAAAGCCAATGAGGAGAAGAATGCTTTCAAAAGCAGAATTAGCCAAATGGAAAAGGAGATTCAAAAGCTCACTGAAGAAAATAGTTCTAAAGTTAGAATGGCACAGACGGAGGCTAAGGACTTTATGAGAAAGCAAGAAATCACAGAACAAAGCAAGAAGAATGGAAAAATGGAAGATAATGTGAAACATCTCATTGGAAAAACAACTGACCTGGAAAATAGATCCAGGAGAGACAATTTAAAAATTATGGGCCTACCTGAAAGCCATGACCAAAAAAAGAGCCTAGACATCATCTTTCATGAAATTATCAAGGAAAACTGCCCTGAGATTCTAGAACCAGAGGGCAAAATAAATATTCAAGAAATCCACAGAACACTGCCTGAAAGAGATCCAAAAAGAGAAACTCCTAGGAACATTGTGGCCAAATTCCAGAGTTCTCAAGTCAAGGCGAAAATATTGCAAGAAGCTAGAAAGAAACAATTCAAGTATTGTGGAAATACAATCAGGATAACACAAGATCTAGCAGCCTCTACATTAAGGGATCGAAGGGCATGGAATAGGATATTCCAGAAGTCAAAGGAACTAGGACTAAAACGAAGAATCACCTACCCAGCAAAACTGAGTATAATACTTCAGGGGAAAAAATGGTCTTTCAATGAAATAGAGGATTTTCAAGCATTCTTGAGGAAAAAGCAGAGCTGAAAAGAAAATTTGACTTTCAAACACAAGAATGAAGAGAACCATGAAAAGGTGAACAGCAAAGAGAAGTCATAACGGACTTACTAAAGTTGAACTGTTTACATTCCTACATGGAAAGACAATATTTGTAACTCTTGAAATTATTCAGTATCTGGATACTGGGTGGGATTACACACACACACACACACACACACACACACACACACACACACACACACACACATAGAGACAGTGCACAGAGTGAATTGAAGAGGATGGGATCATATCTTAAAAAAAATGAAATCAAGCAGTGAGAGAGAAATATATTGGGAGGAGAAAGGGAGAAATTGAATGGGGCAAATTATCTCTCATAAAAGAGGCAAGCAAAAGACTCATTAGTGGAGGGATAATGAGGGGAGGTGAGAGAAAAACATGAAGTCTACTCTCATCACATTCCACTAAAGGAAAGAATAAAATGTACACTCATTTTGGTAGGAAAACCTATCTCACAATACAGGAAAGTGGGGGATAAGGGGACAAGCAGGGTCGGGGGGATGATAGAAGGGAGGGCATGGGGAGGAGAGTGCAATTCGAGGTCGACACTCATGGGGAGGGATAGGATCAAAAGAGAATAGAAGTAATGGGGGACAGGACAGGATGGAGGGAAATATAGTTAGTCCTATACAACACAACTATTATGGAAGTCATTTGCAAAACTACACAGATTTGGCCTATATTGAATTGCTTGCCTTCCAAAGGGAAGGGGTGGAGATGGAGGGAGGTAAAGAAGCTGGAACTCAAAGTGTTAGGATCAACTGTTGAGTAATGTTCTTGCCCCCAGGAAATAAGAAATACAGGTAAAGGGGTATAGAAAGCTATCTGGCCCTACAGGACAAAAGAGAAGACGGAGACAAGGGCAGAGAGGGATGATAGAAGAGAGAGCAGATTGGTCATAGGGGCAGTTAGAATGCTTGGTGTTTGGGGGGGAGGGGATAAAAGGGGAGAAAATTTGTAACCCAAAATTTTGTGAAAATGAATGTTAAAAGTTAAATAAATAAATTTAATTAATAAATAAAATAATAAAAAATAAAAATGGCAAGTTCCAATAACCAGGTTTCAAATATGATTATAATTTCACTTTGGCTAAGGAATATCTTTTGAGGTAAGTCTTACATGGCTTACATGCCTTTCTATACTTGTTCTAGTTCCTGATTAAATGGCAATCATAAAATGAAATTTACCATTAAAACCTTAACTTTTCCATCAATGTCAAGTTTTACCCGAGGTTTCGTTTCTTTAGGAAATTTTGACTGAAATTCGTTTCCCCAAACTAAAGAGTCATTGATTTATTCTCAGTAATCAATTCAGTCACTTGTGTTAATACTAATTATTTTTACCTCACTTTGTAACATGTCCGATTTTTCTCTCCATCACTCCCCTCCCCCCTCTTCCTAATACCTTGCATCCTGATTACTCATTTTTTCATTGTACCCTCTCTTCTTTGAGACCCCACCCTTCCCTTATCCTCATATTCTCCCTTTTCTTGTAGGGCAAGATAAATGTCCATACCCCATTCCCTGTATTTCTTATTTCCCAATTATTTGCAATAAAAATTCTCAACATTCGTTGCTAATACTTTCAATTCCAACTTCTCTCCCTCCCCCCAACCTCTCTAGCTCACTTAGAAGGCAAGCAATTCAGTACAGACTAAATATGTGTTGTTTTGCAAAAGACTTCCATAATAACTATGTTGTGTAATACTAAATGTATTGCACTCTGTCCTACTCTATCCCCCCTTATATTTTCCACCACAATTGACCTTGTCCCTTCTAGAAAGTGTTTATTTCTAGTGACTGCCTTCTCCAATTTGCCCTCCCTTCTAACATTCCCATCATCCCACTTCTTGGCTCCTCTCCTACTTTCCTGTGGTGTGATATAAATTTTCATATCAAAAATTGTGAGCATGTTATTCCCTCCTTCAGCCACATGTGGAGAGAGTCGCTTCATTTTTCCCCTCTCCCCTTCCTCTTTCCTCCTCCATTGAATAAGATCCTTTTTATCTCTTTTTTGAGTTATAACCTGCCCTGTTCCACTTCTCCCTTTCTCGTCATGGTGTTTTCCTCCATCACCCCTTAATTTTTATTACATTTTATTTTATTTTTGAGTGTGGATATCATCTCTTCTGATTCAACATACCCTGTACTTTCTGTCTATATATGTATGTTTATGTGTGTGTGTATGTACAATCTCCCCATCTATCCACATACAGAGAAAAGATTCAAGAGCTATAAGTATTTTCTGTCCATGTAGTAATGTAAACAGTTCAGCTTTAGAGAGTCTTTTATTATTTTTCTTTCCTGTTTATCTTTTCATGCTTCTCTAGATTCTTGTCTTGAAAAGTTAAATTTTCTATACAGATCTGATCTTTTCCTTAATATGAATGATGGAAAGTCATCTATATTATTGAATGACCATTTATTCCCTTGTAGTATTATACTCATATTTGCTGGGTAGGTGATTCTTGGTTTCAATCCCAATTCTTTTTGCCTCTGAAATATCACATTCCATGCTCTTCGATCCCTTAATGTTAAAGTTGCCAGATGCTGTGTTATCCTGATTGTATTTCCACAGTACTCAAACTGTTTCTTTCTAGCTGTTTACAGTATTTTCTCCTTGATCTGGGAACTCTGAAACTTTCCCACAATATTCCTAGGTGTTTCTCTGCTTGGGTCTCTTTCAGGAGGTGATTAGTGGATTCTTTCAATATTTATTTTGCCCTCCAATTCTAGAATATCAGAGCAGTTTTCTTTGATAATTTCATGGAAGAACATGTCTAGGCTCTGTTTCTGATCATGGCTTTCAGGTAGTCCCATAATTTTTAAATTGTTTCTCCTGGATCTATTTTCCAGGTCAGTTGTTTCTCTAATGAAATGTTTCACATTCTCTTCTATTTTTTCAAATTTTTGGTTTTGTTTACTAACTGATTGGTTTAACTTATAGTCATTCATTTCCCTGAACTTAATTCTCTCTTTCAAAGAATTATTTTGTTCAGTGAGCTTTTGAACCTTCTTCTCGATTTGGCTAATTCTGCTTTTTAAAACCTCCTTCTCCTCATTGGCCTTTTGGACCCCTTTTCCAATTGAGTTACCTTCTTTTTAAAGCTGTTATTTTCCTCGGCATTTTTTTGGTTCTCCGTTAGTTAGCTGCTAACTTGTTTTTTAAGGTCTTCTATTGCCTGAGCTCAGTTTACCTTCCCTTTGTAGGCCCTGGAAGCAAAGGCCTTGGCTTCCTCTGACAGTATCCCTTGTTTTTCCTCATACAAAAGGATGAGGGGAGACACCCTGTTCTCCAAGAAAGCTACCTTCTATGGTCTTATTTTTTTTCCCTTTTTTGGGCATTTCCCCAGCCAGTTACTTGATTTCTGAATTTCCTCTCCACAACCACCTTGCCTCCAGTTCCACCAAGGCAGTACTGGGAGCTGAGATTCAGATGAGTTGCTTCAAAACCTCAGGGGCTTTAAGCAGGGGCAGGAATGGCTGTTCACTGTGAGATTAAGATCAGATGCTCAGGAGGGGGCAGGGTCATCACACAGGGCTCAATTCCCTCAGGGGGTTTAAGATAAGAACTTCAGCAATGGTTGTGGGCAGCTACCTGCTTTGAAAGTCTCATCTGCTGCTGCTTTTACTGCTGCCACCTGAGGAGGCATCTTTGTTCCCCACTTTTCTCTCTCTGAATGTGGAAAACATTTTGTCTGAAGAGTCCATTGGGAATTTTTTAGGTCCTTGCATTGCTGTGAAGGACTGTGTCTACAAGAAAAATTTCTCACACAGTGTAGCTGTTACTGGGCATGAAATTCTACTGGTTTTGCTCCTTTCACCTAGCGTCACTTCACATAAGTCTTTCCAGGTCACTCTGAATTCTTCCTGTTTACCATTTCTTGGAGTATGATAACATCCTGCTACATTCATATACCAGAATTTGGTCAGTCATTTCCCAATTGATGGGTTTCCCCTAGATTTCCAGTTTTGGGTCACCACAAAAGAGCTGCTATAAATATTTTTGAACATGTTTTAATTTTAATGATCTCTTTGGTATACAGCTATAGAAGAAATATTGCTGGGTTAAGGGGTGTGCATATTTTTGTAGTCCTTTGGGCATAGTTTCAAATTACTCTCCAAAATGTTTGGATCAACTCACACCTCAATCAAGAATGAATTAGTGTTCAAATTCTCCTACATCTTCTCCAGCGTTTATCATATTCGTGTTTTATCATGTTAGCCAATCTGATAGGTGTGATGTGGTACCTCAGAGTTATTTTGAATTGCCTCCTTCTAATCAATAGTGATTTAGAGCAATTTTTTCATATAGTTATAGATAGTTTTGCTTCCTTACTCTAAAAATTGTCTGTTCATATCCTTTGACCCTTTATCAATTGAGGAATGACTTGTATTCGTGTAAATTTGACTTAGTTCTCTATATATTTTAGAAATTAGGCCTTTATCACAGGCACAATTCGGAAAGTTTCTTCCCAGTTTTCTGATTCCCTCTTACTCTTGGTTGCCTTGGGTTTGTTTGTGAAAAACTTTTCAATTTAATCTAATCCTAATTATCCATTTTGCACTTCAAAATATTCTCTGTCTAATATTTGGTCAAAAATTTCTCTTTTCTCCATAAATCTGGCAAATGCATTATTCCTTGCTTTCCTACTTAGTTTCTAGTATAAGTTTTTATACCTAGATTGTATATCTAGTTGGATTTTAATCTTGTGCATGGTGTCAGGCATTGGTCCATGGCCAGTTTCTGCCACACTGGTAACTAGTTTCCCATTAGTTTTTTTATCAAACTGCGAGCTCTTATCCCAGAAACTGGGGCCCTTTGGTTTATCAAAGAGTAGATTGCTATATTCATTGCCTACCATATTCTGAGTACCTCACCTACTCCACTCATGTACCCTTCCATTTATTAGCCAGTAACAAGTGGTTGTGATGATTGCTGCTTTATAATACATTTTGAGGTCTGGTAAGGCTAGGGCACTTTCCCTAGCATTGCTTTTCATTTGTTCCATTGATATGCTGGAACATTTTTTGATCCAAATGCAGCTTGATACTATTTTTTTTCTATCTCTAGAAAATAATTACCTGGTAGTTTTATTTCTATGGTACTGAATAAGTAAATTACTTTAGGTAGAATCATCATTTTTATTATAGTAGCTTGGCCTACCAACAAGCACCTGATGTTTTTCCATTTCTGTAGATCTGACATTATTTGTGCTAAATATGTTTTGTAATTGTGTTCATATAGTCACTGGGTTTGTTTGGCAGCTAGACTCCCAGATATGTTAGTGCCTACCATAGTTTAAAATGTAATTTCTCCTTCTGTCTCTTGCTGTTGGGCTTTGTTAGTAATATATAGAATTGTATGTGATTTATCTAGGTTTATTTTGTAAACTCCAAATTTGCCAAAGTTGTTTATTTTTTCAAGTAGTTTTTTTTTACTTGATTCATGATATCCTTTGCAAAGAGTGATAAGAGTTTTCTCTTTACCTATTCCAATTCCTCAATTTGTTTTCTTCTCTAATTGTTAAAGCTAACATTTCTAGTATCATATTGAAAAATAATGGTGATAATGGGTATCCTTGTTTCAAATATGATCGCATTGGAAATATGTCTAGCTTAGTCTCATTGCATGTAGTGCTTACTATGGTTTTAGGAACATACTACTTATTGTTTTATACAAAGTTCCATTTATTCCTGTGTGCTTCAGTGCTTTCAATAGGAATGTATGTTGTATTTTGCCAAAAGCTTTTCCTACATCTATTGAGATAATCATGTGGTTTTTGTTAGTTTTGTTGTTGATATGATCATTAATGTTGATAGTGTTCCTAATCCAAAATGATCATAATATATTATCCTTGTGATAAGTTGCTGTATTCTTTATGCTATTACCATATTTTAAATTATTGGATCTTTATTAATTAGAAAAATTGGTCTATGGTTTTTTTCTCTGTTTTGGTTCTTCCTGGCTTAGGCATCAGAACTATATTACTATCTTAAAAATAATTTGGTAGGACTCCTTATTCTCCAATTTCCCCAAATACTCTACATACTATTGGAGTTAACTGTTCTTTAAATGTTTTATAGAATTCATTGCAAATCCATCTGGCTTTGGAGTTTTTTTTTTTTTCCTAGGGAGTTCATTCATGACTTTTTCTATTTCTTTTTCTGAGATGTGGTTATTTAAGCATTTAGCTTCCTCTTTTGTTTATCTGGGCATTTTATATTTTTAAATATTCATCCACTTCATTGAGACTCTCAAATTTCTCTGCATACATGTGGGGAAAGTAATTTACAATTATTTTTTTTTCATTTCCTTTTCTTTGGAGGTGAGTTCACCTTTTTCATTTTTGATATTGGTAATGTTTATCTTCTTTATATTGTTTAATCAAATTGAACAAAGATTTATCAAGTTTTTTGTTTTTTTCATAAAGCCAATTCTTAATTTTTATATTAGTTCAACAGATTTCTTGATTTCAGTTTCATTAAGAAATCCCTTGGTTTTCAATATTGCTAACTTATATTTACTTGGGGTTTTTCAATGTATTCTTTTTCTAGCTTTTGTCAGCTGCATTACCAATACATTGATCTCCTCTTTCTTTATTTAATTCATGTAGGCATTCAAAGACATAAAACTTCCCCTAAGAACTGCTTTTGCACTATCCCATAAGATCGGGTAGGTTGTCTCATTATTGCCATTCTCTTGAACGAAGTTGTTGATTGTTTCAATGATTTGTTGTTTAATCCACTCATTCTATAGGAGTAGATTATTTAGTTTCCCATTAATTTTTGGTTTATATTCCCTGGCGTTTTATTATATAATTTTTATGGCATTATGATCTGAGAAGGATACATTGAAATTCGCTGCCATTCTGCACTAGATTGTGACATTTTAATGTCCTCATATATGGTCAATTTTTTTATATGTTCCATGTACTGCTGAAAAAAAACTACATTACTTTCTATCCCCATTCAATGCTTTCCAGAGATTTATCATATCTGCTTTATCCAGAGACTTATTCACCTCCTTAACTTCTTTTTTTGATGTTGAGGTTACATTTATCAAGATCAGAGTGCGGGAGGTTGAGGCCCCCCACTAGTATAGTTATGCTCTCTTTCTTCCTGTAGCTCCCTTAAATTCTTCTCTAAGAAATTGGATGCTTTGCCATGTTTAGTAATGAAATTGCTTTGTTGTCAATGGTGCCTTTTAATAGGATATAGTTTCCTTTCTTATCTCTTTTGATTAGATCTATTTCTGCTTTTCTTTGTCTGAGATTAGGATTGCTATCCCTGCTTTTCTTACATCAGCTCAAAACACAATATATCCTGCCCCAACCTTTTACTTGTACCTTGTGTGGATCACTTCATTTCAAATGTGATTTTTGTAAGCAATATCTTGCTGGATTATGGTTTTTATTCCATTCTGCTACCCATCTCCTTTTATCTCCTTTTTAATTCATCCCATTCACACTCACAGTGATGATTACTACCTGTGTCTTTTCCTCCCTCCTCTTTCCTCCCACTTCTGCTTTTAGTTCTGCTTTCTCCCTTCTCCTCCATAACAGAGTCTTAATATTTGACCACTGCCTCCATCAGTCTTCCCTCCCTTCTTCCAGCCCATTTGTTCTCCCTTTTCCTCCCCTTTCCCATTAGTACTTTTTTCCCTCCCTTTTAACCTCCCCTACTTTTTCCCCCTTTCCCCTCCGACTGCTTATACAGCTAGTTAGATTTCTAGACTTAGCTAAGTTTGTTGTTCCCTCCTTGAACCAAATAAGATGAAAATAAATTTCGAACAACCCCTATCTTCCTCCCATCTCTCCCTTTACTATAATGTTTTGTGTAGCTTCTTGTGATGTAAATTACCTTTTTCTGCTTCCTCCTTTACACATCTTTAATTACAATCACTATTAATCCTTAAATCATATTTTATCATGACCACTTACTTTATATCCACTCCCTGTATCTAAATATATCCCTTTTATATATCATAACAAATATACTGTTCTCAAGATTAGCAAGTATCATATTCCTTTATAGAGATGTAAACAATTTGTACATATTGAATAACAAGATTTTATTCTCTGTTTACCTTTTTATGCCTCTCTTTAGACTTGTGTTTGATGATCAAATTTTGTATTGAGCTCTGATCTTTACATCAGAGGTGCCTAGAAATCCCTTATTTCATTGAATGTCCATTGCATTGCTTGAAATATTATGCTCAATTTGACTGGGTAATTGATCCTTGGTTATAGTGTGTGCGTCACTGCCATATTGACTATAATATTCCAATTCCTTTGATCTTTTAATGTAGAAGGTGCAAGGCACTGTGTGATACTGACTGTAGCTCCACAATATTTGAATTGTTTCTTTATGACTGCCTGCAGTATTTTCCCCTTCATTTGATTATCCTGGAATTTGGAAACAATATTCCCTGGTGTTTTCAGTTTGACATCACTTTCAGGAGGCAAATTGTATTTTCTTTCAATGATTATTTTCCCCTCTGACTCTATGAGCTCCATGCAGATTTCCTTGATGATTTCTTGGAAGACATAGTCCAGGTTCTTTTCTGTCATCATGGCTTTCTGGCAGGTCAATAATTCTTAGATTTTCTCTCCTGGATATATTTTCTAGCTAAATTGTTTTTTTCAATTAGATGGTTGATATTTTCTTCTCTCTTTTCATTCTTTAGAGTCTGTTTGACTCATTCTTGATGTCTCAAAGAATCATTAACTTCTCCTTGACCAATTCTAATTTTTATCAATTTTTTTCTTCTGCTAACTTTTACATCTCATTTTTCTTCTCTACAATTGTTTCTTTTAAGAAGTTATTTTCTACAGTTTGTTTTTGTAATTCCTTTTCGATTCTTCCAATTTTCCTCTTTAATTTTTCTGATTGATTTTTTCATATTTTTAAAATCGTGGGTTAGTTTTTATTCTACTTCCCTAATTTGACTTTTAAAATCCTTCTTGAGCTCTTCCAAAAATGTTCTTTGGTTTTGAGACCACTTCATACTCCTTTTTGAAGTTTCAGATGGGATTACCATCCCAAAGCTGATCTCTTTCGTGTTGCGTTTTCATCCTTTTCTTCATAGAAAGATTCTATGGTCTTATATTTTCTTGTTTGCTTCTAGCTCATGATGATCACCCTTTTCCTGCCTTTTAATATGCATCTCTCCTTCTGGGAATAGGAGCTCTGTCCCACCATTCTTATGCTTAGAACACAATCTTTGTGTATTGTGCGTGGTGTTGAGTGCTTTCAGGTAAAAGCTAAAATACTGTACCTTACCTGGTGCTGAGCTGGCTGATGTGCCAAAGCAGAGACAAAATAAAGTCTTTTTTGATTTCCCTGGAGTTACCCTAGAGCTAGGTGCATTTAGTATGGGGGCAGAATGATCTGGCCACAAAAGGTCTCTCCTGAGTACAGGCAGTTTTAGTGGTTGATGAACCCCATTTGCACTAGTGTCTTCCCTACTACCCTCAGCGTCCTGAGGAATGCCTAGGGTCCTGGTTTTTATACTTCCTAACTCCACCCCTAAGGGCTCATGATCACCTCCAGCTTTGCTGAGGGGAGACTGTTTGGTACAGACTTGGACATGCATTGGACCCTTTCAGTCACAACAACAGGGAGCCCTTTTTTGTGATTTTCCTAGCCCCAGGGACTAAGGGAGTATTTACCCCTTGAGGCTGTTCCCACTATTCTAGGAATTTTCCTGGGGAAATATTCTCTGGCTTTTTCAAAGTCAACACGGGGAGTGATAGAGCATTTACCAATTACTCTCCCATCTAGGCTCTAGGAAATTCAAGTCAGTGATGTACCCTCACCTATTCTGCAGGCTGAGAGTTGCAGGAGTGGCTGATGCAGTTACCTGGAGATATGCAGTTCCCTTACATTCACTATCACTGGACTCCTATCCTGGACTGACTTGTTTGAGATTCTGCAGTACTATTGCTCTTTCATATAGGACAGGACTTCCTGCTGGGCTTTGTTATGTCAGGGTCTGTGCTGGTGGAATCTGTGAACTGTGAGCTGTGTGCTCCTCCAGCCTCATGCAACAGATGTCCCCCATTCATCTTACAGTCTGTCCTGAGTTGGGAAGCTGCCACACTGTCTCCTGCTGCATTATGCCACTCTAAAATTTGTACAGATTTTCTTTTTAGAGGTATCTGAAGAAATTAGTCTTAGAGCTTAGGTGAGTAGTTGCTCCCAATCAGACATATTGGCTCCATCCCTCAAATATGAAATTTCTATGAAATAGAAGATTTCCAAGCATTCTTGTAGAAAAGGCCAGAGATGAACAGAAAATTTGACTTTTGAACCTGAGCGTAAAGCACTGCCTATCCCAGCACACAGCACAGCACAGCATAGAGCACAGCGCAGTGCTGTGTGGCAGGAAAAGACCCAGAATAGGCTTAAGGGAGGCACTGACAGCAGGAGTTTCCAGATTGCACTATTCTCAAATGCCACAGATGGCTTCAAAAGTCAGTGGGAGGGATCCTTCAGCCAGGAGAGGGGAGAATAGTCTGCACTGCTCAGACCAGGCACTGCAACAGCAGCTTACATTTCTGGAGCACTCGACCAAGATACCCTGGGGGAATTGAGCCACTGATCTGAATATGAGCCCTAAGCTTGGCCCTGTGGTGAGGAGGAGTGCTGGTATGGTGGAGCTAGAAGAGGTTGTGGTGAGGAAATTCTAATTGTAGATCCTGGGTAGAAAAGTATTTGGTTGCTCCCAGACAAATGTACAGGACAGGAGAACAGTAAACTCCTCTCCCTTGGTTGTGCCACCTTAGAGAAACTGAGAACTCACAGGTCCTCAGAGTATACCCTCCTCTTGACAAAGGACTCAAAAGTCAAGTATCTGGCTAAGAAAATGCCAAAAAAGGAAGAAAATAGTAAGACTATAGAAGGTTACTTTCTTGTTGAAAAGGCATTCGTCTCTTTTAGATGAGGAATACCAATGCATATTGTCAGAAGAAGTCAAGGCTTCTCCATCCAAAACCTCCAAACTAAATGTGCAATGGTCTCAGGCCATGGAAGAATTCAAAAAGTATTTTTAAAATCACGAAAGGAGGTGGAGCAAAAATTGGAAAGAAAAACGAGAACAATGCAAGAAAATCTTGGAAAGTGAGTCAATAGCTTGCTAAAGGAGACCCAAAAAATGCTGAAGAAAATAATACCCTTAAAAATAGGCTAACTCTATTGATACAAGATGTCCAAAAAGCCAATGAGGAGAAGCATGCTTTAAAAAATACAATTAACCAAATGTAAAAGCAAATTCAAAACACACTGAAGAAAATAATTCTTTAAAAATTAGAATGGAAGAGATGGAAGCTATTGTCTTTATAAGAAATTACAAAACAAAACCAAAAGAATGAAAAACATAGAAGATAATGTGAAATATCTCACTGAAAAAACAAATGACCTTGAAAAGAGATCAAGGAGAGACAATTTAAAAATCATAGTACTAGGGGTGGAGCCAAGATGGCAGAGTAGAAAGACGCATGTGCTGTAGTGCCTCTCCCACAACTCACAAAATACCTGTAAAAAAATGACTCTCAACCAATTCTAGAGCAGCAGAAGCCACGGAACAACAGAGTGAAAGAGGTTTTCAGCCAAGGGTTACCTGGAAGGCCAACAGGAA
This sequence comes from Notamacropus eugenii, assembly GCF_028372415.1. Taxonomy (NCBI): domain Eukaryota; kingdom Metazoa; phylum Chordata; class Mammalia; order Diprotodontia; family Macropodidae; genus Notamacropus; species Notamacropus eugenii. Next base: position 382,308,935 of record NC_092875.1, read on the forward strand.
AAATCTATCTCTTGGGACACTGAGCAGAGCAGAGCTCAACCTTGGCCTCACTGCACTGAGAGGAACAGGACATGAACAGACCTCCAGGGAAAAATTACCAGTTGGGAGGATCCCAGATCCCTCAACTCAAAAGCGACAAAGAAAGATCCAAAAGTCAGTGTAGGAGAGTTTTCTCAGGTGGGTGAAAGGGGAACAGGGTTCCCCCAGCACTAGTCCCAGGTGGCAGTAGCAGCAGGAGGCAGGCAGCTACAGTGGTCAAGGAAGCAGCCTGGGTCCATTGTATAGGCAGCTCAGCTTAAAGCCTCTGGCAGAATTGAGTAGCTGATATGAACTTCAGCCCTCAGTTGCAGTGCTGACCCCATCCAAAGCCCCTGGGGAAACTGAGCAGCTGATTTGAATCTCAGCCTTATACTGGAGAGAGAAGAACCACTAGGACCCTCCTCTTGACAAATGATTCAGAAGTCAGATTACTGGCTGGGAAGATGCCCAAAAAAGGAGAAAAAAATGAGACCATAGGAGGTGACTTTCTTGGTGAACAGGTATCTACTTCGATCCTTTCATATGAGGAAGAACAAGGCATACTATCAGAGGAAGTCAAGGCATCTGCCTCCAGGACCCACAAAATGAATATGAAATGGGCTCACGCCATAGAAGAGATTGAAAAGCATGTCAGCAGAGCGCTAAAGGAGAACCAAAAAAATGTTGAGGAAAATAACATCTTTAAAAAGAGGCTAACTCAATTGGAAAAAGAGGTCCAAAATCTCAATGAGTATAAGGAGGCTTTAAAAAGCAAACTTAGTCAAATGGAAAACAAGGTTCAAAATCTCACTGTATAATATAGTTCTTTAAAAGAGAGAGTGAAGTTCAGGGAAGCTAATGACTATGAGATATACCAAGCAGTTAGAAAAGAAAACCAAAAGCTTGAAAAAACAGAAGATAATGTGAAAGATCTCATAGGAAAAACAATGGACCTGGAAAATAGATCCAGGAGAAACAATTTAAAAATTATGCGACTACCTGAAAGTCGTGATCAAAAAAAAGAGCCTAGACATTGTGTTCCATGAAGTTTTCAAGGAAAATTGCCATGATATTCTAGAATCAGAGGGCAAAATAAATATTGAAAGAATAAAGCAATCACCTCCTGAAAGCGATCCGAAAAGTGGTCAAATTGCAGAGTTCCCAGGTCAAGTAGAAAATACTGCAAGCAGTTAGAAAGAAACCATTCGAGTATTGTGGGAGTACAACTAGGATAACACAGGATCTTTCACTTTCTACATTATGAGATCAAAGGGCTTGGAATAGGATATTCCAAAAGTCAAAGGAACTGGGATTAAAATCAAGAATCATCTACCCAGAAAAACTGAGTATAATACTTCAAGGGAAGAAATGGTCACTCAGTGTTAGACTTTCAAGCATTCATGATGAAAAGATAAGAAATGAATAGAAAATTTGACTTTCAAGCACAAGAATCAAGAGAAGCATGAAAAGGTAAACAGGAAAGAGAAATCATGAAAGACTTTCTAAAGCTTAGCTGTTTTCATTCCTACATGGAAAGATGATATTTGTAACTCTTGAGAATTTTCTCAGTATTTGGGTAAGTGGAGGGATTACACGCACACACACACACACACACACACACACACACACAGAGTGAGAGTACAGGTGGAGTTGAATCAAAAGAGATGATTTCCATAAAAAATAATAAAATAAAAATCAAGGGGTGAGGGAGGAAAATACTGGGAGGAGAAAGGGAGAAACGGAACGGAGCAGGTTATAGCTTATAAAAGATATTTAAAAATGGAGCAGGAAAAGGAGAAGATAAGAGGGGAAAAGTGAATCTTACTATCTTCACATATGGCCTAAGAGGGAATAACATGCTCACTAAATTTGGTATGAAAATCTACTTACACTACAGGAACGTAGGGGAGGAGGGGGCAAGTGGATTAAGGGGATGATAGAAAGGAGGTCAAATAAGAGACGGGAGTAATTAGAAGTAAAGAATTTCAGGGAAGATCAAAACACAGAATAGGATAAATGGGAGGCAGGATAGGATGGAGGGAAATAGACTTACACATCATGATTTTTATGGAAGTCTTTTGAAAAACTGCACATATGTGGCCTATATTGAATTGCTTGCTTTCTCGTTGGCAATGATAGGGGAGGGAGAAAGAGAGAGAAGCTGAATTGAAAATATTAGGAATGAATGTTGAGAATTGTTTTTGCATACAACAGGGAAATAAGGAATACAGGTAATGGGGTATAGAAATCTGTTTTGACCTACAAGAAAAGAGAGAAGATGGGAATAAGGGAAGGGAGGGCTGTGATAGAAGGGAGCACAAATTGAGGGAAGATGTAATCAGAAATCAAGGTATTATGGAGTGGGGGAGAGAGATGGGGAGAAAATTTGGAAATCAAAATTTTGTGGAAATGAATGTTGAAAAATAAAACTAGATAACTAAACAAAATAACCAAGGATAACATCCTAGGTATAGAGAAAAATGTGAAGAAAGGCAAGAAGACAGGATTCCACAGTGATTCAAAGATCAGTTTGTCTTTCCAGTTTGTGCAGGAAAGTAAAAAGTATATGGCGGATTAATGTCAGATGGTTAGATTAGATGACTTTTGGAGTGTCCAACTGGGATTCTTTTTCTTAAGATGCTAAGATAATAACTATGATGAAACTTACATGGCAATATAATTGGTTGTTTGAAAAAAGAAAAACAGAAAACAAAATAAGCCCTGGGTTGGGAGTGAGATGGCCCCCTGTTTAAGTCTTGTCTTTGCTAATAACTAACTTGTACTATTGAGCACATTACTTTGCCTCACTAATGTTTCAATTTCTCAGCATTTGAGACATGTAATACTTGCCAACCTTACTTTAGAGATTGATATAAAGAAAGTAGAGGTAAAATATGTGGAGAGAGTTTACACAATTTTTCAAAAGTATATTTAAATTTTAGGATGCATCTTTGTTGCAACTTCTGACACTTTTGACAGTACCTCTCCCAGAATATATCTCCTCTCTGTGTTTCTGTGGTAATGTTCTCTCGATTCCCCTCCTACCTTTCTACGGACTCGAGTCTCCTGTACCATATCATCATGTCTCCTCTCTGAGCAGGGGTGTCCTCCAGTGTCTAGTCAGAGTCTTATCTTCTCCCCACTGCCCATGGTAATCTCATTAGCTACAGTAAATTCAATTAACATCAGTATTCAGATAATTCACAAATCTACAAACCTTATATGTGCCTTCTAAACCCCAGTCCTACAGATTCAGCTGCCTGCTGGACATCACCTCAAAATGTCCCTTAGGTATCTAACACAACAGGTCCAAAACAGAGGTGATATTTTTTGGCATTTGAATTAATCTATTTAAATCTTTCCAGTGGCAAAGCAAGCTTTGAACTTGTACTTACCGTTAACTTTTTTAAATTAAATTATTTTATTTATTTTCAAAAAAAAAAAAAAAAGAAAATATGAAGCATCTTGGGAAACTCTGAAAACTCAGTTGGAAAGCTTGGGGGAAGGGTGATAAGGAAAAGAAGAATTAACAAAAGTCTGTTTCAATTCATTCTCTCCCCTGCTGGGGAGAGGGGGATGCAGTATGGAGAACAGGTGAGTATCAAACACCAGCTACTGAACCTTGTGATTTTAATAGGTCAGGGAAGTATCTTCCTCTTTGGATGGCTGGAAAGAAAGAAGCAGATGCAACAGAGAGGAAGATACAGAAATAGTTTCCTCCCTCCAGGTGCATTTGTGAAGCTTCCTCCTGAAGGTGGAATGAGGAATGTTGCAAAACTCAGTATTTTATGTAGACTGTCTCATTCTGTTTCTGCTTTCATCTCTCTATCTCTTTGTCTCTCTGTCTCTCAAATATGCTTTGTATTAACACCATAGGAAATGCAGCACTCCTCATGATGACTCTGAGTCATTTCTTTCTTTTACAAAAGCTAAGCTACATTCAAAGAATACATTTTGGAAATACTTCTAGGAAAAAATGGCTTAAATAAATTGTGTTTAACATAAAAAAAAAATTGACTTTCATAGAGTGGAGTCAAGATGGATGGACCTGATCTAATTCTGACCCCATATCCCATAAAACACCTGTTAAAATTGCCTCTTCACCAATTCTAGAGCAGCAGAAGTCACAAAGCAACAGATTGAAAGAGATTTCCAGCCCAAGACATCCTGGAAGGCCAACAGGAACAGTCTCTCTCACCAGCCTCAGAGCAGAATGCACTCCAGCCTTTTCTGTGGGTCATGGAGAAGACTGGAACAGTCTTCTGAAAGCGTAATCAGTTTGCAGCTGCGGTTCCCAGATTTATCAACCCAGACACACCAAAGACAGTTTCAAAGGTCAGTGAGAAAGCTCTTTCCCCTTGGAACAAAGAATACCATCACAGGAAGATGTAAAAGGCAAGCCTTCTACATCCAAAACCTCCAAAAAATATACAATGTTGCCAGGCCAAGGAAGAGCTCTAAAAGGATTTTGAAAATCATGTGAGAGAGGTGGAAGAAAAATTGCAAAGAGGAATGAGAGTGCTGTAAGAAAATCATGAAAAGTGAGTCAACGGCTTGCTAAAGGAATCCCCCCAAAAATGTTGAAGAAACCAACACCTTTTAAAATAGACTAACCTAAATGGCAAAAGAGGTCCAAAAAGCCAATGAGGAGAACAATTCTTTAAAAAGCAGAATCAGCTCCATGGAAAAAAGGAGGTTTGAAAGACCGCTGAAGAAAACAATTCTTGAAAAAATTAGAATGGAGCATATGGAAGCTAACGACTTTGTGAGAAATCAATAAATTAAAAACAAAACCAAAAGAATGAAAAAAAATAGAAGACAATGGGAAGTATCTCACTGGAAAAACAACTGACCTAGAAAATACATCCAGGAGATATAATTTAACAATTATTGGTCTACCTGAAAACCACGATCAAAAAAATCGCCTAGACATCATCTACCATGAAACTATCAAGGAAAATTGCCCTTACATTTTAGAATCAGAGGAAAAAGTAGAAATCGAAAGAATTCACCCATCACCTCCAGAAAGAAAACTCAAAAGGAAACTCGTAGGAATATTGTAGCCAAATTCCAGAGTTCCCAGATCAAGGAGAAATTATTACAAGCAGTTAGAAAGAAACAATTCAAGCATTGTGGAAATACAATAAGGAAAACACAGGATGTGGCACCTTCTATACTAACGGATAGAGGGGATTGGAATATGATATTCCAGAGGTCAAAGAATATAGGATTAAAACCGAGAATAGCCTACCCAGAAAAACTGAGTATAATACTTCAGGGAAAAAAATTGGAATTTCAATGAAATAGAGGTAGCCCAAGCATTCTTGTTGAAAAGACTAGAGCTGAATAGAAAATTTGACTTTTAAATACAAGAATCAAGAGAAACTTGGAAAGGTAAACCAGAAAGAGAAGGCCTAAGGAACTGTCTACATTCCTATATGGAAAGATGTTGTTTGTAACTCATGAGCCCCTTTTCAGTATTATCGGAGAGGGAAAATATATATATATATATATACACATATATATACATATATATACACATATATATACATATATATGTGTATATATGTGTATATATGTATATGTGTGTGTGCATGGGTATGTATGTATGTATGTGTATGTCATACACATTTAGGTATGTATATGTACATGTCTGTATGTGTGTTTGTATGTGTATGTTTGTACACATACATGCATGTGTATATATGTATCTATGTGTGTATACTTATATAGATATATATTTAGAGAGAGAGACAGAGAGACACAGAGGATATAGGGTGAGCTGAATATGAAGGGAGAATACATAAATCAATAAAATTTGCTGTTGAATGGAATGTACTAGGGGTAAGACAAAGGGAGAGGTAGAATATAGCAAATCATTTCACATACAAGAGAGAAGAAAGAACTTCTACAATGGAGAAGAAGAGGGGGGAAATGAAAAGAAATTGAGCCTTACTCTCATGGGGTTTCGCTTAAGTAGGGAATAACACACACTCAATTGGATATAGAAATTTATTTTACTGTGGAGCAAGGCAAGGGGGAAGGGGATAGTAGAGGGAAGATAAAAGAAGGGACAGCAAATTGAATACAGGGATAATCGGAAGCCAGCACTATTGTCAGAGAACTGGTCAAGGGAGAGAATGGAATAAATGAAGGGCAGGATAGGACAGAGGGAAATGTGGTTTGTCTTTAATAACAAAAAAATATTATGGACATGTTTTTCATTGTTACACATATGTAACCCATAATGAATTGCTAGTTTTTTCAACGTGGGTAAGTGTGTAGGGAGGGTACTCAAAGCTTCAAAATGAATGTTAAAAATTGTTTTCACATACAACTGGAATTTAAGCTATCTAGGCAATGGAATATATAAATCTATTTGCCCTGCAGGAAAACATATAGGAAGGGGCATGGAAGAAGGATGGGTAATAGAAGAGAGGATATACTGGAGGAAAGGGTGGATGGGTGCATGCTGTCCTGGGGTAGGGAGTGGGTAGAGAGGGGGAGAAAATTTTGCATGCAAATTCTTGTGGAGGTGAATGTTAAGAACTGAAAAATAAATAAATAATATATCAAAACGCACACACATGCACACAGACATTTATTTTTCATTCTTAATATTTGATTTAGGAATAATCTCACTTTTAATCTGTACTTCTTCCTAGTCCCAGTTCTACTTTCTCCACTTTGAAAGGAATATAATGCTGTATCTAACTCTGTGTGTGTGTGTGTGTGTGTGTGTGTGTGTAAAATTCAAATATTCCCCCACATTTTCCTCTGAATTTATATAGATGTATATGCTATGTGAAATAATTTCATATAATATTCTTTTTCCTGTCCACCAGTCTTTTCATTTTTCTCTCTTCTTCATCCTTCTAAAATCATCAAGATATAAAAGAAGTATGCACAATTATTTTCTAATTAGACTCTCTTTATCACCCCTGATGAAGAAAGGATTGAGAAAGGATACATGCATCATCTCTACATAATGTAAACTGTTTGTCCTGCTTAGTCCTTTATCATTGTTCATTTATATTTACCTTTACATGACATCTTATGACATCGGATTTCCAGATATAGATGTAAAACTGTTTCTCTCACGTTCTTTCTCCATCTTCTTCGTTTTCTTATTCTTCTCTCTTACAGGTGTGTATATATATATATATGTATATATATATTATATATACATATATATGCATATATGTATATGTATACATTTATACAATACTTATTCAAGTATGTGTGTGTGTATGTATGCGTGTATGCATTTCCATTCAGGAATATTTGGAACTCATCTATTATCTTAAGTATCTATTTCTCCCCTCTCCCTATAGCACTACACTTAATTTTCCTTGTTAAATTATTCTTGGCTACAAGTCTATATCCTTCTTCAGGAATATTGTATTCCAAGTTCTCTATTCCCTTCTCCCTCCCCCACCCCCAATACATAACAGTATCTTTTTTTCCAATTGCTTACACAGATACTTTTCAACATTCACCTTTATAAGATTATGAGTTCTAAATTTTTCCCCTCTCTTCCTTCCTCCCTTTCCAAGATATCATGCAATGTGATGTAACCTATACATGTAGAATCATATTAAATCTATTTCCGTATTAGTCATCCTGTGAAAGAAGAATCAGAACAAAAGTGAAAAACCATTAGAAAGAAAAAAAATAAGGAGAAATAGTATGCTTTGATCTGCATTCAGACTATAATTGTTTCTCTGGATGTGGGCAGCATTTTCTATAGTGAATCTCTTAGAATTGTCTTACATCATTGAATTGCTGAGAGGAGCCAAGAATATGATAGTTAATCATCACAGTGCTGCTATTGCTCTGCATAATTTTCTCCTTGTTGTGTTCACTTCATTCACCGTCAGTTCATGTAAGTGTTTCTTGCCTTTTCCTGAAACACACTTGCTCATCATTTCTTATAGAAAGATAGTATAACTTTACATTCATGTACCACAACTTGTTCAACCAATCCCCACTTGGTGGACCTCTCCTCATTAATTCTTTGCCACCACTACAAAAGATGTGATATATCTTATACACATGGATCATTTCTCTTTTTAATGATCTCTTTGAAATACAGACCTAGAAATGGTATTGCTGGATCAAAGGGTACGCACAGTTTTGTAGTCCTTTGAACTTAGTTCTAAATTGCACTCCAGACTGGTTGGAACACTTCACAGCTCCACCAGCAATACATTAGTATTTCAATTTTCACACATCTCCTGCAACAGTTATCATTTTTCCAGTTTTTCATGTTGGTCAGTTTGATTGATGTGAGGTAATATTCAGAGTTGATTTAAATCGGATTTCACTAATCAGTAGTGATTTAGAGCATTTATTTCATTGGAGTATAGATAGCTTTATTTTCTTCATCTGAAAACTGACTGTTGATAACCTTTGGCCATTTATCCATTGGAGAATGATATGTTCTTATGAATTTGACTAAGTTCTCCATATATTTTCAAAAGGCATCCTTTATCAGAGACCATGGCTATATAAACTGTGTTCTAGCTTTCTGCTTCCCTTCTAATCTTAGCTGCATTGGCTTTGTAGGAAAACTTTTTAATATAATGTAATCAAAATTATACATTTTGCATTTCACAGTGTTCTCTATCATTTGTTTATTAATAAATTCTTCCCTTCTCCATTGATCTGATAGGTAAACTATCTCTTGCTCTGTTACTTTAATTATGGTATCATCCTTTATGTCTATATCAGGTAACCATTTTTACTTTATCTTGGTATATTGTGCAAAACATTGGTCTCTGCCTAATTTTTGGCAGTTTTCCCAGAAGATTTTGTCAAATATTGAGTTCTACTAGAAGCTGGAGTCTTTGGGTTTATCAAACAGTAGATTACTATAGTCACTTATATATGTGTCTTGTGTGCTTAACTACAGATCCAAAATTTATGGGTCAGTACCATATAATTTTGATTTTTTCTGCTTTGTAATACAATTTTAGAACAGGTATGTGTAAGTCACCCTCCCTTTGCATTTTTTTCCTGTCTCTTACATATATCTCTTACATACAACTTTATACATTTTTTCTACCTCTCCATTTAACATCCTTCATGAACTCTTCCATGAAGGCTTTTTCAGCTTCAGACCAATTCATATTCTCCTTTGAGGTTTCAAATATAGGTATACTGTCAATGTTGTCCTCTTCTCAATTTGTGTTTTGATATACCTTGTCGCCATAGTAATTCTCTATGGTCAATGTTCATTTTTGCTTTTCTCACATTTTTGTCTATTTTCTAGTTTTTCAAGTTCAGCTGTCCTGGTGGATCACAGAGGTCAATATCCCAAGCCTCTTGTACTGGGAGCCAGGGGTCTGGCCACTGGCTTTACGTGCTAAGGCCTAATATGCTGGTAGCTAGAGACTATAGGTGTTTGGCAGCTTACAGAGTCCTGGGCTGTGGTCCTAGTACTAGTGTCTAGTCTGTGCTGAGGCCTAGTTTTTTTTTTTTTTTCCTGCATTTACCCAGGCCTATACTGAAGCACATGGAGGTCTGGCCCCTGGAGGACACCTGCCCACCCAAGGCTGTGTCAAAGAACATGTTGATTCTTTGAGCTGTAGTGTGCTGGTTCCTTTTGCTATTCTAAGGCATGTGGGGTGTCCTGGTGTTGTTGTTTGCCTGCTCCACTCTCTTGAGGTCAGGAACTCATGCTGGTTTACTGAGGTGGGGCTTGCTGCTGACTTGCTGGGAAGCTGTCTATCCTATAATGTCTTCCCTTTTTATTAGAGTGAGACCAATCTTTTTTGCAACTCTTAGGTGAATAATGGGAGAGTGATAGCAATTTACTGTTTACCCTACAATCTTAGCTCACAGAAGTCTCTACTCTTTTCTAATCATTACTGTTAAATCATGTATTATCCTAATTGCATTTTCTCAGTACTTTAATGCTTTCTTTCTGGCTGCTTTTGGTATTTTTTCTTTGACATGAAAGCTCTAGGATTTGGTTTTGGGAATTTTCATTTGAGGCTTTCTTTTAGGAGCTAACCAGCAAATTTCTTCAATTTCCACATTGTTCTCATGGTCCTTTAAAATTTTATTGAAATGTTATGTCTCACATTTTTGTTCTTTAATAAAGACATTGAAATAGTATGATGATTCTTTTATATCTTTGTTTTCTTTCCACCACAGCTATTTTCACTATAAGGTAATGTTTTATTTTTTATTTTACATTCTTCTGATTTTGTTTCAATATTTCTTTATATCTAATGGAATCATTGCTTACTTTTTAATCCATTTCAATTTTGTATAATTTTGTTTTCTTGGGTAAGGCATTGTATCTCATGCCAAGCTTTTGGCTTTCCTTTTCAACTTTTCCTATGTTCTTATTTTTCCACATTTTTTTCCTTATGAAACCTCATTTTAGTTGTTAAAATGGTCTTTTTTAAATCTTTACATCATCTCTTTCAAGAAACCTATTTAAGTTTCTTCTCAAGTTTTATTCACCTTTGAGTCTTCGCTTATAAAAGTTTTGAAGAAATTATCTTTAGAGTCAATGCCCTGAAATTCCCTGCTACCACAATTCCTTTTTATTGTGAGGACTCTTTATTTTTTTTCCTTTTTCTTCATTATTTATTTATTTTCTTCTTCACTTTCTTCTCTCCTTTCCTCATTTCTTTGGTTTTACTTATTCTAGTTTACCTAATGCCTTCAGGTTTGATGTTAGGGCTGGACACTTTCCCACTTGTGGAGGGAAGATTTGAGCAAGTCTTTCTGATGCTTTCTTGTGTTACTAAGTGTAGATTCATTCCAGGATCTCATAGACAGGTTTAGGACCTGCAAATTTTCAGCTTTCCCAAATAACTGTCATCCAGAGCAAAGTCTGATTCCTGCCCTTTTGGTCTGAGCTTTGCAAGGTCCTGACCCGGGATGGTTCCAAGAAAGAATAACAATAACCTCTAGAATGCTGTGTTGACTCAGAGTGACAGGATTGTAGGTTCCACTTTATTCTGGCATTCCTGTCCTAGTTATTCCTCTATGAGGTGCCCATTCATTGAACAGGCCTGTTAAAGAAGTAGCTATGGCATGGCCCCTTTAATGAGGCAAAGAAAAGAAAGCCATCAGTTTGTGAGGGAAACAGCAATGGTTGTTTTTGATAATCACACTGAAGTCAAGAGGGTCCAGAAGAGCCCTTAGGCAGGGTCTCAGTGGTATCCCAGATTCGGAGTGCAGGAGATTTAAGGTTTGGGGAAAGAAAGGGAATGGAACAGAAGGGAAAGGAAAGGAAAGGAAGAGAAGGGAAGGGAAAGGAAAGGAAGGGGAAGGAAGGGGAGGGGAGGGAAGGGACAGGAAGAGAAGGGAAGCAATCTCGCCAGTAAGACCTAAGTTGGGCATGTTTTGGTCATCCAAATTTACCTTCCTTTGGAGAGGAAAAGGAAGAGGAGGGGGAGGTAGACAGGACCCTAAGTGAGTACCTGCATAGACCTTGGTCTAAAGGAGCCAAGGTGTCCCAATATATTCTGAGTTATCTCCAGTCATCCTGATGAATATCTGGTCACTGGATTCAGATGGCTGTGGAGGAGAACTGAGGCTGGTTGCCTTGCATAGCCCTCCTTCACCCAAAACAAATTCAATCAAGTGAAAGACATGTCATCATTTCTCTGATTGAATGGCCTTCTTTGGCAATGAAGAATGAACCCGACATTTCCTCTATAAGTTTGGCTAGAGGCTGGAAATAGCATTCCCTTTCTTTCTGATGTCTGAATCAAGATTTTGAACTTCCTCTTATCTTGCTGTGACAACTATGACCTTACAACTAAAGAATATTGGTTTTAGATGTAGATTTCTTTCTCAGTCTACCCTGTACCTGTGACCCAGAAATGAGTACTGGGAGAAAAAGTTGAAAGGTGACAGCTAACCCCATCACAGTGCCATGACAGGTATCTGGAGTATCCTTAATATGATTCTGGGACCTTTTCTTGTCCTGGTGCACGGCCTCTCCCTGGGTGCTAGGATATTCTGCATACCATGTTAACCTACTCAGCAATATCTCCATTGTCCACAGACATCACTATCTATCTCCCTATGTTCAGCTGAGCTGGACAAATGACTCACTGTGACTCTGTTGGATTTTCCTATGTGAATTTCAAGCTGATGCATTTTCTATATTTGTTAGAAGGATTTCAGTGGATGGGATCTCAATTGTACTGCTTCCTACTACTTCAGCATATTGATTTCAACTTCTCATTATGCATCTCAATCGTCCTTCGCATACTCACAATTTTGATTTTTTTTTTATTATCTTTTCTTTTAGTTATTTACCAAATATACTTGCTAAGCACAAAATCCAGGGTCTAGACTAAACATCCAATGTTTAGTGGAGCCCTGAAATGCTGATATAAAGAATAATGTTGTAAGGTAGGAGGTAAATGTTGTTGTTTTTAATGATTGTGGATGAAAATTTCTTAAGTCATTTTTAAACCTTTCTGTTTTCCGTGCCCAAACTACCCAACGTAATTAATTTTCCCATTACCATTCAGGAATATTCTCTATTCTCAACAATATTCCTTCATCTCAGAGATTATTCTTTTACTTTTTGTCCAGGATTCTTGGAGGTACAAATGCCAGCCTCTCTGCATTTTTACACTTTTTTATGGGAGATATTAGCTACCTTAAACCTTTGTTTGGAGTTACCTGTGGAGTCTAAGACCATAGTGGGCTGTTAAAAGTTGTTCTTCCTTAAGCTAAGCATAATTACCTGTGACACTTTCTCAAATAACAGCTCAACATTTGAGCTTATTTTTCAAATATAAAGTGAGAAATGTACCCAACATAACTGTGTCTTGTTTTACTTAGCCCTGGTTTCTTAGAACAAGAAAATCACTGAATCCTTAAACCCTAGAACTGGAAGAGAACCTTAGGACTCATGCAGTCTAAGGCTTTTTGCCGGTAGGCAAGGACATTCAGGAAAAGTGGTTATATTTCTAATTCTTACAGTTTGTAGAAGAAAGAGTTTCCACAGCTTACCTAGCTAAGTTAACTCATTCCTTCCCTAAACACCAACAAATAAATTGATTGAAAGTTCTATCTTTGACTTAAAATTCTTTTTTCATTACAAAAGCTAAATCAACTTTGATTTTTAATGTAAAACACTCCCTTCTAGACCAGTGAACAAGTTATTCTCATATTTCACTGACTGTTCCTATTACTTGAATGAAAAGTTATGTGGGTAAAATATTGTAAAATATTATGCCAAAAAGGGTCCTTAAAAATCATCCTGGTCATTTTATAAATTAGAAAATGGCATTTATCTTAACATAGTTTTATATAATAGTGACACTGGTTTTATGTCATAACAATAGTACTTAGACAATAATAGCAATTACATCTTAAGGTTTCAGAAGTCCTTTATACATATTTTTCCCTTAACAACCTGAAGAGGAAAAGTAGAATTATTATGCCCATTTCATAGATAAAAATATGAGGCAGAAAGAAGTTAAATAAGGTAGACAGAGTTGTTTATATATGTGTATAATTACCTTATCATGTAGACAGCATCTTATTCTCCCCTTTTTGTAGTACAGAAAACTGAGTTTCAGAGATATTACATAGGTGGCTTCAAGTGAAATTACCACATTTGGAATATAAAGTTAGATGCTCTAATTGCACTAAAAGGGGAAGGTGATTTATAAACTCTTCTCTAAATCAGACATTTATTATTAAGGAGGATAAGTATTATAACTTTTTTTGGACTGAGTCAAGTATTTGGAAAGTCCACTGTGTTTGATTTAACATTCGTTCTTTCCTCATATTGGAAGAGGTGAAAAAGTTGTCTAGTATTTGAGAACTACCATAGCAACCTCAGTTTCTCCATGATGATTTGGATATCAATAGGGATAATGATTGCACTTGTTATTTCACTGGTATAGGGAATTCTTTGTTGAGAAAATTTTTTGTAACAAGACAATAACTTCTTTGTAATTTATAATCTCAGAGAATTAAGTAGGACACTGGAAAGCTAACATATTTGTTCAGAACCACAAGGCCAGAATGTGATAGATGTAGCAATTGAACCTAGGCCTTCCTGACCCAAAGGCATAGAATATCCATCACATATGCCACTCTCCATCTGGACATTAATTTTAGCTATTAACGCAATTTTTTTGAAAAAATAAAACCACTTAAATTTAAATCAATTTTAATAATTATAGACTTCAAATACAAGAAAAACAATAATAGATTCCTCAACAATGCATCAAAACAAGTTAATACTCTGTATGTCTCAGATCATTTTCACAGATAATTCATTTTGCATATTTATGGGAAAACTCCAATGTACCTGTTAGAGTAATTTTTTTTAATACAACCTACATCACATTAAAATATAAACAGAAATATGTTCAGTGAGAAAAGCGAAAACGTTAAGTAGGATCATTGTTAACCTAAAGTTTTCCATTCTTTGTGCTCTATTCTAGTATATTGATTTGCATTCTTTGGAATGTTGCTGCAGCAAAATCTGGAAATAAATTAAAACAAATTACAATTTCTATAGGTTGTTTTTTGTATTTTTCTCTCCATAAGAAAGATCGAGGCAGTCATGCAAGGATCTAGTGCTGAGTGGCAGCTTTTGGTACAATAACTCTCAAATGTGAAAAACTGCCTAGAGGGAAAGTGAATGCATTAGGATGTATTTATATTGACAAAGGAGTCATTTCATGTAGTGTTGAAGAAGGAATCTGCCATGACACACATAAAAAATTGCTACTGTCTGACCTTATTGCAACAGGCATCCAGTAAAGTACATCCAGTAAAGTTGATATAGTGTCAAATCCATTTACCACAACAATTCTCCCTTTCGGGCCACAATTATACTTTTCCCCGTTTCCAACAGTGCTAAAATACAGCTAAAAATCTTTATCTTTTTGTTTTTGTGGCTTTATGAATATGAAGTGAGGGCAAAAGCCCGAAAAGGAGGGTGTATTCCTCTAGAGAATAGTATGGTAACCTGTAGAGAGACAACACTGCCAAGTGAGAAAAAGAACTCATACAAAATGAAAACAAATATGCCGTTTGTTTTTCAGTAGCATTCAGCCTGCGGCTTGCTTATTATTAAGAGGTCAATTCCTCTTCTGCTGCTTAGTATTCTGGTCTATTCTTCCTACCTTGTACAGCTAAGTAAACAGTCTCTGGCTATCCTCCGCCTTGATCTTCCTTTCTCCACTTAAAGTGCACATTTTGTTCAGAAGACACACTGAATTCTTTCTTTACTAATATGAAGACCAAAAAAATTAGTTTATTTTAGAATCCTCTGTTCCTTTGCTTATAGATAACAAAGTTCTTAAAGTGGCAATGTTTTACTTTTAACATCAGGCCATACATAGCCACTGAGATTCTATGTGAACATTCACTTTGGTTTAGAGGGTTTGTTAAATGATGGAGCAGTGGCTTTTGAAATGATTTCACAAATAATTCTATAGGTAAGTTTCCTTTAGTAGTGAAAAGACCTCTATTAGGAATAGTTCTAAATTGTTTTCTTTCATACAGTATAAATAACATCATTTTTTAAAAAACAAAGAAATAAAATAGTTATATTAACACTGAAAAGGAAGGATAGTTGCTGTTTTTAAGATTTCTGACATTGTTGCTAAGCCAGCAGTCAAATTAATTTAGAAAACAGTGAAGTAATTTTTGGTACTTTTTCTAATGACCAATAAACTACTGGATCTTACACATTAGCAGAAAGCTTAAAAGCTAAACTCTTTAATTGTTCTTACATACCCTTTACTATTTTATTGCTGATTTCAGTAAGGAGAAAAAGAATTGACCTGTCATTTTCATTTCCCTTATGTGAATTTCATTCTTTCACACACACACACACACACACACACACACACATTTTAAACAAACTTTTTCAAATGTTTTTGGGTAGTGATTTTAATTAAATTTTAGTACTGGAAAAATTCATGTAGAGGGTGGGCAGATAAGCTCATGAACTCAGACAATGATTCCAAAATTCCTAAGCTTTGTCAATGGCTTAGGCTAAAAACTGAAAAAGTTAGTCATTAAACTATGCTCAGGTAGAAATTTTAGGCAAATCTTATCATAAACAGAATAGCGATAAACAAAATTGACTGTAAGCAACCAGAGAGTAGTGACCAAATATTCTTTATCCAAGTTATACATTCTTTTTCTTCCTCTACCTCCAGCACCTGGTTTAGTGTTTGGCACAAAGTAGGCACTTTCCTCATTTCATGCACAGAGTGCTTTATTGTATTCCTTTTTCATTCATTTGGTTTGCATTTTGCTGGACTAACTTCATTCAAAACATTCACATAATATTAGTCTTTCCTAAGTAGTACCATGCAGAAAAGTTGAGAAAATGGTACTGTTTCTTTTGTATCTTTGTACTGTCTCCCCCCTCCTTCCTTTGGCTCCTCTGAGCCAATCTCCTACCCCAAATTACACTTCCTTACAAGTAGCAAGAATTTAATACTGCTGTTTATTGTTGATTTCTTAGTCTGCCGAATTATTCTGAACTCCATATGTATTCTATTGACAACAAGGTAATTTCATATTTGGCCTGGGTTATCTGTAAGGAAGTGGGAAGATAAGGATAGAGGAATGGGTGAAGGGCAAGAAATCCTAAATAAGAGACTACTTTTAATTTTGCAAATTTTTTTTTTTTTACAACACTTCAAGAAATGGATTTGTGTTAGCCAAGAAGAATATGGGGCTTCTAGTTTCCACTCTGGAAAACCCATTCTTGCTAAAGGTTCATTCATCCCTGCTGGCACAAGGGGTTCCCCATGTTTCTGCCCCCAATTCTTTCCCTAAGTCTATATTAAAATTTCAGTTCCATTCAGCCATATAATTATATATTGAATATAGAGTTTATTGATATTGCCTTTTATCTCCAGAATTAAGTGACACATTTGTATATCTTTTTATAAGTACATTAAATATGCAAGTATGTAATATATGTATGTGTATCTGTGTCCATACATTTATGCATATTATGTAGAGTAAAAGGAGTATAATGAACATTTAAAAGTACTGATTATTTACAAAAAAATAGAAAAATCATTTATAAACCAAAAGATATAATTACTTGGAATTCCAAAATTGGCACTTCGGACACATCTACTTATTGTTTCTCATACCTCAGGCAAAGCACAAAATAATATATTATAACAGTAATGTAATATTGATAATATATTTCCTTTGCAGTATATAATTTGCAAAATATATTAGTTATCTTAGTTGATTCTTGCAACTTTTTTAGGTAGACAAGGCCATGTGTTATTTATTCATGTATATAGTATAGAAAGTAAAATGAACTTAGGTCAAGAGAATGCTAATTACAATGCAGGCTCTCACAATTTGCTCTTTCAGTTTAATTTTGTTCAATTTTTGCTTAATCTGTTGCTTCATTTCTGTGGGCCTCATTTTCCTTATCTGTGTAGGAAATGACTTGTAAAAAGGTATTCATAAATTTCCTTCTAGCTCAAAATGTGTAAATAGAAATTAATATTTCCCCATCTCTCTTCATTCAATAACAGATCCTTCTTGAACATTCACCATATGGAAGATTATTAGACACTGTCAGACAATGTGAAATCATAGGAACACAGATGTTAATGAAATATTAGAAGCCATATGATTCTAACTGCCTCATTTTACAGGTAAGGAAAATGAAATACAGGGTTGAATAAGTTCACATATGGAAAAATGATCAGAGGTGACATTTGAATCCCAGTTCTCCATCTTCATGGTTAGCACTCTTTCCACAGTACATGCACTGATATTGAGTCTACCATCTATTAGCATTAAGAGAAGGAATGACTAGAATTGACCAGAATACAAACTGGAATATAAAAAGAAGTCCAAACAAACAGAAGAAGAAAGGATCACTTGCAGAGAATAAATATCCAGAGTGATTAAAAGTGTGTTTAGTAAGTATTTATTATGTGAATTACACTTTGAAGTAAGGGACAAATTTCAATAAGTAGAGACTGCAGGAAATTTGAGAAACCATGAAAGACTTGAGAGAGGAATTAAGGCAGTAAGATAGTAAACAAAGTCAGAAAAGAGCAGAATGAGACTGCAGTATTCCCAGTAGCTCAATCTGGCTAACATAGAAATCATTTGAAGGCCATTGTACTGTAAGTCTTGAAAGGTAAATGAAAGTCAGACTGTGGTTAATAGACTTAGGAAAAAATTATATTTTCTCGTATAAGTGGCATTTATCCATAAGACAATGAAGTAATTTCTGAGTCCCAGTTCAGTATCCTTCTTAACCTAGGATAAACAAATCTCTACCAAACTGGCCTGTTCAACTTGAACTGAGACAGTTAAGAAACCTAGAGTGTGGACAACTACTCTCAGAGTTCCAGGGGTAATTAACCCTTGTGGACTCTGATTATAGTAGTGTGGCTCCTGAGCCCTATTGTGGTCGTTATTATCAACTATAAACAGATAACTGATCCTTTGGACTTTTAGAAAATGGTTCACTGAGAAAGTAAATTAAGAATAGTTAGCACAAAACATCTCCCAGTCCTCCGAATATAATTACACTGTTACCTGGCATACAAAATACCCCTTTGGAAAACAGCATCAAACATAAGATAACATGAAATACATGTGAACAATATATTGAATATCTGGGTGGGTACCTGGCAACTTCAGGCTTTTGGAGTCATTTTCCCCTTTCATAAAATCCTTAGTACAACTGGTCTCTAAGGATTTAAGCCTGTTTTGGCTCCATGGTTCACAGTTATTGAGAGGACCAACTCTCTGATTTTGTCAACAATTTTGAGTTAATATTTCCCAAACTATTTGCATCCATTTGCATTTTAATCAACTACTAATGATCTGATGGTGAGTGCTACTGTTGTCATGGAAATCTGACTACCAACTGGATCTCTGAATGTTCTGAACCCACATGATGGGCTGAATACTTTTATCTCAGACTTATCATTTTCTAAAATCACACACAAAAGGATAAGCACAAAGAGGCACATATGACCATATCCTCATACTCACCTTTATCAGTTGAGAAGCAGAGCTATTACCATTTCCCTACCTAACTGTTGGAGTCAACACCAAATGCAACTATCTCTTCTAAGACATAAAGGGGAAAAAAATGGCAGTGAAGGATATACTCACTTTGGTATACCCATTCAATTATAGTTCATCAAGAAATGAAGTGAGTCATGAGCTTTTCAAATTTAGTTTCATAGCCAAGATATTAAAAGGGGGTAGAGAAAATTAAATAGTACAGTCTCTTCAGTCACATATGCTATAACTTATTCCCTCAAAATTTATACATGAATTGAAAGGAGAAATATAATATCCATGCAGGTTTAAAGGCTCGCCCTCTAACCTACATTGCAACAGGATATTTTTCATAGATAAGAGAGGAAAAACAAAAAAGCAGGATAGAAATTTAATAAACATCTTTGGCACAACCTTTGGTTGACTCCCAAAAAGCAGAATTTTTGTTGTTCAGTTGTTTCAGTCATGTCTGACTCTTTGTGACCTACTTGGAATTTTCTTGGCAGAAATACTAAAGTGCTTTGCTGTTTCATTCTCCAACTCATTTTGAATATCAAAAAACTGAGGGAAACAGGGTTAAGTGACTTTCCCAAGGTCACACAACTAGTAAGAGTCTAAAGCCACATTTGAACTCAGGAAGATGAGGTTTTCTGACTCCAGGTACAACACTCTATCCACTGCAGCATATAACTACCCAAGAGAAGAATACATTACCTTATTAGGTATCATAGGATATAAGTTCTTGCCCTCACTTTAGCACTGACTTGCTGGATGTTCTTTGCCAAGTTACTTCGTCTCTAGTTCCAAGTATACTCAGTTTTTAAAATGAGAATATTGACTTATCTTCTTTAAAAAGGTGTGGTCTATAGGTTTGAAACTGCATATTTTGTCAACTTCATGTGATGTGTTTTTTAAGAATTATTTCCCCAACCCAATACCCTCTCTCTTATTCTGTATGGTGTGTGTATGTGTGTGTGTGTGTGTGTGTGTGTGTTGTCTAGGTAAGTTTTCTTCATCCATGTGTGTTTCTCTAGATGTGACTCTCTTAGAGTTTTGAATAGATATGCCTGAAGTCTCCTCCACCTACACATCTCTAAAGAAGACTTGATTCATGTCAACAAGAAAATCACAAAACTAGTGACACAAGGTTAGTCAATGTATTTTCTTGGACATTATATTTACCAGCCCAACTAAATACCGTAAGGGAAATAAAATTTAATTTCAAGTCACTTTCTTTACTGTTTTATCTTAATGAAGAAGTTCAAACTGTCAAAATGTTTTACTTCATTCCCACAAAATTCCAGTTGTACATATTTCATAGCACATAGTGATAGTAAATAAATCCATTTCTCCATCTGATGGCAAGTAGAAGTAAGAGAAATTATAATGATTAGAACATACCACTGAATTCACAGAATGAATGAAACTCTCCAGAGTATTCAGCCTAGTAAAATGAGGAGAGGAACATGGTCAATAAATTGGTCTTTTTTTCCTATTGGTGTCTTCCCAGAGTTTTTTTCTTTTTCTTTTAGTGAGCACTTTCCAAAGAGAACTTTAAATGCTATATTTCCTCTCTGGTGGGTATTTACCTTCCTATTTGAAGACTTAACAAAATTATTTCATTAAGATGAGGTAAATGTATAGTGTGTCCTATTGTGGCTGATCAGACTGATATGAATTTGGAAGGATCTACTATAGGTCAGGTACAAATAGCCTGTACAAACTTTTGGAATCGACATGTCTTTAAGTACGCTTGTCTCGCACTCCTTTTGAACAACTGCAATTCTGCTTTGCTTGTAGAATAGTCTCTTCTTTGATACAGGCAAGCCATGCTGGTCAGTCCTGTATCCTTTTCTCCCATGTCTCATAACCAATCTCAAAGTTATTCAGAAAGGTATTGAAAGTGTCCTTGCATCACTTCTGACTTCTGTGTGAGTGTCTTGTGTGAATTGTCTATCAAATACTCTTTTAGAAATATACTTGTTTGGCATTCAAACAATATGGCCAATATACAAGAGTTGTCCTCTCTGCAGTAGGGTTTGAGTGCTTGGCATTTTGGCTCAAGAAAGGATCTTAGGGTCTGTACCTTATCTTGCCAGGTGATCTTTAAAATATTCCTAAGACAAATGAAATGAAAGTGATAAATTTCCTGGCATGGCACTGATATGATGTCCAGGTGTTTTATGCATAAAGCAATGAGGGCAGCACAATGATCTGTGGACTTTCATTGTCATAGGCAGCCTAATATCTCTTCTCTACCATACTTTCCTTCAGAGTCTCCCAAACATTGAAGTAGCTCTGGCAATGTGTGCATCAACATCACCATATATGTGTACATCCCTGGAAAGTATACTTCCAGTGCAAACGACCCTATTCACAGCCTTTGAAATTTCTTCATTTGCTTTAAACAATGGTTCTACATGTGGATTTTGTGGTGCTGCTTGCTAGGAAACCTCCCCTTTCCTGGTGTTAATTTTAAGGCCAAAGTAACCATAAGTGGCATAGAATTAATCCATACTTTGCTCCAACTCAGTCTCAGAGACTGTATTGAGTTCACAATTATCTTCAAATAAAAGCTCATGCACTAAATCTCCCTTCATCTCAATCCTGGTTATTGCCCTTTGAAGGTTAAATAATTTCCATCATTGTGATCACTGACCTTGATGCCATTTTCATCCTTGCTTGAAGGAGTCCAACAACCTTGCTGATGACAAAAAAAAAAAAAAAAAAAAAAAAAAAACATGTGAAAAAGCATGGCAAGAATCACAAAGCTCTGCTTCACTCCACTAGTGACTGGGAAAGCATGAGAGTGTCATGAGCTGTCAAATGCTGTATACAGACTTATGTTCTGCTGCTGGTATTTCTTCTGGAGTTACTGGGCAGCAAATATCATATCGACTATTCCTTAGCCCTTTCTGAAGTCACATTGGCTATCATGTAGATGGCTGAATTCAAGGTGAAGGATCAGCATATTAAGCAGGACTCTATCAAGTATCTTGCAATGATAAAGAGGAAGACACCTACCTGTTGTTGTCACAGTAAAACTTTTTTTTCTTTTTCCTTTATATAGATGGACAATAGAGACATCCTTGATCTGCTGGGGGATAATTTCCTCTTGCTATAACACCCTGAAAATTACAGTCAGAAACTTGTTTTTTAATATAATGTTTTATTTTCCCCAGGTACATGTGAAAACAAATTTATAACAGTTTTTAAAACTTTGAATTCTAAATTTTTTTCCTTCCTTTCTTGAACCCCCCCCCCCCATCGAGAAGGTAAGCAATTTGATAGAGATTATACAAGAGAAGTCATGAAAAACATATCCATTTTAGTCCTATCGTGAAAGAAAACATAGACAAAAAAATCCTCAAGAAAAATAAAGTAAAAAACAATCTTCAATCTCTATTCAGACACCACCATTTCTTTTTCTGAGGATGAACAGCATTTTCATCATAAGTCCTTCAAACTTGTCTTAGATCAGTATTATTGCTGAGCATGGCTAAGTGTATCTTAAAATACACTCTTACTTTACAAACAGTACGCTTCACTTTGTATCAGTCCCTGCAAGTGTTTCCCAGTTTTTTCTGAGAGCACTATGCTCATCAATTTTATAGCATAGTGGTATTCCATCATAAGCACATAGCACAATTTATTCAGACATTCCACGATTGATGGGCAGTTTCTAATTCTTTGCCCCCAGAAAAGAGCTGCTATAAATTTTTTTATAATTAAATTTATTTATTTAACTTTTAACATTAATTTTCACAAAATTTTGGGTTACAAATTTTCTCCCCTTTTATCCCCTCCCCCCTCAAACACCAAGCATTCTAATTGCCCCTATGACCAATCTGCTCTCTCTTCTATCATCCCTCTCTGCCCTTGTCTCCGTCTTCTCTTTTGTCCTGTAGGGCCAGATAGCTTTCTATACCCCTTTACTTGTATTTCTTATTTCCTAGTGGCAAGAACATTACTCGACAGTTGATCCTAACACTTTGAGTTCCAACTTCTTTACCTCCCTTCCTCTCCACCCCTTACGTTTGGAAGGCAAGCAATTCAATATAGGCCAAATCTGTGTAGTTTTGCAAATGACTTCCATAATAGTTGTGTTGTATAGGACTAACTATATTTCCCTCCATCCTATCCTGTCCCCAATTACTTCTATTCTCTTTTGATCCTATCCCTCCCCATGAGTGTCGACGTCGAATTGCACTCTCCTCCCCATGCCCTCCCTTTTATCATCCGCCCCACCCTGCTTGTCCCCTTATCCCCCAATTTCCTGTATTGTGAGATAGGTTTTCCTACCAAAATGAGTGTGCATTTTACTCTTTCCTTTAGTGGAATGTGATGAGAGTAGACTTCATGTTTTTCTCTCACCTCCCCTCTTTATCCCTCCACTAATGAGTCTTTTGCTTGCCTCTTTTATGAGAGATAATTTGCCCCATTCAATTTCTCCCTTTCTCCTCCCAATATATTTTTCTCTCACTGCTTGATTTCATTTTTTTTTTAGATATGATCCCATCCTCTTCAATTCACTCTGTGCACTCTGTCTCTATGTATGTGTGAGTGTGTGCATGTGTGTGTGTGTAATCCCACACAGTACCCAGATACTGAAATGTTTCAAGAGTTACAAATATTGTCTTTCCATGTAGAAATGCAAACAGTTCAGCTTTAGTAAGTCCCTTATGACTTCTCTTTGCTGTTCACCTTTTCATGGTTCTCTTCATTCTTGTGTTTGAAAGTCAAATTTTCTTTTCAGCTCTGGTCTTTTCATCAAGAATGCTGGAAAATCCTCTATTTCATTGAAAGACCAATTTTTCCCCTGAAGTATTATACTCAGTTTTGCTGGGGAGGTGATTCTTGGTTTTAGTCTTGTTCCTTTGACTTCTGGAATATCCTATTCCATGCCCTTCGATCCCTTAATGTAGAGGCTGCTAGATCTTGTGTTATCCTGAGTATATTTCCACAATACTTGAATTGTTTCTTTCTAGATGCTTGCAATATTTTCGCCTTGACCTGAGAACCCTGGAATTTGGCCACAATGTTCCTAGGAGTTTCTCTTTTTGGATCTCTTTCAGGCAGTGTTCTGTGGATTTCTTGAATATTTATTTTGCCCTCTGGTTCTAGAATCTCAGGGCAGTTTTCCTTGATAATTTCATGAAAGATGATGTCTAGGCTCTTCTTTTGATCATGGCTTTCAGGTAGGCCCATAATTTTTAAATTGTCTCTCCTGGATCTATTTTCCAGGTCTGTTGTTTTTCCAATGAGATATTTCACATTATCTTCCATTTTTCCATTCTTCTCTCTTTGTTCTCTGATTTCTTGGTTTTGCATAAAGTCATTAGCTTCCATCTGTGCCATTCTAATTTTGAAAGAACTATTTTCTTCAGTGAGCTTTTGAATCTCCTTTTCCATTTGGCTAATTCTGCTTTTGAAAGCATTCTTCTCCTCATTGGCTTTTTGAACTTCTTTTGCCAATTGAGTTAGGCTAGTTTTCAAGGTGTTAATTTCTTCAACATTTTTTGGGTATCCTTTAGCAGGGAGCTGATCTGCTGTTCATGCTTTGACTTCATGTCTCTCATTTCTCTTCCCAGCTTTTCCTCTACCTCTCCTACTTGATTTTCAAAATTCTTTTTGAGCTCTTCCATGTCCTGAGCCCACTGGGTGGGCTGGGACACAGAATCCTTGATTTTTTTGTCTTTGCCTCATGGTAAGAATTGTTCTTCCTCATCAAAAAGGAAGGGAGGAAATGCCTGTTCTCCAAGAAAGTAACCTTCCATAGTCTTATTTCTTTTCCCTTTTCTGGGCATTTTCCAAGCCAGAGACTTGACCTCTGAATATTCTCCTCACACCCACCTCGCCTCCTGATCCTTCCAGCCAGCGTTTGGGGTCTGAGATTCAAATGCTGCTTCCAGCCTTAGGGCTTTTGGCGGGGGCAGGGCTGCTATTCAGTGTGAGATTAAGTTCAGGTGATCAGGTGGGGGCAGGGCCACCTCACGGGCTCATTTCCCTCAGGGGGTTTATGCACAGACCTTCCACAATGGATCCAAGCTCCTGTCCCCTTGGGGACCCCCTGTCTGCAGCCGCCTCTCAGCTTTTACCTCCCAGGGGGGAGGGGGATAAGTTATGGGGGCACCCCACTCCCCTCTCGACCTGCCAAAGAGACTCTCTCACTGACCTCCATCACCTGTGGGTGGAGGGACTTTTGCAGCCGCTGGAGATCCCGTTCCTTAAGCCTGCTGGGATCTGTACCTCTCGGTGCCGTGGCCGTGGCAGGTCTGGGCTGGGCTCCGCGTCTGCAGCGCAAGGGACCTTTTGCGAGAGGTTTGGAGGTCCCTCTGTGGGTGGAGGGACCTGCATGGCCGCTGGAGATCCTGTCCCTGAAGCCCGCTCGGATCTTTTCCTCTCTGTGCCGTGGCCGCGGCAGGGCTGCACTCAGCTCCCAGTCCCGTTGCCCAGTCCGTAGGCCGAAGAACCCCCCGCGAGAGGTTTGCAGGTCTCTCTGGAACAGAAATCTCCCTCACTCCAATATTCCGTGGCCTCTGGGTGCAGAATTCGCCGTGAGTTACTTCCCTGTAGCCGTTCTATGGGTTGTGGGTTCGGAGCTATGTGTATGTGTGTTTTTCTACTCCGCCATCTTGGCTCCGCCCTATAAATGTTCTTGTACACATAGGTACTTTTCATTTTTTAAAATCTTTTAGGGTATATATTTAGTAGAGGTGTTACTAGATCAAAGAGTGTGCATGGTTTTATAGTCCTTTGGACATAGTTCCAAATTGCTCTAGAGAATGTTGAATCAGTTCACAACTCCAACCACAGTACAATAATGACTCATTTTTCCCACATCCCCTCCAATATTTGTTATTTACCCTTTCTGTCCAATTAGACTACTTAATGTCCTAGGTATGAGGTAGTACCTCTGACCTGGTTTAATTTGCATTGATTCAATCAATACTTAGAGTATTTTTTTAATATGGGTATAGAGAGCTTTGATTACTTCACCTGAAAATGAATGTATCTTTTGATCTTTTATCAAACAGAGAATGGCTATTATTTTTAAAAATCTGACTCAGTTCTCTATATGTTTGAGAAATAAGGTGTTCATCAGAGAAACTTGCTCCAATTTTTTTCGTAATTACTACTGCTAACTGTATTTCCTTCCATCCTATTCTCCCTTTTTTTTCTACTCTCTTTCTCCTTTCACCCTGTCCCTCCTCAAAAATGTTTTGCTTCTCACTAACCCCTCTCATAATCTCCCCTCCATTCTATCACTCCTTTCCCTCTCTTATCCCTCTCTTCTTCTATTTTCCTGTAGGGTAAGGTAGAATTCTAAACCTAATTAAGTGCGTGTGCATTATTTCCTCTTTGAGAAAATTCTGGTGAAAGTAAGGTTCATTCACTATCACATCACCATCTTCCTCTCTCCCTACACTATAAAAGGTTTTTCTTGCCTCATTTATGTGAGATAGTTTACTCCATTCTACCTCCCCCTTTCTTTTTCTCCCAATACATTCCTTTCTCACTCATTAATTTTATTTTTTGATATCATCACTTCATATTCAACTCATACCTGTGCCCTCTTTGTATATACCCTTTCTAACTATCCTAATAAGGAACAAAGTCTTATGAGTTACACATATTGTCTTCCCATGTAGAAATGTAAACTGTTTAACCTCATTAAGTCCCTTTTGATTTCCCTTTCTTGTTTAACTTTTTGGGTTTCTCTTGAGTCTTGTATTTGAAACTCAAATTTGCTATTCAGCTCTGCTCTTTTCATCAAGAATGCTTAAAACTTTTCTTTCTCATTGAATATCCATTTTTCCCTGTGAAGGATTATACTCAATTTTGCTGATAGGTGATTCTTGATTGTAATCCTGCTCTTTGGTATATCATACACCAAGCCTATAATATTTCAATATAGAAACTGCTAAATCTTGTGTTATCATGACCCCAGCTCCAGGAAAATTGAATTTTTTCTTTCTGGCTGCTTACAATAATTTCTCCTTGACCTAGCATCTCTGGAATTTGGCTGTAATATTCTTGTCAGTTTTCATTTTGATATATTTTTCAGGAGGTTATTGGGGTATTCTTTCAATTTCTATTTTACCTTCTGGTTCTAGAATATCAGGGCATTTTTCCCCTGTAATTTCTTGAAAGATGATGTTGAAGTCTTTTTTGGATCTTTTTTGGCTTGCAGGCACTCCGACAATTTTGAAGTTTTCCTCTCCTAGATCTATTTTCCAAGTCAGTTGTTTTTTCATTCTGTTATTTCACATTGTCTTCTATTTTTTAATTCTTTTGGTTTTATTTTTGTTGCTACTTGATATATCATAAAGCTGTTAGCTTCCAATTTCTCCATTCTAATTTTTAAGGAATTATTTTCTTCAGTGAGCTTTTTGATTTCCTTTTCCATTTGACCAAATTTGCTTTTTATGACATTCTACTCTTCATTGGCTTCTTAAACCTCTTTGAACATTTGGCCTAGTCTGTTTTTAAGCTATTATTTTCTTCAGTATGTTTATGTGTGTGTGTATGTGTGTGTGTGAGTGTGTTTGTCTCCTTCACCATGCTAATGACTTGTTTTCATGATTTTCTTGCATCACTCTCGTTTCTCTTCTGATTTTTTCTCTACTTTTCTAACATGTTTTTATAAATCGTTTTTTGAGGTCTTTCGTGGCCTGAGATCAATTCATATTTTTCTTGTAGGCTTTGCATGTAGGAGTTTTGACTTTGTTGTCTTGTTCTGAGTGTGTGTTTTGATCTTCCTTGATACCATAGTCATTCTCTATAATCTGAGGCTTTTCTGTTGTTTTGCTCATATCCCCAGTGTATTACTTAACTTTTTACCCTTTGTTAAAGTAGGACTTTGCCTCCAGAGTGGAGGGTGCCCTGTTCCAAACTTCAGAAATTTTGTGTAGCTCTTTTTTGAGATACTTATAGAGACCTGTAAGTTTTCAATTCTTTAAAAGAGGAGTTTACTACTCCTCTGGCCTGTGCTCTGACCTGTGAGTAACTGCAAGCACTCTTTTCTGCCCTGGAAATGTAAAGATTGTCCCCCCCCCCCACCTCCACTTTGGCCACAACCTTTGCACTGCTAATACTCCTCCTTATCCTGGAACTGCCACCCAGCACTGTGACCTGGATCTGAACATGGGCAAAGCAAAACAGTCTCCCCTCAGAGCTAGCAAAAAAAGACTCCTGTAACCCCTTCTGACATGCTGTTCAACATCTTTACCTTCTGGGGGTTGAGATCTCCAAAGCAGACCCTGCTTTATAAATCTCTGCTGGAATTTAGCCAGCACCAGATACTTTTTCAAAGGAGAGGAACCTAATGGCTTTCAAAATGTTTGCTTCAGTTGGAAGAGACATTGAATTCAATCTGATATCAATGTTCCAACATTGATTGGTGGATGTTAAGAATACTAGAGAAATATTCAGCTCATCTGACAGCTGCATATCCTTTATGGTTGAACAGTATGGCTCCATCAACAGTGAGTAGTTGAGATACACCAGTAGTCTTTGTCTCATAAATATCCTTTAGAACATCATGGAAGTGTTTTTAGTTTTTACTAGCAATAGCATTAAACTGAATTTCATCTGCTTTCTTACTGAGCCAAGAATCATGCATCTTTCTAAACCTCACTTGCACTTCACTTTTAATGGATTTGAATGCTGTCTTCTTAAAGATATATGAACTTTCTTCCTAATAAATCATGTGTTACTTCTTGTTTTTAATTTAATAGCTTTTGAATCTTCCCATTATTTTCATCAAAAAAAAAATGCAGAAGTTTATATTTTGACCTAGAAGAGTAAATGTGGTGCTGTACATCAACTCCCTGAAAGTTGCCCATTCCTTATGCTCATTGTTTTCAACCATTGTTGGTTCAGCTTTACTTCCAAGTCAGCAACAAATTGTACCTGCTAGGTGAAAGAAACACTCTAATCTGTGGACATTAAGTCAACATATCAATGCCTCCTTCTGCCACCTAAATAATCCTTTGGAAGAAATTGTTCACATTTGTCTAATCTCCTGGGGAAATATTCACATGCTTAGGGTAGACACCTCCCCCCCAACTCACCAGTGGGTCTGAGGACCGTCAGTTATCCTCAACCTGTTTTAGCCCATCTGCTGAAATGAATTTGGGGAGTGTGACTACTGTGCATGCTACAGCTTCTTGGAGACCCAGGTGAGAACTGGGTGGCAGGTATAAAACAAATCTTGAAAGTGGACATGAAAAAAGGGCTATGCAGCCTTCACACCACAAGTATTAGTCTTATCTCAACACCTGTATATCCCTTCTATCTTATAGAATGTTGAACCCTCTTCTCTCAATCTCTACCCAACTCTGTCCCACAAGCAGGCAGGTGTTAAGTAATCATTCTCCAAAAATGAGTAGAGTCTTATGCAAATGGAATTCAATCCTGGGTTGTAAATCTTTATTGCAAAGGATGGATTTAAAGAAAGAAGAAGTGAGAGATTCATTTAGAAATGAAGATGATATGAACCAAAATATATTCATAAATATCAAACAAATTAAAAGTGAGAGAATTGATCTAGATGATACATACATGTGCTTCCAGTGCTAAGCCTTTGTTCCTATGATTAAGATTTTATTTCATTACTATATGTTCTGTAGAGTCTCACTTTTATTTCTGATTCCTTTGATGAGATAGGGGCTGTGGAGTCACACAGTGAATAGATAGATATAGAGTCAGGAAAACTTTAGTTCAAATTCAGCCTCGAACACTAGCTATGTGACATTGAGCAAATCACTCAATTCTGTTTGCCTCTGTTTCTTTGTCTGTAAAATGAGCTGGAGACAGAAATGGCAACCACTCCAGTTTCTTTCCCAAAACTCCAAGAAGCAGTGAGTTCCAAAGAGTTGGACACAACTGAAAAGACTAAAACAACAATCTCTGTTGAGAAACACCTTGACATCTTTTGCCTTCCCAGCAAAACTCCCCTACAACTTTACACCATCTACTTCAGAATGCCATTCATACTTTTTCTGTTTCTTTGCAAATCTTTATACCCTATAATCTTGAAAGATTTTCCTCTTTTAACCTTGCTCTATCATACCTCTAATGACTGAAATTATTTCCTCTTCACCTGAAATGGAGTCCTTGTTTTAAAGCTTCCTTATTTGTTTACTTTTATTTCTTATTAGTTTCAATTTAAAAGACTGTTTTTTGACATCCAACCAACGCTGGAAGTACAATGGATCTGATGGGACTATTGATCAGCAGTAATCTGATCAGCAGGCTCCTGATCACTTTGAGACCTTCGATGACTCTTTTTGATCTGATCCATTTCACCCTACTTTACACAGTTCTGTAGCCTCCAGATCTGGGGCTCACCATATCAATGACAAATTTTCTGTGAACATCTAATGGATATAGTTCAGTGGCTTAGATATCAGTCAGCCTCAACTTCCCCAGAAATTAGAATTAAAGATAATTAACTTCTTTGCATCCTGTCCTTAAACTGATATTTGTACAGATTCTTCTCCCCTATCTCTTTCCATATTCCTATTAGTAGGTCACACTTAAACCATCATAATCACCATAACTGTCCCCAGTGTATCCATTTAGTCACTTAATTCTGTGACTTTTACCTGATTGTTTTTTTTTCTTTTGCTCTTTTTCTTTTCTGAAACCCTGAGCTCTCTAGTGTCCCCTAATAGTTATTATATCTAAGCCTTTAAATGCTCACTAATGAAGAGTTAAAGACTACAGATACATCCACAGCATTGTTAAAAATGAATGAAATGTCTTCACTATTACTGTATTCTATGACCACTACCATATGAGCCCTAGACACATGCCTGATAGTACTTGGAGAAATATCCATATAAAAGACATTCATACACATAGACCATAATGCCATATTTAAAATATGTGTGTATGTATATATATATATATATATATATATATATATATATATATATATATATATATATATATATACACATATATATATATGTATAGGTTTATTTATATAGATGTGTTTGTATATGTGTGTATATGTGCATGTGTGTACATGTATATTATATACATATATGGAGATATTCTTCCATACATATGTACATATATACATATAGACACACATATTTTTGTTATACTGTTCAGCTGTTTCGGTTTCCTTTAAATCTGTTTTCAAGCATGTTTAGCCTCACATTTACTCTTACACTCCTATACATTTGCACATTATTCTCAGTCTTTTTTTTCTTTCATCTCTCTCTCTCTCTCTCTCTCTCTCTCTCTCTATCTCTCTCTATCTCTGTCTCTATCACTTTGTATCTCTTTCAATCTATCTCTCTGTCTTTCACCCACTTCCAACCCAGTATGTCCCCCCTCCTGTCATTTTTTGAAAGGTATTTGTGAGTAACATTTTTCTCCATCTCCCAGAATAGTCAAGAGAGAAATTTCAGGCTTTATTAGCAGACTCTTTGAGAAATTTCCATCTGTTAATAGGAATGAAAATCATGACAAAGTTTTTCTTTCCCACTGCCTTCCCTATAGGCCTCTGTGGGAGTTTTCCACAGTTGCTCCTGGCTGTTGCTGACACAGGTATTTTATAAAATATCTTTTTCAAAAAGCACAATGACAAAAACAAACAAAATAAAACCCTACTGGCTGGTTTGGATTATATTCTAATATCTGACCATAGCATTAGGTACTTGGTCAAAATAAACTAAAAGTCTTTCAGAACAGTTTTAGTTTAGAGTGCCACATGAATTCTGTTGGCAAGAGACTGATGCTAATGAGGCCAGGGCCTAAGGTTCGGCTCCCCAGGAGAATATTTAGCTTGGCTATGTTCTCTAACTGAAGACTGCATCCCTCACCTTGGCCAGCTGTCTTGAAAATGCATGGTATTGGTCACAAGGGGTAGAAAGTGAAAGAGCTTAGAGCAACCTGAATAACTAAGGAAACGGAGTATCAAGGGAAATGACTGATTATCTAATTTACAGATGAAAGAGATTATAGAGACTATCTAGTCCAACCTCTTCAGTTTGTGCTGTTGGTCCTCCCAAAGTAGATAATTTTTTAATAGCTTGGCATTAAAATGGAGCCATAGCAGTAATACTCTCAAATCACTAAGATTCTCAATATTTTTCTTGAATTATGTATCTTCATATTGTTATGACCTTTGTTAATCTACTGAAAGAAAATACATAAGGAGATTTCAAATATACTGTATAAAAATATGTTAGAGTATGTCTATATATACACAGAGATACACACTGACACGTGTTTGTATGGATCTATCTGCATATATTTATACGTATCAAAGCCAAACAAAATAATAAAAATAGCTTGTGGTTACCTACTCATTCGGAATTTTGAAGAAGTACTTTTAGAAAATAGGGAAATGATGTTCGTGAAACAATTCCTGTAATAGAGAAGCTAGACTCATACTTTCATTTAGCATTTGTTTCTATAATCAACATCTATCAGTTAATCTTGTTCCTGTATATGCAGCTTTGTTGAAAACAGCAGAGGAATCTGTTTATACATTTTGGAAATTATACAAATGTTGTGCAAGTCTAGACAAAAATGACTAAGAGAGTGATGAGATTGATTTGGGAAGAAAACTAAAACAATAACAACAACCTAAGGGAATCAAGTGACCAGCATTTTTTTTCTGAAAAAAAATAAAGTGGGAGGAAAATATAGTCTACAAGTTGTCCTGTGGGGGAGCCCATGTAGTCCTTAGTAAAGATTTCTAAATTCAATAAGAAGTCAGTAATGAAGATGAATCTTACAAAAAAAAAAAGAGACTATGACTCAGGGTGAAATATTTATATGTACATTCAAAAGAATAGCTTGTGTATATTTTGATTGATGAATAAAAAGTCCTACAAATAAGTTTTCTGATGTTGATGATAATAAGAACTGTAGTAACATATTTATATGAGACTACAAGTTTACAGATTCTTTTGCTTGGAAAAGCTGCCATGGTATGCATGAGTATTGGAGGTAAAGTGACTTAACAACAGTCATATGTGTAGTAAATGTCACATCAAGAATTCAAACTCAGACCAACTGAGTTAAAAATCAGTACATTTTCTACTGCATCCAAAATAAATGACTGAAGTCATCCGAAGTTGTGAGTTTTCTATCCAGCTCTGGTCTTTTCATCAAGAATACTTGAAAGTCCTCTCTTTCATTGAATGACCATTTTTCCTCTGAAGAATTAAGTTCATTTGGATTTCTTTTGATATTTCAGTTAGTTTATTTTTAAAAGTGTTCTTTTCTTCAACATTTTTAGGTCCCCTTTAACAAGCAGTTGATTCATGTTTTGTTATTTTCTTGCATCACTCTCATTTCTCTTTGCAATTTTTCCTCTACTTCTCTTACTTGATTTTCAAAGTCCATTTTGAGCTCTTCCATGCCATAAGACCAATTAATATTTTTTCTTGGAAGGAACTTTTATTTTGCTGTCTTCTTCTGTTTGGATATTTTAGTCTTCCTTGTCACCAAAGTCAATTTCTATAGTCTGATTCTTTTTCCAGTTTTTATTCATTTCTCCAACCATTTACTTGACTTTTGAGCCTTTGGTCAAGGCAGTTCTCTGCTTCCAACTAGGGGTGGTCGGTGTACTGTCAGCCACTCAATCCCCCCCGCCCCCCAATCTGTGTACTTAGAGCTCCAGAAGCAGCTGCTGCCATTGTCCCTGCTGTTGCTGTGGTTTCCAAAGACTCCTCTGCCCCTTCCTCCCTGGCCCTGGTGGACTGCCACTCTCTTCTCTCACAGGTGTCTGGCAGGTTTTTTTCCACTGATATTTCAATTTTTCCTTGGTGTTTTGGGGTCATGAAGTCTGGAAACTGCCACACATTCCCATTTTTGGCTCCCCACTAGGATTGATCTGGTCCCATCTATGCTGGTGTGGCCCATGCTGGACTATGTTCTTCTTCCAGACTAGCATTATACACATTTCCCTTCGACCTTCCAGGCTATCTTGGGCTGGAAAGTTGCCTCATTCCATCATTTTATGGGTTCTTCATCTCCACAATTTCTTTAGAGTCATTTTTAAGAATATTTGACTGGGTTTGGGGGGAGAACTGGAGGGACAGCCATCTTGGCTCTGTCCCCTAGGCTCTTCTGTTCATCATGGCTTTCAGGTGGTCCAATAATTTTTCAGTTATTTCTCCAGGATGTATTCTTCAGGGTAATTATTTTACCAATTAGATAATTTCACATTTTCTTCTTTTACTTTATTCTTTTGGATTTGTATTATTGTTTCTTGATTTCTCATGAAGACATTAGTTTCCATTTGTTTCATTTGAAATTTTAAGGAATTATTTTCTTTAGTGAGCTTTTTGACTTCCTTTTCCATTTGACAAATTCTGCTTTTTAAGACATTCTTCTCCTCATTTACTTTGTGGACTTCTTTTTTTCCTTTTGGTCTAGTCTATTTTTTAAGATGTCATTTTCTTCAGTATATTTTTTCTTTCTCTATGCGTGTGTGATTCCTCTACCAAGCTGTTGACTCATTTTTTACGATTTTTTTGCATGATTCTCATTTCTATTTTCAGTTTTTTCTACCTCTCTTATTTTATTTTCAAAATCCTTTTTTGATCTTTCTCATGGTCTGTCACCAATTTATATTTTTCTTGGAGGCTTTGGATGTAGCAGCTTTGACTTAATTGCCTTGTTCTGAGTATGTGTTTTGATCTTCCTTGTCACCATAGTAACTCTATAGTCAGAGGGTTTTTAAGTGGTTTGTTCATATCTCCAGTCTGTTACCTGACTGTGCTCTGGTCTATAAGTAACCACAATAACTCTTTTCTGCCCTGTAACTGTGAGAGTGGGCCCCTCCTCCGCTGTTGCCACCAACTCTTCTGTGTTAGTGCTCATCCTCATCCTGGGACTGCCACCCTGTAGTGTCACCTGGATCTAGGTATGGACAAAGCAACAGAGTCCTGCCTCAGTGTTAGTAAAAATACTTCTGTAATCTCCTTTTGACCACCAGTTGTTCAAGCCCCTTACCTTTTGTGGACTGAGAGCTCTGAAAGTAGCCACTGCTATTGCTGCTACCTTTACTATTTCAGTTACTTCCAGGACCTGCTCCTGATTTGTCCTCTCTGGAACTCTGATGTTATAGTCTGTGCTGGACTGTACACTCCACTCTCATCCATATATTACAGACCTTTCTTGCTGACCTAAGTTGTCTTTGATATTTGCGGACTGAGAGTTTTGAAAACCACCAGTGCTGCTACTGATTCAGTTGTCCAGAGGCTTGTACCTGGCTTCCTGGGTCCTGATCTGCCCTGGCACAGCCTGGAAAAGATTACATTCTCTCTCATCCTCATTCAATGGAATTTTTCTACAGACCATTTATGTTGCTTTGGTTGATAATTTTTTCCACTCCACCTTCTTGTATGTTTTGCTTCTCTAGAAATCATTTGGAGTAGTTTTAAAATTGTTTGGAAGTACTTGACAGAGGGTTTAGAAAAGTTCCTACATTTACTCTGCCAGCTTAGCTCCTTCTCTCAAGTCCTTCTTATGACACATATTGCCTGTATGATTCAAGATAAATCATTGAACTTCTCAGTGCCCTACACAAGTTTTTACTGCTAGGTTTCACGAGGAAATGTTGACCTGTAATCACAAGGGGAGCTTCTTCATCCAAGAGATCTTTCTATTAATCAAATCACAAATTCAGTCACTATTCTCCAATTGTTGCTGTTTTTACTTAGTATCAGAAGAGAACTAAGGGCATATTTATGGTAATATCTTCAATTTAATTGAGGCAGAATTCCATAAATTCATCAGCTTTACTTTGTATTCCATACTCTTTATTCCAGAATAAGCATTATTCTGCATTCTGTATCAATGTCTAGTGGCAAAGACAAAAGTCAAGAGAACTGATGATGGGCCAGGATGTAGTGGATATGTTTGGTGTCTTTGATGTTTGACCAAGTTTTAAGTTCTCTACAAGACTTGCTCCAGTATTCTTCATTTCCATGGGAATAACTTATTCATATCTAACCATTTTCCTGGGGAATATCTTCATATGCTTGAGGTAGACAGACACTCCCATAACTCAATGAGGACTTTGAGGCCCATCATTTACCCTCAACCTTGTTTATATCATCTTCTAAGATGATTAGCCTATGGCTACTGCACATGTCACAGCTTCTTGGAGTCACAGGTGAAATCTGAGTGCAAAGCAAACACCAAATATGGAGAAACAGCCATGAAAATGACTGAACAAGCTTTCAAATCAGAAGTGCTAGTCCTCCTTAATACCTTATGCACTCCATCCAACGTTATTCAAAGTAGCAATGTATAGCAAATATAAGACAAATTTATGCTGTGCAAAATCAGCTACTGTTGCAGAGTCATTCTGAGTGATCCCATAATATTTTAAATTTTGGGCATACACACAATCATCCTACAAGAAATAACAGTTTGGAAAATACCCTCAAGAACACTCATATTTCTGAGTTCAAATCTGGGTTCATACACTTATTAGTTATGTGACCCTGGGCAAGTAACTAAACCCTGTTTGCCTCAGTTCCCAGTCAGTAAAATGAATTTGAGATAAAAATGACAAACCATTCCAATATTTTTCCCAAGGACATGCTAATGGGGTCAAAAAGAGACAGACAAGACTGAACAAAAACCTGAACAACAAAAATGCACTGCTAAAGACTGTGCTTGGCACTAGAAGGCACATAATAGATGACTCTGTACTTATTAATGCAGGCTTGGGTGATTTCCATGTATCTCTGCCCTGAGGAAGTGAAGCTTTGCAGAACCTCAGGCTTTTACCCCCTCTCTCAGTCAAAAAGCCTCTATCCTACTTTGGTTCTGTGCTAACCTCTGATAATACTAAGATAGGTGAAAGATAGTCTTTGTCCTCTAGAGGTTTACAATGTAATAGAGAAAAAACAAGCAAACAATTGTGTATAAACTATTTCTGGGAAATATAGGAAAGAAGAAAAAGGTGGAAGGCTCTAGAATTAAAAGGGACTGGAAAATAATGCTTGCAGAAGGGGGGATTTTAACTGTGATTTAAAGAAAGTTAAAATGGTAAACAGACAGAGCTTATGAGGGAGAACTATTGAGGAATGAAGGATAGCCAGAGAAAATGCCAGGAACCAAGGGATAAATTGTCTGTTTGCAGAACAAGCAGGAGGTCAGTGGTACTGGATTAAAGAATATATGATTAAAAGTAATTTTGTAAATAAAAGTTAAGAAAACTGGAAGGTTACACACGTGTGTGTGTGTGTGTGTGTGTGTGTGTGTGTGTGTGTGTGCAAGGAAGAGGTTGGAGGTTATTAAAGGTTTTGCACATCAAGCAGAGGATTTTATTTCCTGGAGTTTATAAGGAACCATTACAGTTAGTTGAATATGAGGATGACACTGTTAGATCAGCACTTAAAGATAACTCTTTGCCAGCTGAACAAATGATGGACTGGAGTAGGAAAAAACTTGTGGCCAATCAATAAGCTATTCAAATAGCCTAAGTGTGAAATGATGAGGTCCTATATTAGGGTAGAGGCAGCATCATAGGAGAGAAGGGGGCATATTTGAGAGATGTTGCATGATGAAATTAAAAGACCTCGACAATAGTTTGGAAGAGGGGGAGGGGGATGTAAGAGATAGTGAGGAGTTGATAATGACACCTCATTAGTGAATCTAGAAGTCTGGGAGGACCATGAGTCCCCTTCACAGTCATAGGCACATTTGAAATCACTGAGAACAGAGGAGGAAAGATAATGCATTCAGGTATGGATATATTGAGTTGACTGGAAACTTTAGAGAGAGAAGTTTTGGTTTAATATTGAGGAAAGGAAGAAAGAGAATAAGCATTTATAATAATGGCTATGTACCAGGCATATGTACTATGTATGACTGTACTAAATGATTCTGCCCCTAAATATCTCACTTGATTCTCAAAATGGCCCAAGGAGGTCAATGTTATTATTATCTTCACTTTAAATTAGAGAAAAATAGAGGTTAAGTGACTTGTGCAGGATTACAAAGCTTACACACTCCAGTGAGTTGGAACTAAGCAGATCATCATCCAAACCCATCTAACTTCACTCTGTTCTCTATTTGTAACCCCCACAAACCTCCCTTGTCAAAGTCCCAACCATATCCAATCACCTTCCACTGCATCCTCTGGAATGAATATTTCTAAGGCAAGAAACTTGTCTTATTTTTTAAATCTTTCTTTTTTTCCTACTCCTTCCATCTTCTAGAAACCACTGAAACCTGAGTTTCAGTGATGGCGAAGCCTCCTTTACCACCCTTTCCAGTGATGCATATATGTTCACTCATTCTCTTTGGCTCTTTGGTCAAGGCAAGAAAGTTAGAATACTCCTTACTCTATTCTATTTCTATGTTCTTTCCCCTCCCTGCCCATACCACATAATATCACCTTCTACTTACAGTACATTACTAAGCATATTTTCTACCCAATCAAAATCTTGACAATTATTTCCTAAATAGCTCTAGCACACCCTTCTTCCTTCCTCAACAACTTCAGAACCTGAATCACAATTCTTCTCTCCTCCTCAACTTCTGCTCTCCTATTACAGCCTTCAAAATATATATTGGTACTACTTCATATATCTGAACTTAGTAATTCTACAACCTACTCACTTATCAACACTTGTTTCTCCACCTCTCATCTTAGCCACACACAAAGAAAGTCTTATACTTGATTTTGGAATCACCCACAAGAGCATTATTTCCATGTTCATGAACTCTGAAATTCTGCTATCCAACCACAATATATTAGTTTTGACACCTCCTTCTACATTCCTTAAACTGACTCTAAATTTCCTCCCCACACAGCCCTTTGATCCTTGGAATAAACAATTCTTTCTTAGTCAGTCATACCTAAAATAACCACTCTCCATTTTCTTCCATATTTATGCCCTTGGTGAACCAATGCAGCTCTATCCTGTTTTCTGAGTAGATTTCACATGGTTAAAAAA
Source organism: Notamacropus eugenii (assembly GCF_028372415.1). Taxonomy (NCBI): domain Eukaryota; kingdom Metazoa; phylum Chordata; class Mammalia; order Diprotodontia; family Macropodidae; genus Notamacropus; species Notamacropus eugenii. The sequence continues at coordinate 382,347,931 of NC_092875.1, forward strand.
TGTCCCCTGAATGTTTAAAAAAGGAAGACTCATTACAAGGTACAAATTTAAGTATTTCAATTCTGTAAAAGGGTAGAACATTAAAACCACACTGTCTCCGTTATCTACATCATATATTATATATCCTCATCATGAAGGATCAAAGGATTAAATTGTCTCTTGAATAACATTCATGTCCCCATTAAAAATTTGCCGAGATACACTGGTAAATATTTAATAATTGGATTGGAAGGCGGCATATATGCCACATTTAAATTTATTCAGCATTAGTGACATTTTCTCCATCACTATATTAAAGAGTAAAGAAATAACAAAGTAACTCTGTTAAGCTAGATTGAGCTAGTTCCAGCATACCTTTGAAGGCAAATAATCTAAATCCTGGAAAATCAACATTTGCATGGTCATGAATTTGACTGGCATCAGATTTAGGAATAGAACCAAGACCTTCTCCTTTTTGGCCAGTGATATTTCCACAATACCACCCTCACTGCTCATGGAGAAATGAGTAGCTCCTTTAGTATAATATAGAGTATATGTAAGGAACCCACGTGAAATAAGACTAGTAGTGATTATGTATGCAACATCAAAGAAGCCTTGCATACCAGATCAAGAAGTCTGGTCTTCTTTGCCTAAATTTGTTATTATTATCTTAAGCATTATTATTATTATTTCATTTTTATCATGACAGGGATATGATAATAGCAATGGTTTAAGAATGCTATTCTGGTGGTGGAGCCAAGGTGACAGAATATAAAGAGCATTCCAGCTAAATTTTCTAACATGCTCCTCCAAACAACTTCAGAATAAGATATCAATTTTAATTTTGGAGACGTATAGCTAACCAAAGATTGGGATGAGAGATTTCCCAGCACAAGGAAATTTAGGGGATTAGAAGAGAAGGTCTGGTACACTTGGTGGTGCTATTCAGGAGCACACATGTGTAACAGTAAACACCCCAACATACACAGGGACACTTGTTTTAACAGGTTCTTTTATCTGCTTCTCCAAAAGGAAATGCAACTTTTGAGGGGTTAACAATCATTTTAATGAAGCACATATATCATTCCTTTAATCAAGCACATTTATCATTCACCTAGCTCAGGGGAATTAGCACCCTGAACTTCAAAGAAAATACAGAGAAGTCAAAGATCAATGTACATGGCTTCCTCTGTCTGACCATAATCAATACATATGTCACAAATCAGTAGACAGGTCCATCTGTCTGACCATAGTTACCAGAAAGGGAAGCACCGACATCCGAGTTTTCAAAGGCATGAAGGGCTCTCCTTAGCTTCTTTGTCTGGCCAAACAAACACTTCCAGTCAGTAAAACCCAAAGTAAAACCTCATCCTGAGAGTATTTATATAATTTTCACAAGCAGAGGATATGACCCTCTTACCCAGTGCCTCAGTGGAAAAAAACAGAAAGTACTTGGTACCCTCCTACAAATCAACTCCCCTAATCAAACTTCCCTCAATGGGCAAACCCAACAATGGGTGGGAACTATCCTCCTTAATCACTTTATTCAGAGACAGTATACTTCTTGGTATAAACAAAAAGAGCAAAACGATACTACTTTGCTTGCCCTCAAACCATGTTAGCAACACTAACTAGCATCGTTGGAGGCAGCCATGACAGCAGCAGCAGCAACAGCAGAGGCAGAAGCAACAGTTTTGGAAGCTCTCAAAAACCAGAGACAGTAAGGGAATTGGACAATTAGTCAGAAAGTGATTACAGGGATCATTCTACAGTAGGCACAGATCTAGGTGATGTTTGGCAACTCATTGCCTATTGTAGAGTTCTGGGACACAATTCCAGGGAAGAGAACACAAAAACCCTAATTACTGGTTGTAAGTAATGTGCAAAGGAATGCTTTTGGTACCAAGGGAACAGGGCCCCCTGCCACAATCAAAGAATCAATATATTTGTGTTCCTTTTGTAACCAAATTATTTAATTTTTTTCATAATTTTGTTTCATTGTCCTCATTTCTTTTCTCAAATAATCAAAATAAAGACTAGGAAAACTGCATTGTCACCCCTCCTCAGATCACATCGCATTTGAACCACAACAAAAGCTAAGTGTGAAAACAGCAGAGTGAAAAATCCTAAAACATAGTACAGTGATTTCTTCTTACAACTTTAAGCAGAGTCCCAATTTAATATAAAATTAAAAGTCCGGAACTAGTTTGAAAAAATGAGCAAACAACAGCAATATTAACAAAAAACAACAGTAACAGAACTATCCATCAAAAGCTGCTATGATGACAGGGATCTTCAAGACATAAAATTAGGAGAAGACAAAGATGTGAAAATATCTACAAGAAAACTCTTAAAGGGAAAAAATGCAGGCTGGAAATAAGTCCAATAAAATTCATGAAAGTGTTAATGACAGAGTTGTTTTATTTTTTTTTAAGAAAAATTTCTTTTGTTTTCACATTTTCTTTTTTATTTATTTTTAAAATTTATTTGCTTTCAGTGTTCTACAATTACTTCCACATATCTTAGCTTTTTTCCCCGATCTCCCCCTATTTTACTTCTATTTCTCCACTCCCTCCCTGAGATAACATACAATTTTATATATGTTCTACACGTACATTCCCATTAAATATATTTTCAACTTAGTCATGTTGCCTGGAAGAATTAAAATGAATGGGAGAAATCATAAAACAAAACAAAATATAATACAAAAGAAAATGGCATGCTTCACTCTGTGATCATATTCCATACTTCTTTCTCTGGGTTTGGAAGACATTTTGCCTTAATTTTTTAAGTCCTTCCATGGCAATGAAGTACTAAGTCTACCAGAAAAATTCCTTGTACATTGCGGTTGTTGCTGTGTACAAAGTTCTCCTGGTTCTGCTCCTTTTCCTCACCATCAGATCATATAGGTCTTTTCAGGCCTCTCTGAAGTCTTCCTGTTCATCATTTCTTATAGCAAAATAGCATTTCATTACCTTCATATACCACAATTTATTCAGCCATTCCCCAATTGATGGGCATCCCCTCGATTTTCAGGTTTTGGCCACTACAAAGGGAAGTGCTATAAATATTTTTGTACATGTGGGACCTTTTTGCATTATTTTGATCTCTTGGGGATACATTCATGGAAATGGTATTGCTGGGTCAAAGGATATGCACATTTTTGCAATCCTTTGGGCATAGTTCCAAATTGCTCTCCAGAATGGTTGGATCACCTTACAGCTCCACCAACAAGTTAGTTTTCCAACTTTCCCACATTATCTCCAATATTTATAAGATAAATCATAAAGGACTTTCTAAAGCTGAGTTGTTTACATTCCTACATGGAAAGAAAATATTTGTAACTCTTGAGACTTTCTTCAGTACTTGGGTAGTTGAAGGGATTACACACACACACACACACACACACACACACACAAACACACATACACATATATATGTATATGTATATATATAGACAGAGAACCACGGTGAGTGGAATAAGAAGGGATGATACCTAAAAAAATAAAATAAAATTGAGGGGTGACAGAGGAATATATTGGGAGGAGAAAGGGAGAAATGGAATGGGGTAAACTATCATGCATCAAGGAGGCAAGAAAAGCTTCTTCAGGGAGGAAAAAAGGGAGGATGTGAGAGAAAAAAAGGAAACAATCTCTTCACATTTGACTTGAGGGAGTGACATGCTCACTCAGTTTTGTATGAAAGTATATTTTACAGTACAAAAGGATAGGGGAGACGCAGACATGAGGGGGATGATAGAGGGGGATGATAGAGGGAAGGACAAATGAGAGAAGGGCCATTATTAGAAGTAAACACTTACGGGAAGGGACAAGGTCAAAAGAGAATAGAATAGAAGATGGAGGAGTGAAAGCAACGACTCACCTAAGCTCCTGGAAAAACTCCTCTGGATATCTCCGGGGGGAGAGGCTGACCAGACCTTGGAGGTGTAGAATCCAGTGGGTGACGGACTTTGACGGATTCGGAGCCCAGGCTGGAACGGAGGGTCCACGGGAGGGATCTGTTCCGCGGGGGTAAGACCCCGGCGCACAGAGCAGCGCGGTCGGAGCGGCAGGGCGGAGGGGACCAGAGGAGCCCGAGAGTGGCGGGCAAAACCAGCGGAGCAGGAGATAAGCCAGGCTGAGCTGGTGAGAGCCAATGAGTGCCAGACATCAGCGCAGCAGCCCTTGAAATCTTCAGCCTGAAGACAGACTTCGGTGGGTCACTACTTGAACTTCCAGGAACTGGGATGGCAGAGTGATCAGTAAGTGCTCTCTCCTCCCCGCTGATGACCATGAGGGAACCATAAAATTCTTCCCCAGATTAATCCTGGATCAGTGGGAACAGCAGAAGGGGGCAAATAGTCTCATAACACCAGAGGCTAGAAAAATAGCAAAGGGGGATTCTTCCTACGGTAGCGGAGACGGCTGGAGGGACAGACGACCCAGGGCAGAGAAAATTCGCACTGAGACCCAGGCAAGCCTCAGAGCCAGGAGACGAGCCCAAGGAGGGGCGGAAACACGCGTTAGCTTCTAGGCGTGCCCCAGCCCTCCAGGGGAAAAGGGAAGACAATAGGGAAGCTGGGATCACCATCCCCTGACCTTGCCTTTGCATCAAGTCAGCTGAGGAGATATCCTGAGGACAGACCACCCCTCCCACATACCTAACAAGCTAACTCCAGGGTTGATCAGGGAAACAAAAAACAAAAGCCTGCTTTTAGCCTAGACACACATCAGCTCAACTTAAAGATCTGTACCTTCTGACTGAAAGAACCAAAAGCTACAACACTCAGCCAACATCATGAATCGGAAAAAGCAGACGAAAAGTGAAAAAACCATAGAATCTTTCTATGGGGATAAGGACCAAAACACAAACACCAAAGAGGTTAGAGCTGAGACTGTACTTCCATCTGAAACCTCAGATGGGACTATGAATTTCTCGCAAGCACAACTAGATTACCTGGAACGTCTGAAGAAGGATATAAAAGAAAAACTGGCCAATGATTTTAAAACTATAAAAAAAGAATTCACTGATGAGAACATCACCCTGAAAAAGAAAATTGAAGAAATGGAAAAGGAAGTTCAAAAATTAACTGGAGAGAATAATTCCCTAAAACGAAGAGCTAATCAAATGGAAAAGGAAACCCAAAACCTAATTGGGAAAATTGATCAGATGGAAAAGGAAACCCAAAACCTAACTGGGAAAATTGGTCGAATGGAAAAAGAAGTACAAAAATTAAATGGAGAAAACAGCTCCTTAAAGGGAAAAATTGGTCAGATGGAAAAGGAGATGGAAAAGCTAACTGAAGAAAACACTACGATGAAGATTAGAATTGGGCAAGTAGAAACTAATGACTCAATGAGGCAACAAGAATCAGTCAAACAAAATCTAAAGAATGAAAAGATAGAAGAAAAGGTAAAATATTTAATTGGAAAAACAACTGACCTGGAAAATAGATACAGGAGAGAAAATCTAAGAATTATTGGCCTGCCAGAAACCCATGATGAAGAAAAGAGTCTGGACAATATCTTCCAGGACATCATCAAGGAAAACTGTCCAGAAGTACTAGACTGAGAGGGCAAAATAGTCATCGAAAGAATCCACCATTCCCCTCCCGAAAGGGATCCCAAACTCAAAACCCCAAGAAATATAGTTGCCAAATTCCAGAGCTATCAAGTGAAGGAGAAAATACTACAAGCAGCCAGAAAGAAACAATTCAAATATCAAGGACACACAGTCAGGATCACACAGGACCTTGCAGCTTCTACATTAAAAGATCGAAAGAATTGGAACCCAATATTCCGTAAGGCAAAGGAGTTGGGACTTCAACCAAGGATCAACTACCCAGCAAAGTTCAGCATAACATTTCAGGCAAGGAGAAAGTCATTCAACGAAATAAGGGATTTCCAGAGCTTCCTGACCAAAACACCAGAACTCAATAGACAATTTGATCTTCAAATGCAGGTCTCCAGAGAATCATAAAAAGGTAAACAGAGGGGAAAAAACAAAAACAAAAACTTGCTACTCAATTAGGGCAAACTGTTTACCTCCCTATAAGGGAAGATGATACCTGTTAATCTTGAGAACTGTGCAGCTATTATGATAAAAGGGATATATGTAGAGGGAACAGGCATAAAGTAAATGATGTCATGTCAAAAATATGATTTAAGTATGAGAAGGGAATGTAATAGGAGGTGTGGAAAGGGGGAAGCAGAAAATGGCAAATTATATCACAGGAAGAAGTACAAAACTATAGTAGAGGGAAGGAGGGGAGGGAGATGAGCATTGTTTGAGAGGTACTCTCATCTGATTTGTTCAAAGGAGGGAACAATAATCATAAGTAGATAAGCCTAACTAGCTCTATAGGTAGTAGGAGGGGAAGGGGGAAGAAAGGGGAGGGTGGCTAAAAGGGAGGAAAGAAGCAATAAGAGTAAGGGGGACTAAAAGGGAGGGGGGTCAAAAGAAGGAGAGGAAGGCTGCAGGAGGAGGGGGAGAAAAGTGAATACTATTGAGGAAGGGAAGGGAGACGGGAGAGCTAAAAGCACAAATGGTGGGAAAGAGGTTGGAGGGAAATATACAGATTGTAATCATAACTGTGAATGTGAATGGAATGAACTCTCCCATAAAATGGAGACGGATAGCAGAATGGATTAAAAGCCATAATCCAACAACATGCTGCTTAAAAGAAACACATTTGAAACAGGGGGATACACATAGAATAAAGGTCAAAGGATGGAGCAGAATATATTGTGCTTCAGCTCATGTAAGAAAGACAGGAGTAGCAATCCTAATCTCAGACAAAGCAAAAGCAGAAATAGATCTAATCAAAAGGGATAGGGATGGGAACTATATCCTGCTAAAAGGCACCATAGACAATGAAGCAATATCATTACTAACCATGTATGCTCCAAGTGGTATAGCATCTAGATTCTTAGAGGAGAGGTTGGGGGAGTTGAAGGAAGAAATTGATAGCAAAACTATACTAGTGGGGGACCTCAAACTCCCCCTCTCTGAACTCGATAAATCCAACCTCAAAATAAACAAGAAAGAGGTTAAGGAGGTAAATAAAACTCTGGATAAGGTAGATATAATAGATCTTTGGAGAAAATTAAATGGGAATAGAAAGGAATATACTTTTTTCTCAGCGGTACATGGAACATTTACAAAAATTGACCATGTACTAGGACATAAAAATCTCACAATCCAGTGCAGAAAGGTAGAAATAATCAATGCATCCTTTTCAGATCATAATGCATTAAAAATTACATGTAATAAAAGGCCATGGAAAGAGAAACCAAAAATTAATTGGAAACTAAATAATCTAATTCTAAAGAAGGGTTGGGTTAAAGAAGAAATCATAGAAACAATCAACAATTTCATTCGAGAGAATGACAATAGTGAGACAACATACCAAAACTTATGGGATACTGCAAAAGCAGTTATTATGGGAAGTTTTATATCTCTGAATGCTTACATAAATAAAATAGAGAAAGAGGAGATCAATGACTTAGGCTTGCAGTTGAAAAAGCTAGAAAAAGAACAAATTGAAAATCCCCAAGTAAATACCAAATTAGAAATACTGAAAACCAAAGGAGAGATTAATAAAACTGAAATTAAGAAAACTATTGAATTAATAAATAAAACCAATAGTTGGTTTTATGAAAAAACTAATAAAATTGATAAACCTTTGGTCAATCTGATTAAAAAAAAAGAAAGAAGAAAACCAAATTACTAATATTAAAAATGAAAGGGGTGAACTCACCTCCAATGAGGAGGAAATTAAAACAATAATTAGAAACTACTTTGCCCAACTTTATGCCCACAAATTCGATAAACTAAACGAGATGGATGAATATTTTAAAAAATACAAATTGCCCAGATTAACAGAAGAGGAAGTTGAATACTTAAACAACCCCATCTCAGAAAAAGAAATTGAACAAGCCATCAGTGAACTCCCTAGGAAAAAATCTCCAGGGCCAGATGGATTCACAAGTGAATTCTATCAAACATTTAAAGAACAGTTAATTCCAATACTACATACACTATTCTTGAAAATTGGGGAAGAAGGAGTCCTCCCAAATTCTTTCTATGATACAAATATGGTTTTGATACCCAAACCAGGAAGAGACAAAACAGAGAAAGAAAATTATAGACCAATTTCCCTAATGAATATAGATGCAAAAATTTTAAATAAGATTCTAGCAAAATGAATACAGCATCTTATCAAGAGATTAATACATTATGATCAGCTAGGATTCATACCAGGACTACAGGGCTGGTTCAATATTAGGAAAACTATTAGCATTATCGATCACATCAACAACAAAGCTAACAAAAACCACATGATTATCTCAATAGATGCAGAAAAAGCTTTTGACAAAATACAACATCCATTCCTACTAAAAACATTGGAGAATGTAGGAATAAAGGGAACTTTCCATAAAATAATAAGCAGTATCTATCTAAAACCTTCAGCAAGCATTATACGCAATGGGGATAAGCTAGATGCATTCCCAATAAGATCAGGGGTGAAACAAGGTTGTCCATTATCACCACTAGTATTTAATATGGTACTAGAAATGTTAGCTGTAGCAATTAGACAAGATAAAGATATCCAAGGAATTAAAATAGTCAAAGAAGAAACTAAGTTATCACTCTTTGCAGATGATATCATGATTTACCTAGAGAATCCCAGAGATTCAAGTAAAAAATTACTAGAATTAATAAACAACTTTGGCAAAGTTGCAGGGTACAAAATAAACCCACACAAATCTTCTGCATTCCTATATATTAGCAACAAAGTCCCACAGCAAGAGATAGAAAGAGAAATCCCATTTAAAGTTAGGGTAGACAGTATAAAATACTTAGGAGTCTACCTGCCAAAACAAACCCAGGGATTATATGAACACAATTACAAGACACTTTTTGCACAAATAAAGTCAGATTTAAGTAAGTGGAAAAACATTAGTTGCTTATGGGTAGGCCGGGCTAATATAATAAAAATGACAATTCTACCCAAATTAATACACTTATTTAGTGCCATACCAATTAAACTATCAGACAATTACTTTCTAGAGCTGGACAAAATAATATCAAAATTCATTTGGAAAAACAAAAGGTCCAGAATATCAAAGGGACTAATGAAAAGAAATGCTTGGGAAGGTGGCCTAGCGCTACCAGACCTCAAACTGTACTATAAAGCAGCAATTATCAAAACCACTTGGTATTGGCTAAGAAACAGAGAGGTAGACAAGTGGAATAGACTTGGCACTCAAGATGCAGTAGGCAAGGAATATAGCAACCTTCTGTTTGATAAACCCAAGGACCCCAGCTTCTGGGATAAGAACTCATTGTTTGACAAAAATTGCTGGGAAAACTGGATAACAGTGTGGTGGAAACTAGGCATAGACCCATACCTGACACCGTACACAAGAATAAAGTCCAAATGGGTACATGATTTAGGTATAAAGATTGATACCATGAATAAACTGGAGAAGCAAGGAATAGTGTATTTATCAGATCTATGGAGAAGGGAAGAATTCTTTACTAAAGGAGAGATAGAATGCATTATGAAATGCAAAATGGATAACTTTGAATACATTAAACTGAGAAGTTTTTGCACAACCAAACCCAATGCAACCAAAATCCGGAGGGATGTAGTAAATTGGGAAAGAATTTTTACAGCTAAGCTCGGGGATAAAGGCCTCATTTCTAGAATATATAGAGAACTGATCCAAATGTATAATCATACAAGTCATTCCCCAATTGATAAATGGTCAAAGGATATGAACAGGCAATTTTCAGAGGAAGAAGTTAAGGCTATCTATAATCATATGAAAAAATGCTCTAAATCACTATTGGTTAGAGAGATGCAAATCAAAACAACTCTGAGGTACCACATCACACCTATAAGATTGGCAAACATGACAGAACAAGAAAATGATAAATGCTGGAGAGGATGTGGGAAAGTTGGAACACTAATTCATTGTTGGTGGAGCTGCGAGCGCATCCAACCATTCTGGAGAGCAATTTGGAACTATGCCCAAAGGGCTACAAAAATGTGCATACCCTTTGACCCAGCAATATCGCTACTAGGACTATATCCCCAAGAGATCATAAAAATGGGAAAGGGTCCCACATGTACAAAAATACTTATAGCAGCACTCTATGTAGTTGCCAAAAACTGGAAGTCAAGGGGATGTCCATCAATTGGGGAATGGCTGAATAAATTATGGTATATGAATGTAATGGAGTACTATTGTGCCATAAGAAATGATGAACAAGAAGACTTCAGAGAAGCCTGGAAGGACTTATATGACCTGATGCTGAGTGAAAGGAGCAGAACCAGGAGAACCTTATGCACAGCAACAACCACAGTGTGTGAGAGTTTTTTCTGGTAGACTTAGATTTTTGTAATAACACAAGAACTTCTTACCAAAAAAAAAAAAAAAAATCCCAATGGAGGACCTCAAGGCAAAATCCCTGCCACACTCAGAGAGAGAAATATGGAAGTCACTCACATATTGTAGCAGATCATGTTTGTGTATGTGTATGTGTTTGTGTATCATGTTCTGATTTGTTATACGATTTCTTTCATTTATCTTAGTCTGACTACATAGCATGACTATAGTGAAAATATACTCAATAGGAAAGTATATGTAGACTCTATACAGAATGGTATGCAGTCGTGGGGAGGGAGTGGGGAGTGGGGGGTAGGTGGGGGGGATAAAATCACAATTGTATTCCAGTTAATGTTAAACATTACACAATAAAAAAAAAAAGAATCCACAAGAAAGGCAAAAAAAAAAGAGAGAATAGAATAAATGGGGGCAGAATAGAATGGAGGGAAATATATTTAGTCTTACACAACTTAACTATTATGGAAGTCTTTTGCAAAACTACACTTGTCCAGCCTATATTGAACTTCCTGCCTACTCAGTGGGGATGGGTAGGGAGGGAGGAGTGTAGAAGTTTAAATTGAAAGTATTAGAAATGAATGTTAGGAATTGTGTTTGCATACAACTGGGAAATAAGAAATATAAGTAATGGGGTAGAGAAACCTATGTTGCCCTATAAGAAAAGAGAGTAGGGGATAAGGGAAGTGAGGGGTGTAATAGAAGGGAGGGCATATTGAGGTAAGGGATAATCAGAATGCAAAGCATTCTGTGGTGGGGGAGGGGAGAGATGAGTAGAGAATTTGCAAATCAAAATTTTGTCCACTCATCTTATAGTCTGTTCCAGTCAACCTCCTCCTCAGCATTCCCTTGAGGAAGGAATACCTCTAAGACCTTTGCCAAGAGGAAGCAGTTTCAGAAGCTGAGACATTCATCCCCTCACTTCAGAGATTCTGGGTCCCATTTGTTTGAGGGGGGAATGATATGGTGACGTGACATGGACTCTAAATTTTCCCATACATTTCAGTAGCCCAGATCACTGGCACCTCAGTCCAAGGAATATGGCCCATGCCAGCTCACCTAGGTAAATTCATGAGATTATTTGATAGTTTTTCACTGTCCTCCTGGCCCACCCCATGTTACTTAATCCCATTCAGAGCTTTTCACTGTCCTTTTTATTTTTTGTATATAAATATTAATCTTACCTCTCCCCCTCAAGTTGAATATTCACTAGGAATTCTGCCCATTTCTACTGGCTATACAATAAATTGATCCTTGACTGAAAGAAAAAAAAAAGTCTTTCCTGTAGTAATATATTTGGAACAATTAAGGGTTCTTTTTTCATTGTGAGCTTACATAGGTAGATCACTGAAATCAGCCTTTATTATGTGAACTACCTCAATAATGGGCCTTTTTTTCCTTGGTCTGAAATCATAGCAGTAACATGTATGTGGAAAACTAGTCTTCCCTAATCCATGTCTATTTCAAAACATGAATGGATCTAAGATTTTTATTTTCAGCATCTTTCCAGTCATTTGGAATTTCAAAATTGTTAAAATAACAGTGTAAGTCAGGTGGCATAGTGAATAGAGCACTGAGTCAGGAAGACTATAATTCAAATTCAGTGTCAGACACTTACCTGGGCAAGTCATTTAACCTCCTTCTACCTCATTTCTTCAATTGTAAAATGGAGATAATAATAGCATAGAGCTCATAGGGTTGTTGTGAGGAAAAAAATAATTTGTAATGCATTTAGCAAAGTGCCTGGCATATGGTAGGTAATTAATAAAAGTTTATTTCCTTCTTTGTCCTCCCAAAGATGGAGATTTTTCTTTGACATATTTTTTTCTTGTCTCTGACTCCAAGTATCTATTTTAAAGGACACCTTGGTAAGGTGTTGTCAGACGTCAAAGGGAAAAAGTGATGAAATATACAGCTCTCATTCTGAGGACATTTCTCACAGAACAAGTTCCATGATTCATATAAGACTCATTTTATCGCTGTTTTCTAATGTAGCAAGTCTCCCTTTTTAAAGGCTGGAACTCTTAAAGTATAACTATTTAAAAGATGCCATTCCTCTCATCCCCATGTATTCCATTAAAGCAGTGAACAAGTAGATTGATGACAAGACTCCGCGGTAGTTAAGCGCAGGTCTTATAGCAGTTGTGCAGTTTATGTTCTTCTCATATGTCATTCCAAGCTTAGAGAAGTCTATTTGAAATTTCAACCTGACATCTGATGGACAGGTTTCCATGACAGCTACATTGTTTTTTTTTTTTTTTGGTTTGTTTTTTGTTTTGACAAAGCAGGATGAAAACAAGTTCATAAGGAAGAAGGAAAGTAATGTTTTCTTTTTTCTTTTTCTTTTTTTCTATCTGCCTTCTTGGTTCTTGGATGGAGTAGACTGCCACACTTTTATCCAATATACACTCTATCAGACATGAATTATTCACTAAAGTACCTTAAAACCAACAAGTATTTTCACAATTTTAATTACCATGTATCAGACTGAATTCCTACTTGTAATATTCCTTCACTAAACACACACACACATACACATTGTCTGATAAATTTCTACTCACTTCTTAACCTCAACTTAATGCTCTGTGAAAGGCTTCTTCATCTCCATCAGTTTTTATTGAAGTCACCCATTTAAACTTTTAAGGAATCATTTTCCCTTAAAAATATATTAATTACATTTTCAAATGATATTGCTTATAATAGTTTAATTTTTTTTTCTATATTGTGCTCAAAGGAACTGTGATAGCTGTGAGGGCAAGGACCATGTCTTATCTAAACTTTGTATCTCCAACCCCATCTAGCAAAGTATTCTCTCTCCAGTAACTATTTAATAAGTATTTGTGAACAATGAATGAAAAAATATTTTTAACTTTGATGTACACTATATTAAATAATGTGCATACAAAAATGAGGAAGACATTCGTTCCTGTCAAAGAGTATACATACTAATAAGAAAAGGTGACACAACAGTTGTTAGAGAGCAGTGTTTGGACAAAAGAGTCAAAGCGAATGTGCATTAGACTCAAAGGGCAAAGAATGAATAACTAATAATACCAATGTATATTCATGTCTATGGATAGAAATTTGAATTTTTATAAGTAGGCCAGCGTTTCTGGATGTTTGGGGACTCCTGAAGTGGACAGCAAAACTCTTTGGTAACTGAAAAATACTGACTTTAAAAATATTGCTATTTTTGTTAGTTTTAGTTCAAAAGTGGTTACCTGTGTGAAAAGATTAAATCCATGCACTCTAATGGATTGGATGCAATGCAAAAATTCAAGTAGAAATCTCAACTTGCTAGATGCAGGCCACGTGGAATTTTGTTGAGAGGACATGGGTAGTATTTGATCAAGATTAGAGGGAATGGGGAGGTTGGATTCTTCATAGTTACTTGTGTGCCAGTAAGACAGCAAAATCATGGAATTCAAAAGCTAAGTTAGTTAGTAATATTTAAGGCAATCTAATGCTTTAATATTTTTAACACACCATTTCAATTAATTAAAAACAACCTTAGAGTTAATTATTAATCTCACTGATTTTAGCTCAAAAAAGTTATTACTTTTTTAAAAAATAAAAATAAATTGATTTTCAATTCATATTTCTAAATAAAATTTATGCTGAACTACTTATTTTTAGGCTGATTTTGCACATAGAGTTCTCTAATTACATGTACATAATCAGAAACACACATAGGTCTATATGTAATGTTTTACAGACAAATAGATTTGTGACAGTGAGACAGATAGAATAGCGCAAGATGGATCCCCATCATCCAAGAGAAAGTTATAAATATCATTTGAAACAAAGTATTTAGCTTTTCAAGATATAAACAGAAACTATTTCCTGATCGATTGTACAACTTTTATTGTGTAAATTTTCATAGAATACAATAGTTCATTTTAAATAAAATTTTGTGAAAATTAATACATCATTTCATCATCAATATAAGTAGCAGTTGAAATTATGTACATGCAAGCATATTGTGTACATACATATATAGTCTATATACACACATACCCCTATATCCATACATACATATATATATGAGTGCATAAATATATATGTATGCAAGTATGTATACACATATATGAACATTTGTACTACTTTTTTAAAAAAGTCACTTATTCATTGATGTAATATTAGCTTACTTTTTTGTGGAAATCAGAAAGGTTTCATTCACTACAAAAACTGGAAAATGGAAGCAAACACCACTGATTTTCAGTATTTCTGTAATGACTTCTTAAAAACTGAGATAAGTCACTAATATTGTTTTTTACTAGACCAATTCCAAATAGTCAATCATGAAATGCTTTCCTCAGATATACTTTCTTCCCCCTCCACAGCTTTATCACCAACCTCAAGAAGCCACACTCAGGAGAAACTTTGGCCCTAGGGTCTTACATCGCAGATTGGTGACTGTGCTTCATTTCATTCCCTCCTCTGTAGCTACCTTCTCCACAAGGTCATTTCCTCACTTTTCCTGTGGTTCCAGAATGATTATTAATCATCAGATCAACTTTGTAATTCTCCTTGAGAGGGTGTTTCAATTTAATCCTCTATAGCCTAACTATTATGTGTTTTATTACTCATATTAATGGGTATATTTCTTGAGAAGACTGATTTTGAAGTTTTCTTTTGTATCCCTGCCCTTAGTGCAGTACTGAATGCTTTTTAATTCATTGTTCAAAATAAATAAACGTTATTCTTCTCACAAAACCAATTTCCCCATTCTCTTAAAAACACGTTTAAAATATATTTTCCTTATTACTTCATTATTATGTGACACAGTTATCTCTATCAGGTCCTAAATCTTACTTCATTCAAGTAAGGGGGAATTCTTTAATACATTCCTTTTCTGTTCATCTTTTTCTCATTTTCTTCAGTTGTCTTCCTCTTTTCTCTTCATTATGCCACATTTGCCCCAAATGGATTTAAACTTAAGAATAAGTGATTTATTTGGGTATAACATGTTATATGAAAACAAACTTTATTTTAGAAAGTCTAAAAATTAGAAGTGATTACTCCTGTGCATATAGCACTGGACCTAGAGCTTTACACAATTCAAAATGATTACATTAAATATCTAATGTTATCTCAAACATATCTGGAATGGGTAATAAAACAAATGACTCTTTTTACTCTCTTTTTAAGTGTTTTTTTTGCAATATAGTTAAACAAGAATCAGTAAGTATTAGTAGCTAGTAATTGATTTCAACTATGCTAAAAACTGTCCAATAGTCAAGACAACTACCAGGGGTAACTTTTGGAGCATTTCTATTTAGCATTGGTAATGTCCTTACAAATTACATAAAATGAATGTAGTGAAATATGTATTCTTTCCAACCCTTCAAATAGCAGTTTTCTATTCTTTTGGCCCTTTTTATTTAGCCTTCTTGAAATCAATTATTTTATTTGTTTTCTCAACTGTAGCTGCTGAAAATCTAAATGAATAACTGATTTATAGTTTGATATTTACCACTAATAGTGTGTTTAAATGTGTAAAATTTGGTTGAATTGTATCATTTTGGCCTGGTTTTTCACAAATCTTTCAGTTTTAGTACAAGATCTAAAGAACAAAGCTATTTCTCATTCACTTTTCCATGAAGAATAGTTTAGGTAGTATACTGAGAAATTCTAATCAGTAAGTGTTCATGGTTTCCTTGTGCAAGAAAATAGACTAAAATCTAGCTGGCGCTAGGGGATTCTGGGAAGATGACATAGGAGGTTAGAAAATCCTAGACTGTCGACATTTCCTCCACAAAAAAGATAGAAAATCAGCCAAAATGAATGTAGAGTGCCAAAACTAAAGGGGTAAAGTAGTTGTCATTCTAAGACAACTGGAGATGACTTCAGAAAAGACTTGATCTCCAGTAACTGAGGTTTGGCTCCAGTGAAGTATGGGCACCTCCAGGCCTATTCTGCTAAATTAACAAACAGCTGGCCTTAGAAGCAGCTCTATCAGGAAGCTGACTAGGCCTCAAGAACTTTCAGCTCATAAACTTTCATCTAAAGAACAGTGAGGGGATGAGATGATGCACTGCTAGATGGGGGAAGATTGCTGTTTCCTGATTCCAGACCTAGCAGTGCTGACCAAATATGATGCCATGCTGTGACTGTGGGCAAGAAGGAGCAAATACACATCTGGAGAGTGCTCAGGGTCAGGCTAGAGGTGTTTACACTTCACTCAGGCTTGTTCTTTCTTTTTCCAGTCTTATGAATAAAGGAACAGAAACAAGTAAAAACAAAAATGTGACTGAATAATTTAATTTGGGAATGTCACATAAATAAAATTTCAATTTATATATGCTTATTTGTTTTATTTTCAAACATACATACATATATACATACATACATATATCTTTTCCATTGTAATAAGAATTCAATTGGCCTAAATTTCTTTTATGACAGCTTCACATTTCTACTACATTTTGATATACATATTGTATTCAAATTCCAAAATAAGCCGATTGGAGAATTCTCGAGACAGAAACAGATGATGCAATGCAATATATTGCTTACTGCATAATGGATCTTAATTAATAAGATATCAATTTCTTAGTAATTATAAAATACTTTAGAAATTAAAAACAAATATTTTCCTTTACTATTAAAATTATCATATTGCAAATCACGTATCAAAATTTTAGTATCAACTTGATTTAAAAAAAAAACAATCTTAAATTGAATTTGGGTTCAATTAGCAATTTGACAATGATTCTCTTATTATCTATGACCCTATCCTTTATGATACTACTTTGCTTTGGAGTTTTTCTTTTCTTTTCTTGCCTTTGTTTTTTCTTACAAAATAAATTATCCAACTTAGAAAATGGAATTATCTTTTTTTCTGCAGAATGCTTTCTATGTATAAGATCTTGATTTGGATTATTTCCATAAATAGACACAGACATATACATATTTGTGTGTATTTGACACACATACACACACACACATACACACCTGTATCCATGAGTATGTGTGCGTGTATCTTTATCACCGGTACTACAGGTGAATTTCTTTTAGAATGCATGAGGTAAGATTAACTTTAAGAAAAGAATTCATAGGTGTTTAAGAAACCTTTGAAATCTCATGATAATTAAAGTATTATTGACATTGATTCTTCATCGTTTGGATGGAGATTTTATAAAATATATGAAGCAACCAATTCCTGTCCAGAATATCTTTATTTAAGACTGCTAGATCCATAAAGTTTTCAGTCAACAGACGTAATCATGGCAAAAATTTTCAAAATTATTACCTTTAGTTTACTAGTCTCATGAAGGTACAAGGTAGGATCTGTTAATGGCTTTCAGAACATCATGTTCATAACATATAAATGAATGTTCAATAAATTCTTTACCTTATTATAATTAGCACAAATATCTAAAGCATTCCTGATAAGACTAGAAATTTACAAATATTTGTTAAATTATTATCTATGTAAAATCTTTAACTATTCACATTCAACTATCTGAATATATTTTTTTCTGAATTCTGGATAAATCTTAAATTCTATGATATGAGAGGCAAATATATGTACATTTGTTAGGAAACGTTAGGAAACGTTAATTTTAACTTTGCGTTCAGGTGCCTGAAGCCAATAGTTCTGAATTTCTTTCTAGGAGATTATCTTATTTCATTTGGCTTGATCCCTGATTAATACACTTGAGAATATCTAGCAATTATGCAGAAGGTTGACAACAACTTCTCACCTGAATGTATATATGCTACGATGTTTATATATTTGCCCCCTACAACATAGAATTTCAATATTTATCAAAAGAAAATGAAATAAATGACCAAATCATTGAGAGGAGCCCTGAGTTCCTGCAAATTCCAAATTTTTTCAGTGTCACCTGCAGTACCAACATGAGATAGACAAAAAATGTTAAGCCACTTTGGTAGAGGTCAAAGTGTTGCGTGCTCCCCTTTATCCAAAAGTAATTCCAATTTGAATTCTACTTTTCATATGTTTTAGATTTTTGAGACTGTTTTGATATTTCAACAAATGGATATGACAACATTTTTATATTTTCTTCATGGGATCTTTGTGAAGCTACAGTGAAAGAACTGTTCAGTTGTTTCAGTCATGTCTGATCATGGACCCATGTGGCAAAGACATAGGAGTTCTCCATATCTCTATATCTTCTCCAGCTCATTTTAGAGATGAGGAAATTGAGGCAGAATTAAGTAATTTGTCCAGGGTCACACAGCTAGTAAGTTTCTGTGGTCAGATTTGAATTCAGGTCTTCCTGACTCTAGAGATGACACTCTATCCTTTATACCACTTTGCTTCCCCCAGTGGAATATTAGGCATATGTAAAGTGTCTTGTCAATCTTAAGGCATAGTAAATGAAGTTAAACTTGGACTCTTCAACAGTGTTTTACACTGAACCTATAGTGGTGCTGACTGCAACATTTCTCTCCTCTCCTGGCAAGTGTTTTTCTAGCTGCTCTTTGACCTTCTACAGCTTTCTCTTCCTCTAGTGGATAGCTATTGTGAGTATCTAAAGATGTTTAAGGACACTAAATCAAATAACAATAATAATACAACATATTGCTTATTAAGTATCTGTTGTTAGCACGACAGCATGGTATATACTGGATAGAGAAGAAGGAATGTTCAATTTAGAGTCAGGGAGACATGTTAAAATCTTGCTTCACACACTTACAAGCTGCGTGGTCTTAGGCTAATCAACTTAACTTCACTCAGCATCAGTTTCCATATGTCAAAATGGGGATAAAAATAGCATGTGTGCTCCAAGGTTTTCTTGAGGATGAATTTGGATCATATGTCTTCCAAAGTAGAAAATTAAAATAAAATACAATTTCCTGACAGTTAAAGGCTACCTATTGTGATAGATATATCTTTTCAGCGAGGCATGGTGCCCATTGCTATGAACTTTATTGTCCAATGAAAAGAACAACACAATACAGAGATATCTCTTGTTCATGTATCATAGATACATAAAGAAAAAAATGCAAGAAGTTGAGGAAGACATTACCAGAAAATAAGATAAAATGTGGTTTTATGGAGGAGCTGTAATTTGATTTTGGCTTTGAATGAATTTAACAGGCATAAGTGGGGTGGGAGGGCATTTTGTTTAGGCATAGAAAGTTCGGTGTATGTATAAAGGATGTCAATGAGTCTAATTTGCATAGATTAAAGGGTATATGAAAGGTTTATTATGAGATAAGTATAGAAAGTTAGGATGATACTAGATTGGGTAATGTGTTTAATGCTAATGGAAGAAATTTGAACATTATTCTGTGTTCACTCAAAGAAGGATACAGCTTCAAGGAGCGTGTGATTAAGAGTATGATTATGTAGAGGAATAGAGGTTGGGACCTCAGTGGGCCAGCTATTGCAACAGAAATGTTATATTCTAGTGGAACTGAGTGAATATTCCATAAAGAGAGAATGAATTTCCAGGCCTTGTAATTGTAGTAGTTTTGAACTGCTTTTATCTCATGTGAGGTTTATATATTTGACTCAATAGAATTTATTCTGTATTTGAGCTCATTGTTCCTATATGCACCATATTCTTAATTCTTGCCACTACAGTACTGAGGTGTGTTTATGATGACATGACTTGCACCTGACTTTGTTTTGAGTGAGGGAGGTCACCAGCCTCACTTCTCCAGGACCATCTGAATCTAGTGACCAGGAAATCATCAGGATGACTGGAGATGACCCAGGATGAGGCAATTGGGATTAAGTGACTTGCCCAAGGTCACACAGCTAGTGAGTTTCCAGTGTCTGAGGTGAGATTTGAACTGAGATCCTCCTGACTCCTGCACTGGTGCTCTATCCATAGCATCGCCTTGCTGCCTCCTCACTGCAATATTAATGTAAGGTTAATGGTGGGTGGAATAAAAATTAAAGTTATTCCTTGCCCATTAATAGGCATCCATACCTTTTGGTAATTTCTATGGAGGCACTGAGTCAGAGGGTTAAGCTCTCAGATTCTGAGAAGTATATAAATACTCTGAGGTGAGGTTTCATTTTGAAGCTTACTCATTGGAAGTGTGTGGTCAGACAAGACACTGGGTAGCCATTAAGAACACCTCCCTTCCTTCCCAGCTTTGAAAACCAAGATGTTTGTCTTCTCTCTCTGGTAACTATATATGTATGTAATGATCAGATAGTTGGATCTGTCTGTTGATCTATGATGTATGTATTGCTTATGGTAAGAGAGTTAGAAGTTGGAAGCCTTGTCTGTTGGTCTTTATTTCTTTGTTTGTATTATCTCCCTTGGTATATGTGTTTGATTAAAGTGATTGTTGACCCCTCAAAAGTTGCTTTCCTTTTAGAAAAGCAGATCTAAATACCTGTACAGTGGGCACGCCTGTGTAGGCTGGGGACTTTGCTTTTACAGCCACCTGAATTTTGACCTCATCATTCAGTTGGAGTTTCACTCTCCAAAGTCGCAAATGATCTCTTAATTGCCAAATCTAATGACTTTTTATAACTTTAGTTGGTCTCTATACAATTTTTTTCCATAGTTGATAATCCTCTTCTCCTTGGTCTTCTATTACTGCTCTATTCTGAATCTCTTCCTTCCATTTGGACTACTTTTTCTCAGTCTTATTTGCTATATTTTCATCTAGATCAAGCCTCTTCTCCTTTTCTCATGTAAGCTCCTATTGATTCAATTATCATCAATTTGTTGATGACAATTAGACCTATTTAACCAGATATGAACTCTCTCCTAATCTCCACTGCTAACTATCTACTGGACATCTCTTAAAAGATGTCTAATCTTACACTCAGCATATCCAAAATTAAATGCATTTTATTTCACTTCCCCAAGACCTTCCCTTTTCCTAACTTTCCTATTTTTATGAAGAATACCACCAGCTTCCTAGTCACTTAGGCTCACAACCTCAGTTTCAGACTTGACACCTCAATATCCTTCCCCATATCCATTCTCTTGCCAAGTTTTGCCATCTCAAACTTTACAGTATCTCTGGTATTTACCCCCTTATCTTCTCTGACAATGTAGCCACCTCACCATAGGCCTGGACTATTACAATAGCCTTCTTCTTGGACTCTTTGCCATATTTTTAACCAATCTATTCTATGAGCCAATGAGTTGACAAATTGATATTTCCAAAAATACAGGCAAATCTGACCATGTATACCTTTCCTCTAATTCAATAAACTCTACATTTGGCTTCTGGGATCAAACATAAAATTCTACATATGGAGTTAAAAGCACTCATGATGTCACCTCTTCTTACCTTTCTGATCTTCTTACACCTTACATCACCTCTATTATGTATTCTGCATTCCAGTGACACCAGTCTTCTTCCTGTACTTTGAACAAGACACTTCATTTCCTGATTCTAGTAATTTTCCATTCCTGCAGTTTGTTTCCTCCTTATCTCTGCCTCCTGTCTTCCGCGGTTTCTTTCAAGTCCTACTTAAATATTGTCTTCTTGAAGAAGTTTTTCATGATCCCTCTAAATGCTGTGTCTTCTCAACTAATTCTGTATGTACCTTGTTCATTTATAGCTAATTGCATGTTGACTCCCATATTAGACTGTGAAAATCTTGAAAGCAGAGAATGTTTTTGTTTGTTTACTTTTGGGTTTGTAATTTTATATTTCTATTTTTTCTTTCTTTGTATTCCCAGCTCTTAACACAATTTTTCCCACATAATAGTAGATCAATAAATTCTTATTAAACTGATATGACTTTATTATACTAATTGAGTGTAATAGTTGAGAAGGTATCAATAAGGCAACTAGGTGGTACAGCAGACAGAATGCAGAGCCTGAATTCAGGAAGATTTGAGTTTAAGTCCAAATTCTGACACTAACTGCTACCCTGGGCAAGTCACTTAACCTCTTTTTACTTTAACCCACTGGAGAAAGAAATAGCAAACCACTCCATTATCTTTGCCAAGAAAACACCATGGCTAGTATGATCTATGGAATCATGATGATTCAGACACAATGGAGTGACTGAGGAACAACAGCAATCAGTAAGATACTTTGTGAGCTACAATAAGAATAGCTAGAAGCAGTTACTAGTATTAGCTATGTATAGTGTTACCAATAGAACCTTAGGAAGCAATACCCCTTCTGGGGACCAAGACCACAAGTGAAATGTGAATCATAAGTGTTGTTCAAGAAGGGGTCTTAGTTACAAAAGTAAGGCAAAAACGTAAGTCAGCGTGTCTTTTCTTTCTGACATTAGCATTGAGCATTCTCCCCACATCCTGAGGGACCATTCTCTACTGAGTGAGGAACTGAAAAGAAATCATGTTGTTGCCCAGCTTAATCTTTAATTCTGGTTGTGTAAATATTAAAGTTATATTGGAATGACTTTTCTTTCTACCTGAGATTTATGTTGTTCTCAAAGAACCTAAACCAGCACTATTTTTCATTTACATTTATTAAATCCCTAGCCATGTAATGTCATGGAACATTTCACTGGGTTACGTGTTCTTTTATCTCTTTTTACTAGTTAGTCTCTTCCCCTGATATTTTCCAGGTCAGAACTCCCCAAGTCCCTTTGAAAAATGCTTAGGAAATTGTTAGCTGTGAGGCTATTGCCTAAGATCTCTATAGTTCTAATGAAACTTAAGTAGAAAAACAGGGGGAGGGTATTATTATGCCTAAAGACCAAGAAGGAGACTCAGTAGAAACAAAAATAAATATCTCTGAATGTATCATGACTGATCTTCTCTGAAAAACCCAATATGTTACCCAGGCAAAAAATGAAACATGAACATTCAAGTATTTAACATCTTTGGAAGGATTAGAGTCTGAATGGGGAAGACCAGAGAACAGGAATGTTAAGTATTTAAGGACTGCACAACTCCCCTAGAGACAAATTGAAGTAATCATAAAATTATAGAATTTGAGGCAAACTTACAATAATGCAACTGAGACTTAGGAAAGTTCATGAATTTGACCAGTAGTTTCAAAGAAGGGACTACAACCCAATTGTCTAATTTTCCAGGCCAGTTTTTCATTCTATCACATGACCTTTTGGGAGACAACACAGAAAAAGGAGTATGGCACTCCTATTTAGCACTGCCCTTCACTAAAATGCATTCCCTTTGTACATATGCTGAAATACTTTCATTTCCCACTCCCCCATGCACAGTTTAGCCTTGGTTAATTGCAATTAATCCTTGTTCATTAAGGAATTAATAATGTCCCTTGAATTCATAGGATATGTCATTTTAAAATGCAAAATATAATTTACAGGGTATTACTTTGGGAGAGTAATAGGAAGTACAGAAGAGTAACTGCTCCTTTGGAAAGGAATAGCATGCTTACATAAACATTTTTCTATTTACAATTCTGTATACTGCTTGACAAATCTAGTACCACATAATAGCTCATCAGTTTTATTGCTTTGTTTATGGTGAGACATGTCAAACCACAATGTGGAATTAAAGAATTTTTCATTTAACTGTTTTGTCTACATCCTCAAATAGTGAAGCAAAAATCACATCTACTGTGGTTTTTATTGTTAACTGTCAAATGCCCTTTCATTATTAAGTTGAATAAAATATGCAACTCTTACTTAAAAAAGAACAAACAGCATGCTTGCAAATATCTAGTCAGAATTACAAAGGAAGAACTTCCCACCATTACTGTATTTAGTTATGGTGATTATTCTTTTCAGCAAACCACCATAGTGGAAGTAATACAGCATTCTCAGCACAATATTCCCTTCCCTGGCCTTAAGTGTAGCTACAGAAAGTTCAAGTGACTGTCTAGCAATCAATTGTTTATGAAATCAACCAGTTTCTTATATACGTATTTTGGCCAGGTAAATATCTTAATCCCTGGAGGTCTTCTCATTAGTCAAAATGCATAGAAAACAAATTATGATAATTGTTTGTGCACAAAAATAGTTTCATCATTTTGACTGATCATATGTTTTTATTTTACAGTCGTTTCAGTTATGTCTGACTCTTCATGAACCCAACTGGTGTTTTCTTGGCAAAACTGCTGGAGTGGTTTGCCATTTCTTTCTCTAGTTCATTTTTCAGATGAGGAATCCTGGGCAAACAGGGTGAAGTGACCTGTCACTTCAGGGTCATACACCTAGCAAAATCTGAGGCCAGATTTAAACTGAGGAAAATGAATTGTCCCGACTCAAGACCCAACACTCTATCCTCTGTGCTGCCTAGCTGAATGGATAAAAAGATAGTTCAAACAAATCACTGATTCTTAAGGAACTGGATACTAGACAATTAAGAAAATTCATTTGTGACTTAAAATATATAATTCATAGAGAAAGCTAGTGTTGAAGAAAAGATCTGAATTGGTGATGCTATTTACAAACATTCATACATACCCAATTGTAGTTTTATTGAGAAAAATTGCGTCTCCTTGGAGGTAATGACCAAAATTGTATGCTACAGGAAAAAGAAAATCAGCCCTTAAGATAATGTCACATTCACCTTAAGGTATCAAAAATGAAGTAAAAGAAAATACTGTTCATAATGAAAAGTTCGTATGTTTATTCTTCTGAATGTTCTAAACTAGATTATACATAAATTATAGGGAAAAAAGGGGTATCAGATTTAGAAGAGTAGGGTAGGGCAACTGAAATAGCACTGGTACAGGATCAACGTCACTGGAGTTGTTTATGGAAGCAGGCTATTAACTATGAGGCCCTAGGCCAGCATTTTCCAACTTTTCCAGAGGATATGACATTCACATCTTTAAAAGGGGTAATAATATGAACATTGGCTAGGCAGTGTAGAGTAGTAAATAGCTGAATTCAGTTAAGAATGGAGGATTCAAGGTCTGCTTCTACATATTATGGTTTCTAACTCTGGGCAAGTCACTTAATCTCTCAGTGACTTTAATTCAGAGAATAAGCCAATCAACTGACTAAATAAAACAACTAAGGAACAAACAAAAGTACCCTATATTTTGAAGAAAACGTAGTGGTTTACCCTGGTAGGGAGAAGTCTTCACTTTGAGATGTGTCTCCTAAAGATATCACAGTAGTGGTTAAAAAAAGGACAAATATATAAAGGAACAAAAATAAAATTTTGAACACTACCTTTGTGCTTTTATTTATGTATGTGTTGTGTGTGTGTAAGTGTGTGTGCATGTATTGGGGAAATGGTATTATAAGGAATATGCTTTGTAAAAACTATATAAATGTTAATGATTATTATTCTTAAATTTGTGTTTTAAAAATCAATATTCATATGACAACGAAGGCAACTCAGTGTTGTAGTGCACTCCAGACTAGAACTGGACTCAGGAGGATTTAAATTTAAATTTGGCTTCAGACACTTACTAGCTTTATGGTCATGGTCAAATCATTTAACTTTTGTCTTATTTTCTGCAACTTTAAATGGACATCATAAGAGCAAGATTTTTATACTGATCAAATGAAACAATGTCTGGAACAGTTAATCCTTTATGCATGCTAATTCTTCCTTTCTTCATTCAGTCTTTCCTTCCTTCCTTACTTTAGGACAGTCATATTATACTACCACAAAGAGACAATTATTTTTATAGGAAAAAATCATATTTGTAACCGAAACGAATATTGAATGTAACCTACAGAGCACTGATTCACTAAACTGCCATTGTTTTTCACAGCTTGATTATGACATGATGTTTTGTATAAATATATTTTCTCTGTATTTTCTCTCTATTTATAATGTTTGCCAAATCAATAGTATTTATATATTTTCTGTAAGGATAGCAGTCCATTGAGACAATCAATTAATTTCTGCTTCCAATTTAAAGTATGTGATAAGAAACATAACACAAAATATATACCAGGTGACATGATGCCCATGTATTACTCATTTACTTATAAATTAAAAGATTTTTAAAGTATGAGAAAGAAGCCTTTGATCACATTCAAAGAGCTGGAAAGCCCTTGAATGAATCAGAGGAAAATTGTATAAGAAGTCAATTTGGATTGTGATTTGGTCAAGTCCAGGGGGCATGTACAAAGCAAGGGATCTTGTTTTGGCTTGAGATTCTGATCTTCTGGTATCATAGGGGAGGAATTCTTTCAGTCAAGCCCATAAGAAAAAGCAATTTTGGGAAAAGGAGAAAACCCAGCTTTGTCCTTGACCTCAGTCATGGCCCCTAACCCATTTTCATCTCAAAAGGACTTAAAATCTTGAAATGTGCAGAGAATCTGGGCTTTTGAATTGTTGTCCTAGTAGCATCTCTGGAATAATTAATAACAATATCTGAACTGAGAGGCGAGGATAGACTAGAGCAATTGAGGAAAGAAACATGGCATTACAAATAGCCTGACTTTTATTAACAAAAAATTATGATCAATAAATTGGACAAGCAACTACAAAACACTAGAAAAAAACAAAAATGTAACAAAACAGAAATTGACATTGAAGAAGAATTTTTTTTAATATTGACACCAAAAAATAATTGAGTTATTAAACAAAACTTACAGCTGCTTAGAAAAAACTATCTAAAGTTTTTGAAAAGTAGGAAAAATGTCATTTACAAAAGTAAAAAAATGCTATATTCACATCAAAATGACAAAGAACTAATGGGAGATATTAAAAGTTATTTTGAAAAATTCTTTATTATCAATGAAATTAATAATCTTAATGAAATGGACACATACTTACAGAAAATATAAACTGTACAGACTTACAGGAGACAAAATAGAGGATGTAAGCCAACCTCAGATAAAGAAATTGAGTAAGCCATAAAATGAGCTTTGAAAATAAAAAAAAGATTTAAAAGTAAATTAAATTGAACACAGAAATGAAATAATTCCAATATTACCAGATCTATTTTTTTTAAATTGGTAGAGAAGAGGTTTCAGCACTTAATAAAATGAACTGAATTACATTTGTCATGTGAATTTTCCCAGCCTGAACGAACTTTCCATACTAATAACTATAGCTGCTAGAGTGTTAGCTCCATAGTATATTTTCCATTCTTAATCTAAATTCAAAACTCTGTGTGAAATCTATGATTGAAAGTTGTGACAGAAACAAACAAAAATCCTCTACCAAAATGAAAATTTCATTGCTTTTCATAGCCATTTGCCAAGCATGTTTATATAACTTTCTCTGACAGAATACAATCAACCTTGCACACCTAAGACATATAATCTCCTAGTCTAATCTAAATTAATGAGTAAAATTACACCAAATATTTTCTCTAATGAATAAAAATTTATATTTTGTAATTAAAGTATTTGTTTTAGTCACCTATTCAACTATTATATTTTGTTAAAGAAAGTAAAATTTTTATCCAGAATACTCACCAAAAAGTTAATACCATACGGCAAAGTCAGTTTTCTCTCTTGGTTGTTTTAAGAACAATTTAATTGTTACTAGAGTATGTGAAACACTTTTTTATTTCTACATATTATTCGAGCATTTAAACACTTAAAAATTATGTTCACATAATAAAAACTTTTTTCCAAGATACTTTCTTTTTTTTTTAATTTTGTAATGTTTAACATTCGCTGCCATACGATTGTGATTTTATCCCCCCCACCTACCCCCCACTCCCCCCCTCCCTCCCCACGACTGCATACAATTCTGTATAGAGTCTACATATACTTTCCTATTGAGTATATTTTCACTATAGTCATGCTATGTAGTCAGACTAAGATAAATGAAAGAAATCGTATAACAAATCAGAACATGATACACAAACACATACACATACACAAACATGATCTGTTACATTATGTGAGTGACTTCCATATTTCTCTCTCTGAGTGTGGCAGGCATTTTGCCTTGAGATCCTCCATTGGGATTTTTTATTTTTTTTTTGGTAAGAAGTTCTTGTGTTGTTACAAAAATCTAAGTCTACCAGAAAAAACTCTCACACACTGTGGTTGTTGCTGTGCATAAGGTTCTCCTGGTTCTGCTCCTTTCACTCAGCATCAGGTCATATAAGTCCTTCCAGGCCTCTCTGAAGTCTTCTTGTTCATCATTTCTTATGGCACAATAGTACTCCATTACATTCATATACCATAATTTATTCAGCCATTCCCCAATTGATGGACATCCCCTTGACTTCCAGTTTTTGGCAACTACATAGAGTGCTGCTGTAAGTATTTTTGTACATGTGGGACCCTTTCCCATTTTTATGATCTCTTGGGGATATAGTCCTAGTAGCGATATTGCTGGGTCAAAGGGTATGCACATTTTTGTAGCCCTTTGGGCATAGTTCCAAATTGCTCTCCAGAATGGTTGGATGCGCTCGCAGCTCCACCAACAATGAATTAGTGTTCCAACTTTCCCACATCCTCTCCAGCATTTATCATTTTCTTGTTCTGTCACGTTTGCCAATCTTATAGGTGTGATGTGGTACCTCAGAGTTGTTTTGATTTGCATCTCTCTAACCAATAGTGATTTAGAGCATTTTTTCATATGATTATAGATAGCCTTAACTTCTTCCTCTGAAAATTGCCTGTTCATATCCTTTGACCATTTATCAATTGGGGAATGACTTGTATGATTATACATTTGGATCAGTTCTCTATATATTCTAGAAATGAGGCCTTTATCCCCAAGCTTAGCTGTAAAAATTCTTTCCCAATTTACTACATCCCTCCGGATTTTGGTTGCATTGGGTTTGGTTGTGCAAAAACTTCTCAGTTTAATGTATTCAAAGTTATCCATTTTGCATTTCATAATGCATTCTATCTCTCCTTTAGTAAAGAATTCTTCCCTTCTCCATAGATCTGATAAATACACTATTCCTTGCTTCTCCAGTTTATTCATGGTATCAATCTTTATACCTAAATCATGTACCCATTTGGACTTTATTCTTGTGTACGGTGTCAGGTATGGGTCTATGCCTAGTTTCCACCACACTGTTATCCAGTTTTCCCAGCAATTTTTGTCAAACAATGAGTTCTTATCCCAGAAGCTGGGGTCCTTGGGTTTATCAAACAGAAGGTTGCTATATTCCTTGCCTACTGCATCTTGAGTGCCAAGTCTATTCCACTTGTCTACCTCTCTGTTTCTTAGCCAATACCAAGTGGTTTTGATAATTGCTGCTTTATAGTACAGTTTGAGGTCTGGTAGCGCTAGGCCACCTTCCCAAGCATTTCTTTTCATTAGTCCCTTTGATATTCTGGACCTTTTGTTTTTCCAAATGAATTTTGATATTATTTTGTCCAGCTCTAGAAAGTAATTGTCTGATAGTTTAATTGGTATGGCACTAAATAAGTGTATTAATTTGGGTAGAATTGTCATTTTTATTATATTAGCACGGCCTACCCATGAGCAACTAATGTTTTTCCACTTACTTAAATCTGACTTTATTTGTGCAAAAAGTGTCTTGTAATTGTGTTCATATAATCCCTGGGTTTGTTTTGGCAGGTAGACTCCTAAGTATTTTATACTGTCTACCCTAACTTTAAATGGGATTTCTCTTTCTATCTCTTGCTGTGGGACTTTGTTGCTAATATATAGGAATGCAGAAGATTTGTGTGGGTTTATTTTGTACCCTGCAACTTTGCCAAAGTTGTTTATTAATTCTAGTAATTTTTTACTTGAATCTCTGGGATTCTCTAGGTAAATCATGATATCATCTGCAAAGAGTGATAACTTAGTTTCTTCTTTGACTATTTTAATTCCTTGGATATCTTTATCTTGTCTAATTGCTACAGCTAACATTTCTAGTACCATATTAAATACTAGTGGTGATAATGGACAACCTTGTTTCACCCCTGATCTTATTGGGAATGCATCTAGCTTATCCCCATTGCATATAATGCTTGCTGAAGGTTTTAGATAGATACTGCTTATTATTTTATGGAGAGTTCCCTTTATTCCTACATTCTCCAATGTTTTTAGTAGGAATGGATGTTGTATTTTGTCAAAAGCTTTTTCTGCATCTATTGAGATAATCATGTGGTTTTTGTTAGCTTTGTTGTTGATGTGATCGATAATGCTAATAGTTTTCCTAATATTGAACCAGCCCTGTAGTCCTGGTATGAATCCTAGCTGATCATAATGTATTAATCTCTTGATAAGATGCTGTATTCGTTTTGCTAGAATCTTATTTAAAATTTTTGCATCTATATTCATTAGGGAAATTGGTCTATAATTTTCTTTCTCTGTTTTGTCTCTTCCTGGTTTGGGTATCAAAACCATATTTGTATCATAGAAAGAATTTGGGAGGACTCCTTCTTCCCCAATTTTCAAGAATAGTGTATGTAGTATTGGAATTAACTGTTCTTTAAATGTTTGATAGAATTCACTTGTGAATCCATCTGGCCCTGGAGATTTTTTCCTAGGGAGTTCACTGATGGCTTGTTCAATTTCTTTTTCTGAGATGGGGTTGTTTAAGTATTCAACTTCCTCTTCTGTTAATCTGGGCAATTTGCATTTTTTAAAATATTCATCCATCTCGTTTAGATTATCGAATTTGTGGGCATAAAGTTGGGCAAAGTAGTTTCTAATTATTGTTTTAATTTCCTCCTCATTGGAGGTGAGTTCACCCCTTTCATTTTTAATATTAGTAATTTGGTTTTCTTCTTTCTTTTTTTTTAATCAGATTGACCAAAGGTTTATCAATTTTATTAGTTTTTTCATAAAACCAACTATTGGTTTTATTTATTAATTCAATAGTTTTCTTAATTTCAATTTTATTAATCTCTCCTTTTGTTTTCAGTATTTCTAATTTGGTATTTACTTGGGGCTTTTCAATTTGTTCTTTTTCTAGCTTTTTCAACTGCAAGCCTAAGTCATTGATCTCCTCTTTCTCTATTTTATTTATGTAAGCATTCAGAGATATAAAACTTCCCATAATAACTGCTTTTGCAGTATCCCATAAGTTTTGGTATGTTGTCTCACTATTGTCATTCTCTCGAATGAAATTGTTGATTGTTTCTATGATTTCTTCTTTAACCCAACCCTTCTTTAGAATTAGATTATTTAGTTTCCAATTGAATTTTGGTTTCTCTTTCCATGGCCTTTTATTATATGTAATTTTTAATGCATTATGATCTGAAAAGGATGCATTGATTATCTCTACCTTTCTGCACTGGATTGTGAGATTTTTATGTCCTAGTATATGGTCAATTTTTGTAAATGTTCCATGTACCGCTGAGAAAAAAGTATATTCCTTTCTATTCCCATTTAATTTTCTCCAAAGATCTATCATATCTACCTTATACAGAGTTTTATTTACCTCCTTAACCTCTTTCTTGTTTATTTTGAGGTTGGATTTATCGAGTTCAGAGAGGGGGAGTTTGAGGTACCCCACTAGTATAATTTTGCTATCAATTTCTTCCTTCAACTCCCCCAACCTCTCCTCTAAGAATCTGGATGCTATACCACTTGGAGCATACATGGTTAGTAATGATATTGCTTCATTGTCTATGGTGCCTTTTAGCAGGATATAGTTTCCATCCCTATCCCTTTTGATTAGATCTATTTCTGCTTTTGCTTTGTCTGAGATTAGGATTGCTACTCCTGCCTTTCTTACATGAGCTGAAGCACAATATATTCTGCT
This sequence comes from Notamacropus eugenii, assembly GCF_028372415.1. NCBI lineage: Eukaryota > Metazoa > Chordata > Mammalia > Diprotodontia > Macropodidae > Notamacropus > Notamacropus eugenii. Next base: position 382,379,790 of record NC_092875.1, read on the forward strand.
CCATCCTTTGACCTTTATTCTATGTGTATCCCCCCATTTCAAATGTGTTTCTTGTAAGCAGCATATTGTTGGATTATGGCTTTTAATCCATTCTGCTATCCGGCTCCGTTTTATGGGAGAGTTCATTCCATTCACATTCACAGTTATGATTACAATCTGTGTATTTCCCTCCAACCTCTTTCCCACCATTTGTGCTTTTAGCTCTCCCGTCTCCCTTCCCCTCTTCAATAGTATTCACTTTTCTCCCCCTCCTCCTGCAGCCTTCCTCTCCTTCTTTTGACCCCCCTCCCTTTTAGTCCCCCTTACTCTTATTGCTTCTTTCCTCCCTTTTAGCCACCCTCCCCTTTCTTCCCCCTTCCCCTCCTACTACCTATAGAGCTAGTTAGGCTTATCTACTTATGATTATTGTTCCCTCCTTTGAACAAATCAGATGAGAGTACCTCTCAAACAATGCTCATCTCCCTCCCCTCCTTCCCTCTACTATAGTTTTGTACTTCTTCCTGTGATATAATTTGCCATTTTCTGCTTCCCCCTTTCCACACCTCCTATTACATTCCCTTCTCATACTTAAATCATATTTTTGACATGACATCATTTACTTTATGCCCGTTCCCTCTACATATATCCCTTTTATCATAATAGCTGCACAGTTCTCAAGATTAACAGGTATCATCTTCCCTTATAGGGAGGTAAACAGTTTGCCCTAATTGAGTAGCAAGTTTTTGTTTTTGTTTTTTCCCCTCTGTTTACCTTTTTATGATTCTCTGGAGACCTGCATTTGAAGATCAAATTGTCTATTGAGTTCTGGTGTTTTGGTCAGGAAGCTCTGGAAATCCCTTATTTCGTTGAATGACTTTCTCCTTGCCTGAAATGTTATGCTGAACTTTGCTGGGTAGTTGATCCTTGGTTGAAGTCCCAACTCCTTTGCCTTACAGAATATTGGGTTCCAATTCTTTCGATCTTTTAATGTAGAAGCTGCAAGGTCCTGTGTGATCCTGACTGTGTGTCCTTGATATTTGAATTGTTTCTTTCTGGCTGCTTGTAGTATTTTCTCCTTCACTTGATAGCTCTGGAATTTGGCAACTATATTTCTTGGGGTTTTGAGTTTGGGATCCCTTTCGGGAGGGGAACGGTGGATTCTTTCGATGACTATTTTGCCCTCTGAGTCTAGTACTTCTGGACAGTTTTCCTGGATGATTTCCTGGAAGATATTGTCCAGACTCTTTTCTTCATCATGGGTTTCTGGCAGGCCAATAATTCTTAGATTTTCTCTCCTGTATCTATTTTCCAGGTCAGTTGTTTTTCCAATTAAATATTTTACCTTTTCTTCTATCTTTTCATTCTTTAGATTTTGTTTGATTCTTGTTGCCTCATTGAGTCATTAGTTTCTACTTGCCCAATTCTAATCTTCATCGTAGTGTTTTCTTCAGTTAGCTTTTCCATCTCCTTTTCCATCTGACCAATTTTTCCCTTTAAGGAGCTATTTTCTCCATTTAAGTTTTGTACTTCTTTTTCCATTCGACCAATTTTCCCAATTAGGTTTTGGGTTTCCTTTTCCATTTGATTAGCTCTTCCTTTTAGGGAATTATTCTCTCCAGTTAATTTTTGAACTTCCTTTTCCATTTCTTCAATTTTCTTTTTCAGGGTGATGTTCTCATCAGTGAATTCTTTTTTTATAGTTTTAAAATCATTGGCCAGTTTTTCTTTTATATCCTTCTTCAGACGTTCCAGGTAATCTAGTTGTGCTTGCGAGAAATTCATAGTCCCATCTGAGGTTTCAGATGGAAGTACAGTCTCAGCTCTAACCTCTTTGGTGTTTGTGTTTTGGTCCTTATCCCCATAGAAAGATTCTATGGTTTTTTCATTTTTCGTCTGCTTTTTCCGATTCATGATGTTGGCTGAGTGTTGTAGCTTTTGGTTCTTTCTGTCAGAAGGTACAGATCTTTAAGTTGAGCTGATGTGTGTCTAGGCTAAAAGCAGGCTTTTGTTTTTTGTTTCCCTGATCAACCCTGGAGTTAGCTTGTTAGGTATGTGGGAGGGGTGGTCTGTCCTCAGGATATCTCCTCAGCTGACTTGATGCAAAGGCAAGGTCAGGGGATGGTGATCCCAGCTTCCCTATTGTCTTCCCTTTTCCCCTGGAGGGCTGGGGCACGCCTAGAAGCTAACGCGTGTTTCCGCCCCTCCTTGGGCTCGTCTCCTGGCTCTGAGGCTTGCCTGGGTCTCAGTGCGAATTTTCTCTGCCCTGGGTCGTCTGTCCCTCCAGCCGTCTCCGCTACCGTAGGAAGAATCCCCCTTTGCTATTTTTCTAGCCTCTGGTGTTATGAGACTATTTGCCCCCTTCTGCTGTTCCCGCTGATCCAGGATTAATCTGGGGAAGAATTTTATGGTTCCCTCACGGTCATCAGCGGGGAGGAGAGAGCACTTACTGATCACTCTGCCATCCCAGTTCCTGGAAGTTCAAGTAGTGACCCACCGAAGTCTGTCTTCAGGCTGAAGATTTCAAGGGCTGCTGCGCTGATGTCTGGCACTCAGTGGCTCTCACCGGCTCAGCCTGGCTTATCTCCTGCTCCGCTGGTTTTGCCCGCCACTCTCGGGCTCCTCTGGTCCCCTCCGCCCTGCCCCGCTGACCGCGCTGCGCTGTGCGCCGGGGTCTTACCCCCGCGGAACAGATCTCTCCCGTGGACCCTTTGTTCCAGCCTGGGCTCCGAATCCGTCAAAGTCCGTCACCCACTGGATTCTACACCTCCAAAGTCTGGTCAGACTCTCCCCCCGGAGATATCCAGAGGAGTTTTTCCAGGAGCTTAGGTGAGTCGTTGCTTTCACTCCGCCATCTTGGCTCTAAGACCTCCAAGATACTTTCAAACTGAATACTCATGTATTCACTTAAATTTGTTCTCAGTTTACTTAGGAGAGGCCAAATTGCCATATGTAAACCCGCACAAATGAACACACGTACCATTGAATTTAGCACTGTAAGAGAACTTAGAGACCAAATTTTGCAACCCTTTTATTTTACATCTGAGGAAGCTGAGATTCATAGAGGTTAATGAGATTAAGCTACTCAAGAACACCCAAGTTGTAAATAGTAGAGTGTAATGGCAAGCAGAGTAAGATCTTTTGCTATTTTTCTTCTATTATAGTCAAGTGCCTCTGATTGAATCTTACCTTTATCAGTCAATAGTCTTTAGAAGAGTAAAGTACAGAAACAAGAGTATCTTTAACTACAAAGAGTATATGTGTTTGTATTATTATTTATTTCAATGTGATTGGAGATTTTCCCCATACATTAATGGGCCAGGGAAGATTTGTAGGAAGGTTCACACCTTTTGTCAATGAGGCACTGGTTCCACACAGTTGTGATGTCCTCTGTCTCTAAAAACATGTACACATACAATGAGCATTAAGCATTTTGGGGTTTACTGGAAATGTTTGTTTGGCCAGACAAGACTGTGGAAAGCCCCTCCCTGCTCCCTGCCCCTGGGGTGCTTACTGTTACAAAGAGCTAATTTTCAAATCCCAGTTCTCTATCAAAATTCAATGTTTGTTCCTTCACATTACAAAATTGCTCATTATCATTGACTTGTTTATTAAGGTAGGACTTACACACATGCACATACATATATTCATACGGAACAACACAGAATTATTTATGGGTGAATTTCCTCCTCAAACTTGAATGGCAAACAAATGTCTACCATTCAGGTTACAATCCTTTAGCAATCATCTTTAATTTTCTCACTATGATTTATGTATTCCTTGAAAGAAACATGCTGGAAAATTTGACTTACAAAAGTATTGCTTCAAACCCTGGCTTTATATGCATCTGCTCTTTCGTTCCTTTTCAAGTTTTAAGTGTTGCAGAAAAGTTAGTGGAGCTTGTCACAACACTATAAACAGTGGACTATGAAATGATTTCAGAGAATAGACTTCAGGTGACATTATTATTAGAGTGTATTAATGTGTTTCATTTTTATAGCTAAAGTTTATATAGTGCTTTAAGGTTCCTGAAGCATTTTGCAAGTATTAGTTTCATCACTTTAACAACCCTGGGAGGTAGATAAAATTGTTATGTCCATTTTACAGATGAGGAAAATGAGAAAGGATGAAATGAAATGATTTGCTCAAGGTCATATACTTAGAAAATGTATGAGGTGGAATTTGCAATCAAGACTACCTTACTCTGTGTTCAACACTCTATTCTTCTACCTAGCTGTTTCTCTCTTTGTGTCTCTCTATTTCTGTTTCTTTCTCTTAGTCTCTTTTTTAACTCTCTGGTTCTTTCTCCCTCTATTTCCCTCTCCCTTGTACCCTCTTTGTGTTTCTTTGGATATATCTGTCCATCGTCTATCTGCCTGTCCTTATGTCTCTATATCACTTCCTTTATATTATCTATCTATCCATCTTTCTCTTAATAAGTTTGTGATGTTAATGGGAGTAAATATTTGCAATTTTCAGCCATACTAAGCTGATGTCTACAGACTTCACCATGTTGCAAGAGAGGAAGACTATTAGTAACAAAAATATATTTTGTTTTCTGTCTGTGACTACATATTCTTATTTTAGATGTTGATCTTGGCTAATGATCTAAATTATTGTAATGTAACACTTTAAGCATGCATTGGACTTTACTCAAAAGTGTGCCTACCTCTATTTCCATCTCTATTTCTAGAACTAGACAGCTATTTTATGTAAATATGTAGATAAATATCTTTCTCTATATCAACTGATGAAAACATCCCAAATTATTATGTAGAAAATATAGTGATTTTTTCTGTCTCTTCATCCCATCGTACCTTTTGTGATTTCTCCCATTCACCAGAGAAAACAGGTATCCTGAGCTGGGTCCTACAGTAGGATTTCACAGTGTGACTTTTTGCCCCCCCACCAGTGCAACTGCACAAAAGCCTGGGTACAAATGTACCACATTGTGCTAATGTATTTAGGGATCCAGAGCAAAACAAAATTGCCCACCCAGATAGGAGATTTATCTTTCATGCAATCTGATTAACACAGGAACTGCAGAATATTTAAAATAATAACAGGTCTATAAAACTGTTTAGCAAGCCTAGTGGTGATTTTATTGGTGGAAAGGAATAGAGACATTGAAGAAATCACAAGTCCTTCATGTAATGATTATGCAGTACTCGAATTTTCTCTACAGAGAGGATGAAGGATGGGAAACAGACAAAAAGGGGGCCAAAATGTGATTACTTGCACTGGCATCATTACTTACCTTTCATCTATCAGTTTCTTCTTTAAAATGATGAAAATGCTGTCAGCAAGTTGTGATACACACATGTATATGTGTGTGTGCTATAACATATATATATATATAATACATTCTTGTATGTATATATAGAATATATATACACACACACATACACATTATATATTTTATATGTGTGTGTATAGCTTAAATAGATGAATGATGTGAAAATGAGGAGTACAGGGAGCAGAAAACTGAATTCAGTTCTGGACAATGAGATTAGAAAACATGAAGCTAGATTCTAGTCCTAACTTTGTCATTATTTAGAAATTCAAATGTAATTAAGTAATTCTCTGGCCCAGAGTAGGCTAGAGGAAGAGGAAGAAGAAGAGTTTTATCAGATGTACCAGCTTCAACTCTTAAAATCTTGATCTCTGTCATCTCAAAGTCATGTCTATATTGTCAGTGTGGCATACTGGAAAAAGGACTTGATTTGGGGTTTAAGGACTGGTGTTAAAATCTTTTTCTTGATACTAACTGCATATTCTTGCACAGGTTTACTCTTTAGGAGCCTCAGTTTCATCATCTATAAAATAAAAATGGGATTAGATGATTATAGAGCCCCTTTCAGATAAGAGCATTAAATGATTACAAATATATTCAATAGAATCCATGTACTATTAAAAGCATTGTGGTAGAGTGTTGAGACTATTGGCACAATCTAGGATCAAGTCCCATCTATGGTATCCATTGACTATGGGATCAAGTCAAATAAATTTTCAATGATCCTGGAAACAGAAAATCTATGAACTGCAGATCAGTTGTTGATATGCACTGAGAGGGGGAATTTCCCCAGTAGGAGCTCCATATATCAATGAAATCATCAATCCAATCAGGCAGGCAGGCAGGCAGGAAGGAAGGAAGGAACTGAAGGAAGTAAGGAAAGAAGGAGGGTAAAGAGGAGGACAAATCATGGATCATTACAAGCAAAATACTTATTGAGGATCTTAGCAAAAATGACCAGTACTTAGAATACTTTGCTGCATTTTTCTAATTCTCTTCTACCAAATAATGATAAAGGGTATGCATAATCATAATTGGTCAATCCATAAGAAGAAAAACAAAATATTTCATTTCTATAAAACAATCTAGATCTATTCTGTTTATCATTTCTAATTCCATATTCAATATTAAAGGAGAAAAAAATGACTTTTTTTCCCTCTACACATATAATACTCAGATTCCAGAACTATTCACACCAAAAGGTTTGGTCAATGTGATTAAGAATACAATCAGATAAGTACTAGAAATCACAATGCTGACAATTGAGAATATTATGAATTTTACATTTCACAAGTTGTTGAAGAGGCAGATAGGATCGTAAAATAATAACAACAAAACCAAAAACAAATAACAACGGGAGAAGCAGTTACTAAAGCAACACTGAATTAGAAAATTCGGCAACTTTGCATGTACTCCTGTCTCTGCCATGAACTAACTGTCATTTTATTAAACTCTTTCAATCTTTCTTGCCTTCATTTCCTTTATTTTTTGACTGAGGCAGTTGGATCTTTGGATTAATTTGCTATTGGTCACATTATGTATAGCTTTTAGCTTTTCTTTGCACTAACAGAATATTAACCACCTCCAATAAATTCAATTAAACAGACATACTATGAATTGCTGAAGTTGATAAGTCAATTTAATAGTTTAATATAACCCATCCCATGACTTTATATCACACTCTTCTAATTGCTTGCCATGCACCTTTTGCAGTTTTTTTTGATATGAGACCAACAAATACTCAAAAGAGAGAAATATAGATTGATGAATAAATGATAGAAAGATAGACAAGCTGTTCTTACACCGAATGACACATGAAAGAGGCCTATCTTTTAGCTAAACTGTCAATCAGTCATCCAGTAGTCAGACTTTTTTCACTGCTGCTTTTTTGTATTGAACTTTTGTTAATCACTGAGTCTGCCTCATAACATTTGGACTCCTTCCATTTGCATACACTATAGTTTTCCCTTCCACATCATCAGGGTTAGGTGTGTGGTACTCCTGTGATCTGTGAAAAAATTTTGTTCCTCCCTTCATAGCATAGAAGAATTTTCAATTATCATGGTATCAAAAACAAAATGTCAGGGTATGATACTATGTACTTGTATGCATATATAAATACATATACATACACAGACATATACACACATATATATGTATATATGTATGCATGTATATGTATATATATAATTTCTGAATTTCCAAACCTTTTCTATGTCATATATTGGTCTTTGCATGTCATCTGTGGCTTTCACAAAATTCAGCCCAAATTCACATTTAATTTCTTATATCAGCCATCTATCTGTCAAAACTGTGATGGGGAAAGTTATAAAGTAGAAGTGATGGCTATTATTTCAATTATTTAATGCTCTATAGTACATTATAGCTGATCAGTTTAATTAGTATTAGTGCAGTCAAATTATATCAGAACACAACCATTTGAGCTTACATAAACTCTTTATATATCCATTTATTTTCAACAACAAACCTGGATACTAATGACAAACATCAATCCCAACTCCAGTCTCAATAGAGCTCCTTAGGTATTTCCCTACTATAGGCTGAAGGCACAGTGCTAAGATTTAGAGTGTGATGGGCCACTGATATGAGTCACAGGTGATTCGACTTAAAGTTATTTCATTGCAATTCCTTAGTCTTATTGATAGGTGATGGAGGACGTTGTTGGAGAAAGCACAGGACACTGAGCTCAGTACTCTTAGGAATAGCAATACTTTCCACGCTACCCCTCCTCACACTCTCAATCAGAAGATCTACTTCCTTTCCAATCCTTACAACCATCATTGAGGTGAGAAATCATTGAGAAAATTGAACTCATCATCTTAACCATTACTGAGCAGATTCTTACCAACTGCCAAAAACTTGCAGAGGGGCAAAGCAGCCCTGGGAATAGCAGTATCTCAGAAACTACACATCCTTCATCCAGCCCACTCCTCAAAGTTATCATCTGCTGAAGCAACTGCTATGAGATAGAACTAACCATCCTCACTAAATTCCACCACACTGCCATTGACAGGATAAGCAAGCCAGTACTGTTGAAAAACCAAGGTACTCTGAGGGAGAGATGAGAGGCAACATGTTGCAGATAAGACAAACTACCATGATCTTGACTTCCATCTCTCCTCAGATATTAAAGCAACAGTCCAGATCTCAGAACCAAAGAGACGTTGGAAAAGCAATGCTTCAAGTCCATCTTCCTTGTAGATAATCTCTGTGGAGATGCAGTTTGACAACTGTCCCTTCAGGTACCACAATCACATCTTTTGAAGAACCAAGAAACAAAATTTTGGCCTCTATAGTCCTTGTTACTGCCAAATGGTTCAAAATCAGACGTGCTATGATTTTATCAGTGCAAAAGATATTAAAGAAAAGGCGTCATCAGCTCCTTTGTCACCACACCCTATGGAACATGGAACCACTGACTCTGACTTGAATCTAAAACTTTCATTTTATATTGTCTCCCTATTAGAGTGTGAGGGCCTGGGAAGCAGGGACTATTTTTTCTTCCCTTTGTATCCCTAGTGCTTAGCACTGTGTTTTACACACAGTAAGCACTTAATAAATGTTTTATTTATTTATATAATTTATGAAGAACTGTACATTAATTAGGTGATTTTATTCATTTTTCAATTTGTTTCATCTATATATAATTCAGTTTGAATTTAATTCAGCAAACTAATTTGTTTTATTTCATAGAAACACAGATATAAATTTATCTGTTTAGCAAATTCTTTTAAGAGTTTCTATAAAACATAAACATGAATCAAAAAATGTCTTGGTCTGCTATCTTGTTCTTTATTTACAGTTTTTCTTAACACTATAAACAGACACAGACATGGACATTTAATCATGCAACAGAATAGAATTAAAACAGCTTATGTGATTGTAAAAGTGTTTAGTATCCTTTTCAAATAATATGACTGAAGGATTGAATAGTAACATTCCATTATCATGTAGTAAGACATACTAAAGTCAAATTTTCTGAAATAAATATTGGTCAGGAATAATATCATTTTTAAAAACGTAATGAGAGAGGAACCAAGATAGTAGACAAGTGAAAGTAAGCTTTTTAGTTTTATGTATCTTGCCTTCATGCAAGACCAGCTTGTTTCACAAGGTAAAATAGTTTTAGTTGTTCTGTCTATACAACTCCAAACACGGGTTTGTTTTAACACTAAAGACCTCCATTCCAATTCATTAGTGTTCTCTGGGTTCTATGGACTTTTTTATTTCACTCTACCCATTAGTATCTACATGATGCAACAAAATAGGCTACATGAGCATGAAGAAAAAACAAATTCAACATTTATAACTAACTGAAGCCCAGAGACTACTTTGTAACAAGCTAATGATTGCAAACATAAAAATTAAAAAGTTAATGATTATTTCACTCATACTTCAGCAGTTATTAGTGAGGAGATTTTAATTCAAATTCATCTGTATTTTCCAAAAGAAATTTATAGAAACATCAATATTTAGTAGATTATTCTCATACCTGACTACTGTGTCTTGTATACCTAACCTATTCCACTGATCTATTTCTTAGCCAGCACCAAGTAGTTTTGATGATTGCTGCTGAATAGCACAATTTTAGATCTGGTACAACTAGACAGCCTTGCCTTGCATTTCTTTGCCTTATTTCCCTTAATCAGAATCTTTTGTTCTTCCAGATGAATTTTACTATTTTTTCTACACCTTTAAAGTAATTTTGGTAAATTGACCAATATAGCACTGAAAAAGTAAATGAATTTAGGCAGAACTGTCATTTTTATTATATTACCTCAGTCTATCCATGAGAAACTAATAGTTTCTCAAGTACTTAGATCTTGTTTTATTTGTGTGAAAAGGTTTTTTGTTATTGTGTTAGTATAGTTTCTGGGGTTGTTTTGACAGGTATACTGCCAAATATTTTATAATATCTACAGTAATTTTAAATGGAATTTCTGTTTCTTTTTTTAGAAATATATTTATTCATTTTACTTTTCAACATTCATTTCCTTTAGAGTTTGAGTTCCAAATTTTCTCTGCATCTCTCCCCACCCCCCACCTGAAAATACTGTGCATTCTGCTTACCCCTTCCCCCAGTCTGCCCTCCCTTCTATCACAACCTTTCCTTCCCTTATCCTCATCTTCTCTGTTTTCTTATAGGGTAAGATAGAGTTCTATACCCCATTACTTGAATTTCTTATTTGCCAGTTGCATGCAAAAGCAATTCTCAAAATTTGTTAGTAAAACTTTGAGTTCCAACTTCTCTCCCTTCTTCCCTCCTCTCTCATTCCCACTGAGAAGCGAAGCAATTCAATATAGGCTATATATCTGTAGTTTTGAAAAAGACTTTCATAATAGTCATGTTGTGAAAGACTAGTTATATTTCCATCCATCCTATCCTCCCCCCTCCATTTATTCTATTCTCTCTTTTGACCTTGTCCCTCCCCAAAAGTGTTTACTTCTAATGACTCCTTCCGCCCATTTACCCCCTCCCCTTTATCACCCCCCACCCAAAAACACTTATTCTGTTCTCCCCTACTTTTCTGTAGGGTTAGATATATTTTCATACAAAATTGAGTATGCATGTTGTTCCCTCCTTAAGTCAAATTTGATTAGAGTAAGCTTCACTTTGTCCCTCTCCCCTCCCGCTTTTACCCCTCTATTGAAAAAAAAAATCTTTTTCCTGTCTCTTTTATGAGATATAATTTGCCCCATTTCATTTATCCCTTTCTCTTACCAATATATATTATCCTCTCGGTCTAGAATATTAGAGCAGCTTTCCTTGAAAATTTCCTGAAAGATGATGTCTAGGCTCTTTTTTTGATCATGATTTTCAGGTAGTCTAATAATTTTTAAATTATCTCTCCTGGATCTATTTTCCAGGTCAGTTGTTTTTCCAATGAGATATTTCATATTATCTCCTAATTTTTTTCATTCTTTTGGTTTTGTTTTGTAATTTCTTGGTTTATCATAAAGTCATTAGCTTCCATCTACTTTTTTCTAATTTTTAAAGGAGTATTTTCTTCAGTGAGCTTTTGAACCTCACTTTCATTTGGCTAATTCTGCTTTTTAAAGCATACTTCTCCTCATTGACTTTATGATCTTCTTTTGGCATTTAGATTAGTCTATTTTAAAAGGTCTTATTTCCTTCAGAATTTTTTAGGTCTCCTTTAGCAAGCTGTTGACTCTCTTTTCATGATTTTCTTACATCACTCTCATTTCTCTTACCAATTTTTCCTCCACCTCTCTTATTGATTTTCATAATCCTTTCTTCAGTTCTTCCATGGCCTGAGGGAATTGCATAATTGGTGGTTTTGGATGCAGAAGCCTTGATTTTTTTTGTCTTTCTCTGATGCTGTGCTTTGTTCTTCCTCATTGGAATGGATAGAAGAAAATACCTGTTCACCAAAAAAGTCACCTTTTATAGCCTTATTTTTTCCCTTTTTTGAACACTTTCCAAGCCAATTACTTAACTTTTGTTTCCTTTGTTAAGTGGAAGGTGTACTTCAGGCACCTATAATTTCTCAGGTCCTTTCAGGTGGCACAATAAAGGGATAGGAGTTTAGCCCTCTCCTGGCCTGTGCTCTGGTCTGGGAGGAACCACAATCTTTTCTTCTCTGAATCTGTGAGTAGAATTCCCTCTCCAGAGCCTCCACCACCTCCACCACACCAGCATACTCCTCACCCCAGAACTGCCACTGAGGCCCAGATCAGCTGTTGAATTCTCCCAGGATTTTTAGACTGAGGGCTCCTAAGATGGAAGCTGCTGTGGTAGTGACGGCTGTAACCCTGGGGCTGGGACTAGGTCGATACCCTGCTCCCTTCTTACCCAGGTGAAAGAACTTTCTCCCTGACCTTTGAAGTTGTTGTTGGCATTTGTGTGTTGTGAAATCTGGGAACTGCAGCTGCTACCCATGATTCTGTGTCGTGAAGCCTGCTCCAGTCCTGTCCCTGCTGTGCAGTGTGGCCAAGGCTGGACTGTGCTCCACTCTGAGCCTAGTGTGATAGACCTTTCCTGTCGATCTGCCAGATTGTCCTGGGCTGGAAATCTGTTTCACTCTGTTATTTTGTGAATTCTGCTGCTCCAAAATTTGTTTAGAGTCATTTTGGTGGGTATTTTATGGGCTATGTGGGTAGAGCTATAACAAGTCTGTCTTTCTATTCTGCGTCTTTGCTCTGTCCCCCTGGAATTTCTCTTTCTATATCTTGCTGTTTGCCTTCGTTTGTAATATATAGGCATACCAATTATTTAGGTAGGTTTCTTTTATATCCTGCAACTTTGCAAAAGTGTTCATTATTTTATGCAGTTGTTTGCTTGATATTCTAGGATTATCTTAGTATATCACCATAACACCTGCAGTGATAACTCTTTCTTCATTGCCTATTCTAACTTCTTCAATTTATTTTTCTTCTCTTATTGCTAAAGCTAAATTTTTAGCACGATATTGAGTAACAGTGGTGTTAATGGGCATCTTTGATTCACTGCTGATTTTATTAAAAATGTGTCTAGCTTGTCCCCAAAACATGTATTACTTGGTTATTGTTTTAGATAGATACTTCTTTAGATTTTAAGGAAAACTCCATCGAGCTGTGTGCTCTCTAGTATTTTTAATAGGAATGGGTGTCATATTTTGTCAAAAACTTTTTCTGCATACAGTGAGATAAACATATGACTTCAGTTAATTTTGTTATCATTGTGGTCAACTATTTTAATAATTTTCCTAATATTGAAACAGTTGTGCATTCCTGCTATAAATCTCACCTAGTCATAATGTATTATCCCCATGATAAATTGCTGAAAGCTCTTTGATAATATTATTTTTACAATTTTTGCATCTGTATTCATTAGGAAAATTTGTGTACAATTTTCTTTCTCTGTGTTGGCTCTTTCCAGTTTAGGAATCAGTAAAATATTTGTATTATAAAAATAATTTTGTAGAACTCCACCAATTTTTCCATATAGTTTTTATGGTATTTGAATTAAGTGTTCTTTAAATGTTTGGTAGAATTCACAGGAAAATCCATTTGGACCTCAACATTTTTTACCTTAAGGCAATCTTTGATGACTTTTCCAATTTATTTTTCTGAAATGGGACAATTTAAATATTTGAAATCCATTTTTTTGTTAATGCAGGCAATGCATATTTGTGCAAATATTCATCCATTTCACTTTGATTATGAGATATATTGGCATAGAGCTGGACAAAATTATTCCTTATTATTTTTTTAATTTCCTCTTCATTGGTGGAATATTTACACTTTGCATTTTTGATATAAGTAATTTGATTTTCCTTTTTTAAAAATCAAATTAACCAAAGGTCTATTTCTTGTATTGATTTTTTCATAAAACCACGTCTTAACCTTATTTATTACTTTCAGAATTTTCTTGGGAATAGGGGAGGAGCCAAGATGGAGGAGTAGAAAGATACACAAATGCTAGCACATAAAATACCTGTAAAGAAGAATTCTCAACAAATTCTGGAGCAGCATAAGCCACAGAATAATGGAGTGGAGGAGATTTCTGTTCCAGAGAGACCTGAAAAAACGACACCAAAGGTCCGTCGTCCACCAGACCTGGAACAGAATCCAGCCCTGCCTTGGCCGCATGGCACCGAGAGGAGTAGATATGAGCAGGCTTCAGGGACAGAATCTCCAGCAGCAGCAGCACAGGTCCTTCCACCCACAGGTTCCAGTGGTCAGTGAGAGGGTCTTTTCAGCTCGCCAAGAGGGGAGTGGAGTGCCACCATAGCTCCGGTCCCCTCAGAAGGCAGCAGTGGAGGTAGCAGCAGAGAGGGGCTTCCAAAGCAGGCAGGAGCTTGGATCCATTGTTGAAGCTATCCTGGTAAAGCCCCTGAGAGAACTGAGCCCCATGTGGCGGCCCTGCCCCAACGTGAGCACTTGAACTTAATCTCACACTAAATAGCAGCCCTGCCCCCACCAAAAGCCCTGAGCCTGGGAAACACCATTTGAATCTCAGCCCCCAAGCACTAGCTGGGTGGATCTGGAGGTGAGGTAGGTGTGGAGAGGAACCCCAGAACTCAATTAATTGTCTGAGAAAATGCCCAGAAAAATGGAAAATAATAAGACCATAGAAGGTTACTTTCTTGGTGAACAGATATCTCCTCCCATCCTTTCAGATGAGGAATAACAATGCTTACCATCAGGGAAAGAGAGAAAAGTCAAGGCTTCTGTGTCCTAAACATCCAAAATAAATATGCAACGGGCTCAGGCCATGGAAGAGCTCAAAAAGGATTTTGAAAATCAAGTTAGAGAGGTGGAGGAAAAATTGGGAAGATAAATGAGAGAGATGCAAGAAAAGCATGAAAAGCAGTTCAACACCATGCTAAAGGAGACTCCCAAAATGCTGAAGAATAACACCTTGAAAAATAGGCTAACTCAACTGACAAAAGAGGTTCAAAAAGCCAATGAGGAGAATAATGCTTTAAAAAGCAGAAATAGCCAGATGGAAAAGGAGGTTCAAAAGCTCACTGAAGAAAATAGTTCTTTCAAAATTAGAACGGAACAGATGGAGGCTAATGACTTTATGAGAAACCAAGAAATCACAAAACAAAACCAAAAGAATGAAAAAATGGAAGATAATGTGAAATATCTCATTGGAAAAACAACTGACCTGGAAAATAGATCCAGAAGAGACAATTTAAAAATTATGGGACTACCTGAAAGCCATGATCAAAAACAGAGCCTAGACATCATCTTTCATGAAATTATCAAGAAAAACAGCCCTTATATTTTAGAACCAGAGGGCAAAATAAGCATTCAAGGAATCCACTGATCACCGCCTGAAAGAGATCCAAAAAGAGAAACTCCTAGGAACATTGTGGCCAAATTCCAGAGTTCCCTGGTCAAGGAGAAAATATTGAAAGCAGGTAGAATGAAACAATTCAAGTATTGCGGAAATACAATCAGGATAATACAAGATTTAGCAGCTTGTACATTAAAGGATAGAAGGGCGTGGAATATGATATTCCAGAAGTCAAAGGAACTAGGACTAAAACCAAGAATCAGCTACCCAGTAAAACTGAGTATAATACCTCAGGGGAAAAAATGGTCTTTCAATGCAATAGAGGACTTTCAAGAATTCCTGAACAAAAGACTAGAGCTGAAAAGAAAATTTGACTTTCAATCACAAGAATGAAGAGAAGCATGAAAAGGTAAACAGTAAAGAGAAGTCATAAGGGACTTACTAAAGTTTTCCTACATGGAAACACAATATTTGTGACTCTTGAAATGTTTCAGTATCTGGGTAGTTGGCGGGATTACACACACACACACACACACACACACACACACACACAAACACACACACAGCACAGAGTGAGTTGAATAGGATGGGATCATATCTTAAGAAAATGAAATTAAGCAGTGAGAGAGAAATATATTAGGAGGAGAAAGGGATAAATGGAATGGGGCAAATTATCTCTCATAAAAGAGGCAAACAAAAGACTTTAATGGAGGGAAAAAGAAGGGAGGTGAGAGAAAAACATGAAGTTTACTCTCATCGCATTCGACTACAGGAAGGAATAAATTGCACACTCATTTTGGTTTGAAAACCTATCTTACAATACAAGAAAGTAGGGGAGAAGGGAATAAGCGGGGTGGGGGGGTGATGGAAGGGAGGGCAATGGGAGGAGGGAGCAATTTAAAGTCAACAGTCTTGGGGAGGGACAGGATCAAAAGAGAGAATAGAAGTAATGGGGGGCAGGATAGGATGGAGGGAAATATAGTTAGTCTTACACAACAAGACTATTATGGAAATCATTTGCAAAATTACACAGATATGGCCTATATTGAATTGCTTGCCTTCCCAAAGGGAAAGGGTGGGGAAGGAGGGATGAAGAGAAGTTGGAACTCAAAGTTTTAGGAACAACTGTAGAGTATTGTTCTTGCTACTAGGAATTAAGAAATACATGTAATGGGGTACAGAAAATTATCTGGCCTTACAGGACAAAAGAGAAGATGGGGACAAGGAAGGGAGGGATGATAGAAGAGAGGGCAGATTGGTGATAGGGGAAATTAGAATGCTTGGTGTTTTGCGGTGGGGGGAGGGGACAAATGGGGAGAAAATCTGGAACCCCAACCTTTGTGAAAATGAATGTTAAAAGTTAAATAAATAAATTTAAATGAACAAAATAATTTTCTTAATTTAATTGTTTCTTTATGACTTCTTGCAGTATTTTCTCCTTGACCAAACAATTTGGGAATTTGCCTATAATATTTTGTGAAATTTTTATTTAAGGATCCTTTTCACAAGGTCATCAGTGTATTCTTTCAATGACTATCTTACCCTCCCCTTCTAGGACCTCAGAACCGTTTTCCTTGATAATTTCTTAAAATTTGCTGTTAAGGGTTATTTTTAAGGTTGCTTTCATGTACACCCATAATTCTTGAATTATCTCTCCTGAATCTGTTTTTCAAGTCAGTTGCTTCTCCAATGAAGTATTTTGCATTTTTCCATATTTTCATTGTTGATTTTGATTTATTTGATACTTGATGTCTCATAGAGTCATTTTGCTTGATATTTAATGTCTCATAGAGTACTGAGCTTCCACCTGCGCGACTAAAACTTTCAAGGAATGATTTTTTTCTTTAGTTAGTTTTTGTACTCCCTTTTCCATTTGGCCAATTCTACTTTTAAGGAGTACTCCTCAGTGAATTTTTGTAACTCGTTTTCCATTTGGCTAATGGTATTCCTTTCAGGATTGTTTTCTTCCATCAATTTTTCCTTCCATTTCTAAGCTATTGACTTTGTCTTTCATACCACTCGAGTCTTTTTTTCATCTTTTTCTTCCATCTCTCTTATTTGACTTTTAATATGCATTTTGAGCACTCCCAAGCAGGAATTTTGGACTTGAGACCAATTTAAATTCTCCTTTGAGATTTCACAAGTCAGTATATACCAGGAAGAATTTTTACCAGCAATTTAGGGCTCATTCAGTAATAGGAAAACTGTTAACATAATTGATCATAAAAACAATGAAAGTAACAGAAACCACAGGATTATTTCAATTGATGAAAAAGGATTTGATGAAATACATCCATTTCTATCAGAAACACTAGACAGCAAAGAAATCAATGAGATCTTCCTTAAAATTATAAGTAACATCAACCATAAAACATTAGCAAGCCTTGTTTATAGTGGCGATAAACTAGAAGCACTTCCAAAGGATTAGGGTGAAACAAGCATGTCCATCATCATCACTCGTATTTATTATTGTACAAGAACCATTAGCATTAGCAATAATTGAAGAAAAAGAAATTGGAGGATTAGAACGGGCAATGAAAAAGAAATAATGTACCTGAAAAAATTAGAAACTGTAGCAAAGTTGTAGGATATAAATCATCACCATCTCTACACGTTACTAACAAAGCACAAGAGCAAGAGGTCGAAAGAAAAAATCCAATTTAAAGTTAGTGTAGACATTATTAGATATTTGGGAGTCTACTTGCAAAGACAAGCACAGGAACCGTATGAACATGATTATAAAACATTTTTTCACACAAATAAAGTCAGATATAAATATTTGGAATAAACATCAGTTGCTCGTGGGTAAGTTGAGATAATATAATGAAAATAATAATTCTATCTAAATTAATTTACTTATTCAGTGCCATACAAATCAAACTACCAAAAATATTTTATAAAGCTAGAAAAAATATAAGAGAATTGATGTGGAAGAACAAAATGACCAGAATATAAAAAAAATAATGAAACGTAATGCTAGGCAAGATGGACTAACCATATCAGATCTTAAATTTTATTATATAGTAGCAACCATCAAAATTACTTGATATTTGCTAAGGAATGTAGTGGTGGATCAGTGAAACAGATTAGGTGCACAAAACATAGTGGTCAATGACTTTTGTAACCTACTGTTTCATAAACCCAAAGACTCCAGCTTCTGAAATAAGAACAATATTTGACAAAAATCTTCTGGGAAAATTCGAAACCAACATGGCAAAAACTTAACATAGACCAATATCTTGCACCATATACCAAATTTAAGTCAAAATGGGTACACAATTTTGTTATGAAAGCTGACACTACAAGCAAACCTGGAGAGAAAGGAATAGTTTTCCTGTCCTGTTTATGGTGAACAGAGGAATTTGTGACCAAAAACTAGATAGAGAACATTATGTAATGCAAAATGGATAATTTTGATTACATTACATTGAAAAGTTTCTTTTTTTTCACAACGAAAGCCAATGCAAGCAAGAGTAGGAGAGAAGCAGAAAACTGGGAAAGAATTTTGGCAAACAGTTTCTCTGACGAAGGGTTTATCTCTAAAATGTATGGAGAACTGAGTCAAATTTATAAAAATAAAAATCATTCTCCAAATGATAAATGGTCAAAGACATAAATAGGCAGTTTTAAGATGAAGAAATTAAAGCTATCTATAGTCATATAAAAAAATCTGTAAATCACTACTGATTAGAGAAACACACCTCTGAGGTATCACTTCAGATATGATCAGATTGGCTAACATGACACAACAGGAAAATGATAAATACTGGAGTAGACGTGTGAAAATATGAACAGTAATGCATTATTGGAGTTGTGCACTAGTCCAACCATTTTGGAAAACAATTTGGGACTGTGCTGAAAGGGCTATAAGAGTGTGCATACCCTTTGACCCAGCAATATCACTTCTAGGGCTATATGCCAAAGAGATCATAAAAATGGGAGAAAACACCACATGTACAAAAATTTTGTAACAGCTCTTTTTGTAGTGGCCAAGAATTGGAAATCAAGGGGATGCCCATTATTGGGGAATGACTTAACAAGTTGTTGTGTGTGAATGTAAAGGAGTGCTAGAGTACTGTATGGAATGATGAACAGGCTGACTTTATAAAAACCTGAAAAGGCTTAAATGAACTGATATTAAGTGAGATGAGCAGAACCAGAAGAACATTTTACACAGAGTCACATTGTGTGAACACTAACTTTGATAGACTAAGCTCTTCTCAGCAATGCAAGTTTCTAAGACATCTCCAAGATGCTCATGTTGGAAAATGCTATCTACATCCAGAGCAAGAACTATGGAGTTTGAATGCAGATTGAAGCATATTATTAATTCTCTCTTTTTTGTTTTGTTTATTTTTTCTCCTGATTCATTCATTTTTTCTAATTCTTCTTTACAAAATGATTAAGATGAAAATATACATCATATGTATGTATATGTAGAGACTATATCAGATTGCATGCCATCTTTGGGAGGACAGGGAGACAGAGAAAATTTAAACCTCAAAAGCTTATGGAACTTAATGGTGTAAACTAAAATAAATAATTTTTAAAATATCGGTATGTTGACAATGTTGTCCTCTTCTGAATTTGTGTTTTAATCTCCACTGTCCCTATAAAACTGTCTACTGTCACTTGTCATTTTTGCTTTTTTTTTTTTTTAGCACACTTTACTTGTCTTTTATATTAAGGTTATTTGTTTAAAAACTCCAATAAGTCTAGTGTCATGTCATATTTATGCATACTTTTGTCTGTCCCCAGTACCTTTCAAAGTACTCTACATATCGCACATCTTAAAATAAATATCTGTAGAATTGAATCAAATTCACAAACCTGAGAGTGGTATGTGTTCTGTAGTAATGCCACTATATCTGCATTAGGCCACACCAAAAGAAGCCAGATATAATTCTAAAGCAAATGGTAAATTCAGGCAGTTACAACCAAATTTACAAAAAGGAATCAATATATCTTTCAATTTGAAAATGGAAAAACCATTTTTTTTCATCATTAGGAAGCAAAAAACAGTAGATATACTAAATGTTTAATTTTCCAGTTCGTTGGAATAATATCATGTAGATATGACATTAATAACACCTAATTAAGTGATTTGAAAGCATAAAATTCTTCATTGGCTTTAACATAATAGAGTTACTTCTCCATATGAAGTTTTGTCCAGTGTATACTATGATAGAAACTCACTCCTTTATAAGAAATATGTGCATATGTATGTATTTATGTGTATATGTGTGCTTAGAGTAGTTTGTTTACATATATATCCATTATACATGTATGTAAGTATGTACAAATTTATTTTTCATCCAACATGCAATTTCTTCAGGGTAATGCACTCTCAGTGTGCTTCCAGAGATACTGATGAAATGAATCTGAACGAATCTGGTACTTTATCATTCAGTTAATTAACATTTCTTAGGCACCACCTATGTTATAGGCATTGTACTATGCACTGTGGATACCAATATGAAAAGTAAACTCCTCCACCTAGATAGCCCCAGACCTCAAAGATGTTACAATTCATTGGAGAAAGATAACATATAAAAGGAAATTAAAAGGGGAGGAGGGACCACACCCCATGCATGAGCATGAAGGAGAAGTCAGAGAAATTCCAAAGTATATCATCCAGGTGGGACATGAGGAGATGTCTATTTTGGGTTCCCTCTTTATTTTATTTTAGTTTTTGCTTTTACAGCCTGATGGTTTAATTCCCTCAAAAACATACACTTTTCTGAATAAAATTGGCCAATTTGCCTAATTCTTATTTTGAAAAAAGTTCTTCTCCTCATCGGCTTTTTGAATCTCTTTTACCATTTGGGTTAGTTTATTTTTTAAGGTGCTATTTTCTTCAGCATTTTTGAGACCCCTTTAGCAAGAAGTTGACTTGGTTTTTATGATTTTCTTGCCTCACTTTCATTTCTCTTCCCAATTTTTCCTCTACTTCTCTCACTTGACTTTCCAAGTCCTTTTTGAGTTCTTATGGCCTGAGACTAGCTATATAGCTGAGACTAGCACAATTTTATTGGAAGCTTTGGATGTAAGAGCTTTGACTTTGTTGTCTTGTTCTGTTTGTATATTTTGGCCTTCCTTATAATGAAAGTAAGATTCTATTGTCGGATTCTCTTTCCAATTTTTGTACATTTCCTCGGTCATTTAATAGACTTTTGAGTCCTTTGTCAAGGTAGTACTCTACTTCCAGTTGAGATGGAAGAGTGTACTGTCAGCGATTCCATTCCCCCACAATCTGTGGGCCTAGAACTCCAGAAACAGCTGCCACCGCTGACCCTGCTGCTGATGTGTCTGCTGCAGATGGCTCCTCCCTTTCCACCACTCTGGGGCTGGGGCCAGACCATTCTGCTCTCTCACATAGGTCCCATAGTTTTTTCCTTCCAATCTTTCCTTGGCATTTTGTGGTTGTAAAGTCTGGAAATTGCTAAATGTCCCAGAAATTCAGTACCCCCTAGATAAGCTCAGGTTCCATCTGTGCTGATATGGCCCACCCTGGACTGCACTCTACTCCCAGACCTGTACAATAGACACTTCCTTTTGACTTTCCAGGATGTCTTGAGATGGAGATTTGCTTCACTCTGTCATTCTGTGGGTTCTGCTGTTCTAGAATTGTTTAGAGTACTTTTTTACAGGTTATTTGTCTGTGTTTGGGGGGAGAGCTGTAACTAGTCCCTGCTTTTATTCCACCATCTTGGCTCTGCCCCCAAGGTCCCCTCTTTAAATGGAGATTTTGGAGTGCATAGCTTTGCCCTCCAATCAGAAAAACAAAAGATAATGATAATATGTGCAAAGAAAGGATAATAAGGTATAATTCAATCTTTTAGAAGATTTTCCTAATGATGAGCTTTCTGGGGCAGGGTGAATTAAGGGAAGTCCCAAAGTAATTTAAGCAAATAGAAATGATTACATATATTCTTACAAATAGCTGCCTGAAATATTGAGATTGTTTTTATCCATGCTTACATAACTAT
The DNA here is from genome assembly GCF_028372415.1 of Notamacropus eugenii. Classification (NCBI taxonomy): domain Eukaryota; kingdom Metazoa; phylum Chordata; class Mammalia; order Diprotodontia; family Macropodidae; genus Notamacropus; species Notamacropus eugenii. The sequence continues at coordinate 382,401,817 of NC_092875.1, forward strand.
AATGTCAAGAACAGGATTTGAACCTACTACTTTCTGATTCCCATTCTGGACCTTGATCCCATGTGCAAAACTGTCAGTGCAATCTGAATAAAATGCAGTATTTTTTGTCCATCTCCAAATGTTTATTTAAAAAAACAAACATTTTTTGAAGCTACCTTGTTGATTTTTGTCATGGTTACACTATTTCTATATTCTAAAAATATTTACAAGTTGAAGTTATAATTCCACTTTTCAATTCTTCCATAATAGAAATAACCTTTTCTTATATGATAGAGAAGTTTTTTGTTGGAAACAGACTCTAACTGGGATCGTTGAACTGAACTAACTTTTCTTGCATTAGGAAATATAATTGAAAAATATGAAAAACATTCTGGTTTTAGTCATTTTTGTGCACCCTCCAAATAGCCTAATTGTTTTAAAAGCGTGCTGTATCTTGCTATGATGTACTTGCCACCTCTGAAGTGGTGTTAAATATTATAGAACATCCACAATGCCAGTTTCTTAATAAAGATGAAGCTGTTTTCTTCCCACTTTGCTGTGTTTATGGAGATATAATTATCTTTAAATGAATAGTTTGCACACTTTTCAAGACTTTTATTTATTTTTAGAGGGAGAATGTTTAGGGCTTCTGGGACAAAAGCATGTATCGCCTCATTTCCATCTCAGATTTCTGCATTAATAGCTTTTTCTACCTGTTCAAAATATAAGATTAGTAGCAGAAAGCTGAAAGCCATATTGCCTGCATAACAGAGAAAAACACCAAGGAATAAAAACTTAGATTGATCTCATCACTGAAGGCCCCTACTTAGCAGCTAAAACAGGAGATTTTCTTTTCCACTTTGGCTGTCAGCTTACACTGACAAAATTCTTCCCAAAAGTGGATGGAAATTTGACCTGAGAGTTTGTTGAAAGAGGAGTTCCTTGATAAGGAAATGTCCTATGCAAATGTAAGTTGGTACCTACTGTTCAAATTCTAGTCTAAGATTATTAGCCAGAAAACTTTGCGTTTTAATGACTTACCTGGAGTCATATCGCACATTTGTTTTAGAGGTAAGTCTTATTAGCTCTTCATCCATTATACCATTTGACGTTTCTCTGGCTACCATGCTGGGCTGTAATCAAAGCTTATAAGGCAAAACCGGCAGTTTTCAGAAAGAAGGCAATGGACAAAGTTTGGTCTGCCTACCTAGAGCTTGGGTTTGTTTCAATTAGTGTGGCTACTACATTCATCTAATAGCAGTCTTAGGAGGACCTGTTTCCATCTAAAGCTTACCTCCAGAAAATCCAGTAGAGGAAGTTGGGTCTTAGGTTTGTGGTGTGTTAAAAATAGGTTCTAGAAAATCAGACTGTAATGGAAGAAGTTGCAGTCTGTCTTTTCCCCATTTTTGCAAAATACTCATTGATGACAATATTTTTGAGAGGACTCAGGAACAATATGGGATTCCAGGGCCACTATACATTTTAGGAGCACACCTCTCAGTATATATCCAGACTAATGGACCCATAGGTTAGGGAAAAAATGTCCAGAGGATGACTTGACTTGATTGTTTGGCCCCAGTATACTCAAGGTTTAACAACTTATGTCCCAGTAGATGGTAATTATGTGAAAACTTGTTTGAAAATCCAAATTTAAAATTCAATTTTAAAAACTCAAATACATTTATAAATGCAATCACTCTAATTTGATACAATGTGTAATGCTAATTTCAATAATTTCTCATCAAAATGCTGGATGACAGTGAAATTACAAGGATTCCTAAAATCAAGCAAAAAACAACATGAAATAATATTACAAACAACAAGAAGCTCCACTTCTAGCTTGAGCACAGGACTTAGAGAATTGTCTGGACTACATTAAGAAATGCCCATTTGCTTGCACTATTTTTTCTGTTTAGCAGACCCACAAAAACTCAGTTATTCTCATGAAGAAAATTCTAGATGTGTTCTCAATAGACCATCCTTGTACTCTTCAGGGAGGGGGTGTCTTCACATTCTGTGAATCTAAATGTTGCAGGTACTAGGACACAGACTAAAAATTACTCTGTGTAGTTTATGCCAGTTGTTTTTAGAGGCAGAATCAGTAGATGAATCTGTGGAGGTTGAGGTTTTAGTTACCAACAGATGGTTCTTCTGGTAAAAGTATATGGAATCTAGAGAAGAATTATTCATTGGTGACATGATGTCAAATCCTTTACTCTTCTCATGTCAGGTTCCAGAAGGACACCTGGATACTTGATGCTGTCTTCCACATGTTCCAGTCTTTCAATGAGTGCATCCTATGACTGCATCGCAGCAGTAAGAGGCAGAAGCATATGTACAAGGTGAGCTTGATTGTCATTGAAGCTTAAGATCATCATGACTTTTTCTCTTTGACTTTGTCAATAACATGCCAACAAGAACAACTGACAAATAAAAAATTTATTGAAACTTTTTTGATCTAATTAATGAATAGGAACCATATTTTAATGCATTTTCTACTCACAGTTGACTATTTTTTTTAAATTGATCCAGTTCTTGATATGTCAAAAGACTGAAAAATTGAAGTTGCCATTAATGTAATCACTGTCTAATGAGACATGTGCTTTTTATCTCTTCTCTTTTCAGGGGTAACACATGATAACATGTCTTAGAATCCCTAGATTCTTAAAAAGTATAGCTCAGGTCCCACTGTCTATCAGATGTCTTTCCTAAGTCCCTTCAGTTGTTAAAGTCTTTCACCCACTGAAATGGCTTTAAATTTTCATAGCATCTAGCACATAGTAAGTACTTAATACATGCTGAATTTATCTTTCACGTTTTTTTATACAGACTTATTTGTGTCCATGTTTGCTTTCCCCGATAGGTTATAAGTTCCATCAGGAGCAGCACCTGTTTATTTTCCCTTTATAACCCTAGCACCTAGGACAGTGCCTGATTCTTAACACAAGTCAATACTAATAGAAACTTATTTAATTGGCCAATCCATAAGCCAGGGACTCAAATGTATGGAACAAAACAGTTCCAAAACATAGACTAAAAATCTGGGTTAAAGATTTCCCATCCTGTATACTCTCCACAGTGATTCAGAGGAATGGAAGAGTACGAATAAATGGGAATATATTTTTTGATTTTTGGAAAGAAAAAATAGCGCTTTTCAAATTCACCTTTAATGCAAGGTTAAGCATATTTAGAGAAAATGAAAGTATATTTAAATATTTATTATCTTGCACTCAAAGTTGTAGTGGTACATTTGGTGATCCACCCACAACATACAGTGCCTGAATAAACAATCATGACTGGCACAAATAAAATACTTGTTAAATATTTTTAAAAGGAAAAATTTAGAATTAATATTTTTCTTAATCAGTGTTAATATCATTGACTATAATGAATAGCTCACTACCATAAAATGTGGTCTATACAATACACATTTTGCACCAAGATCAATCCCTTTCAGCAATGAAAATCAACTTTAACCTGGGGAGGAAAAAAAAATCTTAGAGTTAGAAAGGTTCTTAGAAGCCCTCTAATTCAATCTTCAAGTGGTTATCCAGGTTCTGATTGAAGACATTCACTGAATACATGTATCTTTGAACTGCCTAACCCCTATATTGGGGCACCTATGTGGCACAGTGGATGGAGTGCTTGAAGTCAGAAAAACTCATCTGTCTTATTTCAAATCTGTCTTAAACATTTACTAGCTGTATGACCCTGTGCAGATCACATAATCCTGTTTCCCTCAGTTTCCTCATCTGTAAAATGATCTAGAGAAGTAAATAGAAAACCACTCCAGTATCTTTTACAAGAAAACTCCAAACCTGACAAAGAGTTGGACTGAAAAAAACATCACTTGTATTTGAATGTTCCCACTCTTCATCACTGTCTCTCAGAATTTTGTTTCCTTCAAATCTCAGTCCAATTATTATCTTCCATAAGAAACTTTTCTTGACATCCATCCCCCACCATATTCTAGTGTCTTCCTTCATTGAACTACCTTGTATTCATTTACATATATTCAGAATATAATTATATATGCAGAGTGGCAGCGATGCATAGTTCATTGCAAGTTGTCTTTAAAGCCAGGAAGAAAAGTGCTCTAATCTCATCTGTGACAAATAACCTTTTCACTCTTCTGTTGTGATCAACAACAAAGCATCTAACTTTACAGTGTTTTAGGCAGCTCTAAGAATATAGCTCAAAGAGCTTACAACCTCAACATACATTGTGGAAGGGACTTTCCTTACCCAGAGTTCCCTGTACAAATGAAATTATAGGAAGGGTCCACGTCCTTATTCATGAATCTGTTTATTTCTCGTTTTTAAACCTAAGCTTTCTGAGGTCACATTTTCAAAAACTTCTTTTTCTTTGTATCCCCAACACTTAACACATTAAATGACATATAGGAAGAGCTTAACGAGTGCTTAGCGAGTGAATGATTTAAAATTATAACAATTCAAAAGTCTGAAAATCTGTCAAGTCTCCCTCAATGTGTTGTTTGTCCTTCATTCTTGAAGAGGACCATGGCATTAATATGACGATGTCTTTGCGTGTGAATTGTATGTAAGTAAGGGAGAGCTGTGTAAGGTCACCAGCCTCACTTTCTCTTCTGGAGTCATCTGGGTCCAGTGGCAAGAAATAGATAAGGATGATTGGAGATGGCCCCATTCCTCAAAGTAGGTGTCAGATGAAGAGAGATAGGAAAGGGTAAAAAAAGAACACTTTTCTTTTTAACTTGAAAATGCTAATTTATTTCAAAGGAATAAACAAGATTTCTAATAGAGTTCGATTATGCTGTTATTGAGGGACAAGATTAAATCCTGATGTATAGTCAATTGAGTGTAAGGCTTCTCTAATATATGGTACAGTGGGTTAAGTTTATGTGAATCATTTAGAAGAATTCTAGTAATTGGATGACTTAATTTGATTCTGTTATCTGGCTGATTTAATTAAGAGACAATTAAGATGCCTAAGTGCATATCATCTTAGGGGAACTTTTAGACTTCGTATTTGAGTCCTTTATCTGAGTTACTGAAAAAAGACATTTTGTCTTAAAGTCTTGGCTTGCCTTCTGTAATTATACTTTGATGAAATAGAAAAAAAATTAAACAAAACAAAACCACAAGCTGCACCTCCTGGCAGAACTTATCCCATCTTTATAGTACAGACTATAGTTGATATTGGGTATTATTCCAATTCAGCAAACATAATAAATGCCAACTATTTGGTTACATTTGTGTTAGATAGTGACTATGAAAATACAAATATGAAATAATTCACTATCTGGAAGACTGTAAACTACTTGGAGGATACAAATATATACAAATAAGAATACTACAAGGTAAAATGTGGAAGAAAGAACTGACTGGCAGCATTAAGGAAAGTTTTGTTCAGTATGTGACACCTGAATTTAGTCTTGAAGGAATTAAAGTATTCTGAAGGAGGTGATGTACTCTCTTGACAATCTACCAGATACATTACAAGTTCAGAAAAAAAAAATTATGGGAGAGCTTCACTTGGCCATTTCCAGTGGATATATCCTCTTTCTGCTATTAGGCTTGTTGAATTATAGATGCATAGATCTCCTATTTTGATCCCAAATCTTAAGCCATAACTTCAGGCCAGTTTCCAGTGAATAAATATTCATGATAAAAATGTAACCATCACCTCTCATATGGGCCATCCCCCCTTTTCCTGATCTATATCTGGGACACAAATGGCTCTGTAGGAGAAAGTGAGACTGGTGACTTTGCATAGCCATCTCTCACTTAAATCCAATTCACTTGCAAATCATGGCATCATCTTTCTGATGTCCCAGGTCTTCTTTGAGAATGAAGGACAAATCACAACTACAACCTCTCACATGCAGGTATAAGCTGTCTCCAGCACACCCTTGCACACCTCTTTAACAGCGCCCTTCTAACTCCTGTCTTGCAGATATTCTTTGGTATATGTTACAAACTACACTGATGTACCTTTTGCCTTTTCTCTGTCAGTGTGTTGACTCATAACCTTAATTGCCCAGCTGCTCCATAATTTGTCTCTGTTGTAAATTCGTCTTGTAAGATTCATTCCCCTAACTCCTGTTTTGAAAGTCTCCACTTTCCTTTGGGGTCTGAGTACTTCTTCCTACCCACCCTTTTCAGTCACTAAGAACAAACAAACAAATACTACATGTCCCTCATTCACAGGTCAATAAAGGTAGAAATGCTAGTAGATAATAGGATACATAAAGAAATGTAAACACCATGACCCTACTCATTTCTTTTCCCCATCATGGTAGACTAGGAAAATTGCTCCAGGCATAATTATTACTCCTGCCAGTTGACCTAGTAGGAAGTATCTCCAAAGAACAAATTAAGGTGAGGATAGCTGATTCCTTTCCTATCAAAGATCTTCTGATTCTATAACATACATGTTCAGAGGCAGTACTATCTTCTTGTCTCCTATGGATTCTTGTCCCTCACAATACTTTTTCTTTCCCTAAACTCAGTAAAAGTTAGAAAAGCATGGTGACTTCTGAAGCCCAACAGATATATTTATCCCAAGCCCTGTGGTAAAGAATAATTTAAAAATAAGGTTCACATGTCATTTGCATCAATGACAGATATAGTTGCATTAGAAATCACAGAAGCTAAATAAATCACAGAATTTTAGATTGAGAACTGAAAAAGGAAATCAGAGGCCATCTAGACCAACATACTCATTTAATAGATGAAGAATCTAATACCTCCGGCTGGAGTCAAGATGGTGGAATGAAGGCAGAGATTCTTCTGAGCTCTCACCAAAACCCTCCAAATACCTTTAAATAATGATCTAAAACAAATCCTATCATGTAAAAACCAAAAATGGATGAGGTAGAACAATTTTCCAGCCCAAGAAAACTTAAAATTTTGGTAGGAAAGTGTGTTGTACCAATGTGAGAGTGGAACACAATACAATGCAGGCTGGTCCAGCATAGAGTAGGCAATAGCAAGCAAAGAGCAGGAAATAGGAATGAATGAATCAACAGCTGTAGTGGCTACTTCCAGAGGTCTCAGCCTACAGATGGTAAGAGGGTCAAACAAGTGGTAAGAAGGAGATAACTGGGGTCTGTTTGCTGGCACTAGGAGCAGGATTCTGTTGCTTTCCTCATACACAGTTTCAGGTCCCAGTCCTGGATGGCAGTCCCTGGGTAAGGAGGAACATTAGCATAGCAGAGCTTGTGAGTGCATTGGTGCAGGAACCCTCATCACAATTCTAGGACAGTAAAAAGTTCTTGTGGTCACTCACATATTAGGGTACAGCCAAAGAGGATAGTACACACACCCATCCTTAGTTCATACCACCTTGGAAAAACTGAAAATTTATAGGTCTCTAGAAATATCTCTGAAAACAGCTGCATAACACCCCTGAAGCTTGGAACAGTGCACCCTTCACCTTTTAAACAAAGTCCCATGTTAGAAAAGATATGAAAGCCAAAAATAGGCTGTAAAAAAATGAGGAAACAACAGAAGAAAGAATCTGACCATAAAAAGTTACTATGGTAACAAGAAAGATAAAAACACATAGCCAGAAGAAGACAGCAAAGTCAAAATTCATTCATCCAAAACTTCCAAGGTAAGTGATGCCCCGAAAGGCTATATAACTGGCACAAGGTCAGACTCAAGTAATGAGTATCAAAGGTGGAATTTTAACCCACATCATCTGATTTCAAAGTCAGTGATTTTTTTTCCTTTTGTACTATAAATATGTTGCATATATAAATGTGGACTTCCTAAAGAAAGAAATGTTGGTCATTTGAAAAGTCTATTAAAGTTCTTTAAAAGCTCTATCTAAAAATCATCTGTAAGAGATTTTGGCATAGAGGACTGTATTACTTTATGGGTCTTTTAATATGCTTATTATTAATAGTAAGTGATCAAGAATACCATAAAATGATTTTCTTAAATGTATGATGAAAGCACCTCCTCCAACTTCTTTGTTTTTCTCTTCATGTAAAACCCATAAGCTATCTTTCCTTTTAACTATGAAGATATTGTATCCCATGGTTTCATGTATAATATGTTTGAAATGATTCTGTTTAGTTGTAAGAATTTTCATTGGTCACTGGAAAAGGATCTTATATTTCAAATACACACACACATATATACATAGATATGTATATATACATATATATATGTTAGTCATTCAAATAACATCTGTTTAGTGTTGGATGACTAGAAATGCTCTTATATTTAGAATCTGAGTGTATATTTAGAATATGTGTGTAAGCACACACACACACACACACACACACACACACACACACAGCCAGAGATAGAAAGAAAGACAGAGATAGAAACATACACATATACTGTTTATAGATATTTGAAAAACACTTTTTTATTTTTAGTTCTCTCTTATATTCCATCATTCTGCTACCAATACTACAATAGTAGACAAAAGCTATGGGGTCTGTGGGCCATGTTATATTTTACCTATTTCATTAGTTTCAATGCTTGTATTGCCAAGGCAACATTCACAGCACTGGTGGTGACTATGAATATGCCAGTGTAGTTCTCAATCTCAAAGTATACCATACTCTCCATATAGAAGGCAGAAGAAAAAAACATTTTTTTAGATACCAGAAAGCTAAATCTCAGAACTAAAAAGCAAAATCAGTCATGGTGACCAAGAAGTTAATAAACACGATCATTGCAGGGGGCAAAGACATTCCCAAGCCCCACCATGACCCCATACTCCATTGGGGCCTCCTCATAAGCCAACAAACACTCATAGACCTAAACTGTGCCTGCCCACTTGCCTGTGTACTCTCTGCTCTGCCCCAACCATACTCACTTCCTCCTGGTCTTGCTCCACTCTTCCTGTTCTGCGTGTTCATCAAGGTCCTCCCACCACATGTGACTTAGGCTTCCAGTTAATTTAAACAGATCATATGGGCCTGTTAATGAATGAGAAAGATCTCTCCATATAAATTGCTATTACAATGCTCCAAACCATTGAGCAAAAGAACGGCTTTCTTGTGATGGTTCTTTCCAAATGTTGCTAGGTTTGCTCTTGGAGAACACTCCTAGGATCATAAAATTGATCTGGAAGAGAACTAAGAGGTCATCTAATCTAACTCCCTCTCTTTACAGGTGAATGAGGCCCAAGGGGGTTTAAATGCTTTGCCAAAGTTTATGCAGGTAAAAAGCATTAGTGGGATAATAAAGACTGTTCTAAGGACTACACACAAAATCATTTTAAAATGCCCTTCATTTATTTCTCAGTGATGAAAAAAATGGAAAAAAACATTCATTTTAATAAACATAAATAATATTAATTATTGAATTTATCATTACTTTTGCAGTTGTTTGATATTATTCTCCTTTATTTAGTTGAAATCCCCATATACTTTTTTCTTTTATTTTCATTTTTATCAATTCTTGTGCTTTTTAAATATTTATCATGAGGGAAAAATAATGGTTCTTTAGAGACATCCTGGAAGCTAGGGGTAAAAAATTGGTTCATGTGCCAAATTTGCTGCACTGTGACTGTGTGACCCTGGACTTGAAACTGAACCATTCAGTACACTACAGAACTCAATGCAGGGGAGGTGCCAGTTTGTACTTTTGAAGTAGATTTCCTCACCCAAGAGTTCCTTTTATCAATGGAATTCCAAATCCAGTCTTTATCTTGTATCATTTTCTACAATGAAATTATATACATTTATGTTCCACAATTTACTTAGCTATCCACAAATCATTGGGCACACAATTTTTATAGCTCTTGTTTTCTCCAAGTAACAATTTATTATTTTTTTTAATAAGGGTAAAAAAGTCAATAAAGTTCTTTGGGCATAAGCATAGAAAAGAGATTATTGGGTTCCAAAGGAGATCAAGTTTTTTTGATTGTTTGTTTGTTTTTTTATTTCAAGCAAACTAGAAGCCTACATATCTCCTCCATTTCACTCATTGAAAAGATACAGAAAAAAAAGTCAGTGTATAAGAATTTTTGTATATACCATCAGTCTGACCGTTTTTGTTTGCTGAAACTAATCAAGAAAGTTTTTGAGCAAGTACTGATAATAATTGCTTAGCTGTAAATTATATCTCAGTGTACTACTAACCATATATGCAATACACTGTCTACATTTTAAAAAAACATTAGAGATTAGATAATATTTCATCTTAGAAACAGATTTTTCTTCAACATTTTGGTTGTATGGATGACAGATTGTAGTAGATAGAGATTTAAGGCAAGAAGGCCAATCAGAAAGCTGTTTTAATTGTTCAAATAATGTATAATGATGCCTTGAATTAAGGTGAATTTGGAACTCAAAACGTAAAAACAACTCTAATTTTAAAAGTTATTTTTAGATTTAATTCAGAGAAAAATAAAATATTAAAATAAATAAAATGGGTTTTTGAAGCAAATTCTATAATGCGTAATAGTAAAATATAATGCTACAAATAACTCAGCCATGGAGTATATTATATTGGATTCAACTGTTTGTTTGTTTTTTTTTCAAATATACTAAGTACTGAAACTAAACTGTGACTCTTGAGTTACCTGGGGATAGAATGATGATAACATAAAATTCTTTGGAACTAGATATTTCATGTGAACATTCAATCTTACTGATATTCATCATGATATGAGCCTGCCACAGAGAAATACTCAAATTTATTATTTCTACTAAATACTGAGAAAACTGGAAATGACAAATATTGGATTATCTATTCTGAGATTCAGGATATCTGTTGTTACTTATCACATTAGTTCTCGTCTCCTACTTGGCAATTTGTAGTCCAATATGATATGATATGTCCATCATGTGGTCCAAATATTCTCCCTCCCTAGATTGCCCACTGTCTATTACATGATAGTCTCCTTCTAATACATCTGCCACTTTAGACCCGCAGAATTCCTTGTCACCTGGATGAAATACACATCCTTTATGCCTTTTATTTCCTTTTGAAGTCTAGGAAGACACAAATTTATTCTCTTTACATTATGCTGTGGATCAATATTCTCAAACATAAATCAAGGAAGCTGTTGTCATCATTCTTTGGTATAATTAAAAATAGATAGTAATTTACGTCTTTCACTTTAAAATGCTGGAAAAGACAAGTCCAACTTCAAATATTAAGAAATTATTTTATTCCTAATTTGCATGGCTTCTTATATATAATGGGTATTGTATTTCTTGCCTTCTCAGTAGGTGGGAGAGGAGCTGGAAGGATGGAACTGAAAGCAAAAAATTAGAGGGGAGGAATAAAAGGAAATAGAAATTTACAAGATAACTTTCTTATATATTTTAAAGGAATAGCAAGTTGTACAAAATAGATTTTTAATTTCATGTGCAGTCATCTATTTTTATAATACTGTTATGGAAATGTTTGCTTTATTCCATAAATCAAAATAAGTATAAATCTTAAAATATTTAAAACACATGTGGGTGAATGTAGAGTGCTTGAAGAGAGGGAAATAATAACATAAAGGACGCAAAAGACCCTCTGGTTTTAGAAATTAGAGGTTTCGTGGAGGAGATGTCACTAAGCAAGGAAGAGGAAAGTTGTTATTTTTTTCAATCTTCATTAGAATTATCTTGAAATAAGCTTAAGAAGCTTATGAAAGAGCTGATTAAACCACCACATCCCATATGTACACTCTAGTGTACAGTGTAATGACAAGATCTTTTAGGAAGCCCCAAAGTAGAGATTCAGAATCAAACAAATATTGGCTGCTTTTCAGACTATGGCACTTTCCTCAATGCTGAAGTACAAGACTTTTGACTTCACTAAAAAATAAATGTATTGTATCTTCTCTTCAAAAACAATAAAAAAAAAATCTTACTATATTCCAGACAGTATAATAAGCATGACAGATACTAGAAGGGGAAAAAATAATATTGTCCCTAAGAGTTTTTATTCTAAAGTGGGAAGACAACATATACAAGGCAGGATTTTTATAGGGTAAGGGAGAAGGTACCTGCATTGGATCATGGTGGAGAAAATCTGCAGAATGAGGAATGAAGTCATGATCGTCTTTGGCACTTTTCTTAAAATGGACATTCCAAAAGGAGTTCACCAAAGGGAAAGGTTCACAGGGCATAGTGAAGTTCCAAGATGAGGCCATGAAAGGAATAAACTTCCAGTGTGAGGAGGTTGGAGGGGCATAGTGAACTTTGGGCTGTGAGAAGGCTGCAATATTATGGCAGAAAAAATCTGTAGTGTGAGGGTGGAGCCTAGATAGTAGCGAAACATAAATTAGCCTACAGGATTTCCATTACAATTAAGTTTCTGGGAGGAATCTAATATAAGAGGAAGAATGCCAAAATGCTATTTAGCAATACTCTACTAAATATCACTAGATGGAGGATGACACATGACATAGTGGTGGATATGAAGCTGATATTAGAGTCAGGAAAAAAATGAATTTATTTATTGTCTCTGACAAATACTATTTATATGACTATAGACTGATAAGTCATTTAATCACTCAATGCCCTCGGAAATTTTCTAAAATTTAAATTTATAAATACATTGCCTATCTATATTTGTGGAAGAAATTCATTTACCCAGTGAAGTCAAGTCAAATCAAGGAGCATTTATTAAATGCCGAATATATGACAGGCAGTGGGCTAAGTTCTTGGAATAAAAAGAGAGGCAAAAATATTTCCTTGCCTCAAGGAGCTCCCTCTCTAATTGGGGAGAGAAAATTGAAGGAAGATAAAGACAGGCCAAATTGAAAATAATCATAAAGGGAAAGCATTACCATTAAGAGAAATGGAAAAAGCTTCCCACAAAAGGTGATGTGTGAGTTGAGATTTAAATGAATTCAAGGAAACCAAGAGGCACAGAGGAAAAAAAAGAGAATTCCAGGCCTGGGGTAGCTTGTGTAGAGGCAGGAGAAAGAGTTTCTTTCTCAGTCCAGAAGCATTAACATAGATCAACAAGCCTTTAATAAAAGCTTCATCTTTCTCCAAGTCTAGTTCAGGCTGAAGAGCAATAACTGTCACTAGACCTATTGACAGTGAAATCAGTTCTTTCTGATAAGTAAGGAATTACTGCTTCTGCTAAACTCTTCATTGGCTTAAGTGATAGAGATCCTCATTGATGGGGTGCTTGGGTGCATGTGCTTGGGCCCCAATTCTAAAATCACATTTCTCCCTAAAAATCACATTTCTCCCTAGTCTCAAAGCACTGTTTCAGACGGTTTCCGTCCAGCCCAAGGATACATCCTGCCTCAGCAAAAACTGTCTTCTCTCTTCCTGATACAGCAGCCAGCTGCACCCATGGAATTTATTAGTCTGAACTAGTTAGTTGTGTACTGACTGATCTGATTATGCACTGGGTCATAATGACATTTACTACTCACTGATCAACCATATGTATCCTAGACTTAGACATGCATATGCGTTATCTTGTCTAAGAAGACATTGATGAGAGCAGCCTGGGTATTCCTCATTCAGCCCTGACCATTGGTTGACTTAGTGACATTTCAGGCTTAAAACCACACCACCATGTTACTCCCACCCCACCCCCATGCCTTGAGTCATTTCCTGAAATCTGAGTAAAACAATTGTGCATCTCCCTTTAAGAACTAACCACTTTTTAACCACTTCCTATTTCCACCTCAAAACTCCTAGTTAGTTTATTTGACATGTTTCTCATATTATATTATATCCTCTATAAACTTTGCCTGTGCTCCTCTAAGGGTACAAGTTCCCTAAGAACTCTTGCCAGCTGAAAAGTGTAATAAATCTTTACCTTGACTTCAAGAATGCTTGAGTTCACGAATTCACTTCAGGTGACCTGCCCCTGGTACTCTAGTTCTTGTAAGGGTCTCATTACCACCCCCATCCAGCCCTCATCATTATGACTTTCAGTTTCGTTTTTTTTTTTTTTTTTTTTTGTGAAAACGTCTCAACTCCCTGAATTTGTAATATCAAATGATAATCATTTTAAAATCATACTTCATTCTTCAAATGTTTATAATTCCTTATTTTAATTAGTCATAAAACATATCTCTACAAATTGAAAGAGAGGGACTTGAGTTCCTGCTCTGACATGTCTCCTGTACCCTGAACTTATGTTTCTTTGCAATCACATTTCCCTAGATTTTACTAAATGAAATCTTTTTTCTGCCCATATCTAATAGTGGACTTCTCCGATACAAGAAAGGCCTTACTCTGTCTTGTTGACCAAGAGATTCAGGTCTTCAAATAAATACCACATACCAATTATCGTTCAAAGTGACCCAAATCTTACTTAAAAGTTATGCTTGCTCAAATACACATTTTATCAGTGAGTATTAAAACAACATTCTTTTCCATCTAATATTTGACATCAAAACATTTATGTATGAAACATCCTATATTTGACAATTAAAATATCCTCCTTTATAGAAATACATTTTCCTATCATTTTGTTATTAACTACTGGTGTGAAAAGGGCTTTAAGGAAACAGTGTATGTTACACGAATAACATATATGACTTTCAGACTTGTGAATGTAGAACGTATACATTGTGATACTCTCTTCAGCTTTGGTTCTCTCTTTTTGAATTTTTAGAAATATTCCAGTTACTTGAAGGTTGGTTATCTGAAATTTTGCTGTAAATTATAGAAAGGAAGTATAAAGTAAAGATAAAGCTAAATTAAAACATCTTAGATGAACTAGACAAAGAACATGCATATGTGTGCATGCATACATGTATGTATGCATTATGTATGTGATGTACATGACTTACATGCATGAACAGAATAGCTTAAAGCTTCACTAAAACATTTAGAACACCATGAAGGTGACAAGGTAAATAAAGCACAGACCTGAAGTCAAAAAATCTCACCATTGTGAGTTCAAATCTGGCCACAGATATTTATTAGCTATGTGACCCTGAGTCAGTCACTTACTTCTGTTTGCCTCAGTTTCCTTATCTGTAAAATGAACTGGAGAAGGAAATAGCAAACCATTCCAGTATCTTTGCGAAGAAAACCCTAAAGGAGGTCACAAATAGTCGGTTATGACTGAAAAACAACTACACAACAAAAATATTTACATACACAAATGTGTAATAATATAAATTGACATGTGTTCATGGTTTCTTATATATTTGCATGCACTTGTGTTTGTGTTTGTAACAAAAACTAAGTGAATTTCAGTGTAGGACATCATCACAAATTCAAATAGAATGTGGTCACTTTCATTTGCTGCCTCTCCTCCATCTAAATCATCTTCAGGGCCATTCTTAAATTCATCCTACCTCAGTGTGTATAGTCACATATTAACAATTGGGGTTACTCCAGTGAATCTGCTTTCCATGAGACAAATACGGTTATATTTGCCATTATCTCACTGAAAGGAAGAGACTGCACTTCAAACATTAACAATTTAGAAGAAACACTGATTTTTTAAAGAAGGGGTCCTTTGGCAGTAAATACCCAACACCTGCTCAGTAGCATAATCTCAGTCTGAAGCATTGCTCTTTATAATCTTCCCCATTGTAGTGTACCACCTGGTTCTTTTTGGCATGTGCTACTGATTATCAAACACATCCGGGGAGGTCTAATTACCCTACATCAGTAAACCATCCAGGAGGAATCAAGTTGAGTGAACTTAATGGATCAAGAAGTTAAAGAACAAATAGAGACAACGCCCAAGGTCAGAAAATCCCAAACCAGTGAGGTAACAGTTCACAATGGTGGATTTAAATAAGAGTCACAATAATACACAGTGTTGTGTTCATCATGTTTTCTCTTTGATCTCCTCTCCTTGTATTGTCATTGTGTTGGGATATTTGTACAGTGTCATCCTGGCTTGACTTGTGATATTCCCATTGCCTATCTACAACATACCTAAGATTGGTAAGTAATGGTAATGAGGGCTGTCATTAGATCCAGCCCAAAGCTGTTTGTGTGAATTGTATCAATAGAATTTCCTTCTTGTTTCCTGTCTTAGAGAAAGGTTACACTAGTGACAGAAACAGATATATCTAAGGACTGAGAAGTAACCAACTCTGAATGAGAGGATCAGAACTTCAGGGCATGGCTGAAAATTGAGTCTTTCATTCTACTGAGTGAAAGACATAGCTATCACTCTCTCAAGTCTCATAATATCATGTGGACATAGGAGAAAACAAGGTTCTTCATTCCCTTCTTTCTCTCTCTCATCCTCTGATTTCCCAATTCTCTAATGTACATAGATGTGTTAGTCTATATTTAGAGGAAGATCAATGCAAATGGATGTATGGTTGTGTCCAGGTACAACTGGCAATTCCTATTCCTAAACTGATCTACAGGCACAATTCCTTCCCTAAGCATTTTGGTCATGTTTATAGACAAAACAATCAGCTTCACAGTATGGTATCAGTAATGTACAAAAATAGCTTGGGAATGGTTCCTGAAACTACAGACTTAAGGGATAGCAAAAAGTACATTTTGGTCAACAAAGACTAAAATTAATTCCCTGTAACCATTCACCATCTGCTAATAGCCTTCCTGCTCAGCTTTTCTTGATAGTATTATTGTTATTAACTGAAATCAAACTACCTTTTAGTTATTTGGTATTGGGCAGAAAGGGAACAGAGAGGGGAAAGAACAGAATAACCAAAACTTTCTTCAAAATGTCCCATCCAATACAATAGGTCTCAAGACATTGTGGTTCCTAGTGGGTTATGATTTGAGAAGCCCCCCTTTCTTTTCAACTAGGGAATTACTCCCTCTAAGACTAACTCCTTCTTAGGAAAAATAAACAACAACAACAACATTTTCTTTCTCTCTTTCTCTATGGCTGTCTTTAGGTCTATGGAGTGACTGGCTTTGCAGGTAGTTGTATACAAGTAGTCAGGTCTAAGAGCCACACTACCCAAAATTGGTCTTCACAAAGACAGAAAAAGGCATCAAGAAACTTAGTTTACAGAGATTTAAGTGTCAGAAAGGACCTGACCCCATTTATTAAAAAAAAAAAAACCCATATGCTCTGTAAAGAAGCTTGACAAAAAGAAACTGAAGAAAATGCTGACAAGAATGCCAGTCATCACTGAAAAAACAAGAAATATCTAAATTCTTAGCACCAAAGCCCCATTTCTAAGCTCTTTGGGTTCAGGATCTATGCTAATGCTACACATACCAGTTCACGATTGTCACCCAATTGGCAGGTGATAAAATGAACTCTAACCATCCAAAAACAACATTTACCAATCCTGACTCTAAGGTTTTCAGAATCACTGACCCTGAATTTACTCTACCCACTGACTTTTTGATTGCCAAACTCATTGAATCAAAAGTTGCTAAGCCTACTGTCACTAAGTTTACCTCGTCTGACACCAAAATCACCAAGTCTAAGTCAATGATACTGTTGAGGTTTTGGAGTGCTGTAACCCCAAAATAGCAATATGTAGGCCCTGTCAAAATGAATTCAACTCGTGCCTTCTTCTTGCCAAAGAAAAACAAGGTTTATAAAAGATCCACTATAATGGGTAGGCTATTTAGGAATCTAAGCATTTGTGATGCTTGTATTGACAAGCAGTCCAGATTGATTCTGGGCCAGATTAAATCTAAGAACCTTCATGGAAACAAGATGGATGTTATATACAGAAAGACTCAAAGAGGGATTTAGGGGTGATCTAGTAGTCTGGGGTTTCTAATGGAGGAGTCTAGGGACAGTCTGGATGGAAGTGGCCTGTAGGTTAGGGTGGCTAGAAGGGGAAGCCAGGAAACAGGAGAATGGGGTTTCAGATAGGGTAAAGGGTGGAAAGTAGCTGAAAACTATCTAGAGATTGATTGGTTGTTGTCCTTTGTTTTAGAAGAGACAAAAATGATATCACCATGATAAAGTGAAGTTTCAGTATGTCCAACTCTGGCTGATCAGAACAATATGAGCTCAGAATGCTCTACCACAAATTGGGCACAGATAGTCCATATGAATTTTTGTGGTGGATACTCCAAATTTCCTCATCCTATGTTTACTTTGTGCTGTTTCAATTCTGCTTTGCTCATGGAGCACAGCACCCTTTCTGATGTGGGCATGCCATGCTAAGTGGTCCTGTGCCAGTGTCTTCCACGTTGCACAGTCAAATTCAAAATTCTTGAGAGAGATCTTGACAGTGTCCTTGTATCACTTCTTCTGACAACCCTGTGATCACCTGCCCCACATGAGTTCTCCATCAAATAGTCTTTTTGGAAAGCATATGTTTTGCATTCAAACAATGAGGCCAACCTATCAGAGTTGTGCTCTCTGAAGCATAGTTTGAAAGCTTGGCAGTTCAGCTCGGGCAAGGACTTCAGTGTCTGGTAACTTATCCTGCCAGGGGATCCTCAGAATCTTCCTGAGACAGTTCAAATGGAAGTGATTCAGTTACCTGGCATGGCACTGATAGACTGTCCATGTTTCACAGGCATACAACGAAGTCAACACAATGACTCTGTAGACCTTCAGTTTGGTAGTCACTCTAATACCTCTTCTCTCCCAAACTTTTCTTTGAAGCCTCCCAAATCCTGAGCTAGCTCCAGCAATGCATGCATCAAACTTATTGTCAATGTGTACATCCCTAGAAAGTACACTACCAAGGTAAGTAAACTTTTGCATAGAATTCAAAGCTGCTCCATTTGCTGTAATCAATGGCTCTACATATGGATGGTGTGATGGTGGTGGATGGAGCGCCTTTGTTTTCTTGGTGTTAATTACTAGGCCAAAATTAGCACAGGCAGTAGAGAATTGATCCATACTTTGTTGCTTCACAGCTTCAGAGGGTTTATTGAGTGCACAATCATCTGCAAACAGAAAACCATACACCAACACTCCCTCCACTTTGGCCTTGGTTTGTAGCCTTTTCAAATTGAAAACCTTACCATCAGTACGGTATTTCATCCTCATTGAAAGCATTTGACAACATGGCTGAAAACATCATGCTAAAAAGCATGGGAGTAAGCACACAGTCCTGTTTCACTTCATTAATAGTTGGGAAGGCACGAGGGCATTGTCCACTCTCCAAAACCCAGGCAAACATGCCATCACAAAACTGACGTACAATACTGATGGACTTCTCCAGGCAGCCAAATTTTGACTGAATTTTCCTAAGCCCTCATGACTAACAGTGTCAAAGGCCTTGGTCAGATATACAAACATTGTGTATAGCCCTCTGTTCTGCATCTGGCATTTCTTCTGGACTTCTCTGGCATCAAACACCACATCAACTGTTCCTCAGTCCTTTCTGAAGCCACACTGGTTCGGAGGTACATGACCATCTTCCAGATAAAAGATCAGCCTATTAAGGAGGACTCTAGCAATAATTTTGCCAGTAACAACTAAGAGAGAGACCCCCTTGTGATTGTTGAAGGACAACCTTTTCCCTTTACCTTTATAGAGATGGACAATGGAGGCATTCTTGAAATCCTAGGGGATAACTTCCTCTTGCAATACAACCTGGAAAATTTAAGTCTGCCCTCACACCCTTCTGACTCTTGCACTGGTGCTCTATCCACTGCACCACCCGCCTAGCTGCCCCTGGTGGATGAAGCCAGGAATCAGAAGAATGGTGTTTTAGATAGGATAAAAAAAAAATAAAAAGCTCTCTGGAGATAACAGACAATGGAGGGCTGGGCTAGGTTAAAGGTAACAAAAATTTGGGCATAGAGATAATGAAAGACTTATGGCCTCAGGTGAAGAAAGCCAGATCAAGTGGGAAGAATCAAGGAAAGTTCAAGGGGGTTCCCAAAACCTGTATCCAATCAATACCAGGTCTGACTTTAAGGTTACCTAAGCCAATGATTCCTAGTATTCAAAATTTAGTGAGTTCAAAGGTGCCAAATCTACTAATCCCTACTGCAATTGCTTTTTTCACATGACATCTTCATCCACTTCTTTCTTAAAGAAAGGAAATAATGAGTCAGAAAAGAATTTTAAAAACACTATCACATGAATATTCCAAAGAGGCAAAGTTTAAAAGGTAAAAAATGACAATAACAAGAAGAGTCTAACATTTGGATACTGCTTGTATAAGCCTTCAAGAGTGACAATCTCTTAATGCTTTTGTTGCTTAAGGCAACTTTATAAAATTCTAAGTTTGAGAGAAGATTTTGACTTTCCTTTCCCAGGAGTTTTCATAACAACAGAATCACAGGTAGAGTCTACATCTCTTTAAAGTTTACATATATTATTGCCTTTATTGAAAGGTAAAGTACACTTTAACCTTGGAGAAGAATTGGAAATCATAGCCTGCTTTTCAGGGAATTACCCTGACTTGACCAGATATAATAGGTGAGAGTTCATATCCTAGATCTTGTGCGGTTTTAGTTTGCCTTGATTTACAATGAATCTCAGAATCTTAGTTGTAACAGAACTCAAAAATTATTTTTAGGTAATCCATTTTTTGGGGGGGAGGGTGGGCATAGATATTAAGAGTTGAGATTTCAGCCTCTTCAGAATAAAAATGAATTCTAAAATATACAAGATGAAGGGTTAACCATACTTTACTTGGTAATGTCAGTGAGAGGGAACTCATCACAATAATAGGGCAGCCCTTTCCACCTTTCAATAATTCTAATCAGTCAGCCCTCCCTCACTCAAAACAAAGCCAAGTGCAAGTCATGTCATTATTTCCCTGGTGGCATGGTCTTCTTAGGATGAACGAAGGATGAACACACAATTCTAATCAGTAGGAAGTGATGACTTCATTGTTATTTTTTTTTCTTACATGAAACATTCAATCACTTTTTTACAACTTTAATTTATTCTTCCTAATTCTGACCTCTGTCAAGAAAAAAAAGGTCTTTACCACATATTAATCTTTTCCTCATATACTTTAATAGATTTGTTCCTTTGTTTTATTCCCATGTGACTGAGACATGAAAGAGAAGCTAGATTCTTCTTTTCTTTCTTTTCCCCTGATACTCAAAGAAGCAGTCCTGGCCACTTCTACCCTTCTCAAGTGATTGGATGGCAGGCCATGTTCCATATTGACTTAGATCTAGTGTTACTTGATAATCATTTGGTGTCCTTTCCTTTAGAAATATATGTTAACAATTTTTTATAAGACTGGTGTAAAGGATCTTTTTCTCTTTCCAAAAAAAGTGTGCCTTCATTGTTAAAAATGAGGGTTTTTTTACTTATGTAATTTTTTTCTTTTATTTTCTTTGCTTGACAACTCAACTCTCCTCATGCTTATATATTTATCACTGAATTAAGGATTTTCCTATAGGTTAATTATTCCCATCATTTACTGATATCCAAGGTAAAGGAGAATTTTGTATATATGCCTTACCTCTAGCATTTATAACATATTCCAATATTATACTAAACTTCTTAAAGTGCTGCTTCATAAGTCTCATACCCTGTTAAAAGCATTCTATAGGTCTCCATTTCCTTAATGGTACAGTTCCAACTCCTTAACTTCCCTCAAAGTTTGGCTCCCACCAATCTTTCTGTTATCCCCTACTGCTCTCCAGCACTCATCCTCAATTCCAAATTAAACTAGTCTTTTCATTATTCAACAAATATTTCAGATACTTTCACACCTTGGATTCATTTTATTTTCTTGATTCAGGGATCCTCTTAATGAGGAAATTTCTACTACAACTAGGCACCATCTTCCTTAAAACTTTTATTCATAGAGAGCTTCCTAGAGCACTGAAAGTTTAAATGAATTACCTGGTCACAAAACTGTTATCTATATCTATCTACCTGAGAGATGGAACTTAAATTCATATTTTTCTGGCTTTGAAGTAAACATTCCATTCACTATACCACACTGTACCACTATGCCATAGGTGCAACACACTGAATTAGAATCATATTGAAATCTAGTTTCTCACCTATGTTATTTTAATATAAACTAATTACGCACTGAGCAATACTGAGTTTCTCAAAGAATTCCAATTAATAAAACCAAAAATGCACAAGCTGTGTACTGTGAAGACATGCCTTATTCATGTAATACTTCAGCATCATTAATTTACAGACTGAAACTTATTATCCTCCAAAGGCCAACCATGACATTTTAAGTCAGCAGAAAAAGAATGGTTGTCATACTCTAGTTGCGTGACCCTGGGCAAGTAAAGGAAAAGAAGAGAATTTATATAGTACCTACTATGTGCCAGGCACTATGCTAAGCAATTTTTTCTAGTATTAATTAATTTGATGCTCACAACAACTCCATGAGGAAGATATAGTTACTACTCCCATTTTTCAGTTAAAGAAAATAGGGCAGAGATTAAGTTTTTTTTTTTTTTTTCCTTTTTACCCAGGGTCATACAGTTTGTAAGTATTTGTGACAAAATTTGAACTCAGGTCTTCCTAATTCCAGAACCAGCCCTCTGTCCACCATGCCATGGCATTACCTCAAAACTTCAAACACTGCATTTGTCAGTTTTTATGGTTAAATGATACCTTTAAATTAAAACTTAATAAAATCACTAAAATGATGGAAAAACTCAATATTGTAGAAGTAATCCACCATTAGAAAGGACTATAGAGAATGTTGGTGAGAAAATTATCTTTCAGATTCAACAAAAGACAAGAGATTAGCTCCTAAAATCTCCATCAGATACACAACAAATCTAGAATAGCAAAGGACATATAAAATTTGTAATCAATTAAGTAGACTTGTTACATATCCAAAGTAAACATTAGAATAGAAAGATAATCGTCTGCATGGAATGCTAGAAAAGGAGGAATAAAACAGATTTTTTTGTAGTTCTCTTTGACAATTTAGCTGCAGAAGGTCTTTTTTAACCAACATGAGTATTTAATTAATTTTTTATCAGACTTTATACTATTATACTTTGCATGGTATGAATAGAATAATTATACTATGTGTCAGGACATTAAAAACCTGGGATTCTTTTTTTGGAGGATGTGGAGGTGATGGGCCCAGGGAAAAAGAGCACACCATGTAAATCTTCCACCTGCCTTCAAAAGTGGTCTTTGCCATTCAAGTATTACTGCTATAGCTTGGTCATAGGAACATAGAATTTTAAAATAAGAAAGTATCTTAAAGGTTGTCAAGTTTATCCTCCATGTAAAACATATTACATAACAAAAGGGTGCATTTTAATTTTTGAATGATGCTGCTCTGTAATATCAGTTCAGATAATATTCTACATATTAGCTCAATGTTGACACAAATTATTCTCTACCAAAAAAAATATTTCAGATGTTTTATTCCAGTTCACAGGTTACTGTTTGTAATTGATAGTATTATTAAATTTTGTTCATTCTTTTCTCTTTGTGTTCAGGTTATGTTTTCTACATTTTTAATTTGTAGTAGCTCATATTCAGTATAATTTTTTCAAAAGATTTAAAGCTAAATATGTTCATTTTCAAAAGAAAGGAAAATTGAGCTATTCTGAATTGTCTTCTCTTTTCAGTTTTTATGGGTTCATGGAAAACCGCATAACACATCTTTATTTTATACCAGTGTCAACTTGGGCTACTCTTGGCATGCTATCAAATGGATATTTCTTACTTTTCTACTTAAAGAGAAATACTAAGCTTCTGTCTTTTCTAAAAGAGTATAATTTAAACTAGTGTTTATATATTTATATTTGAATTTTTTGTATTGTCTGTCATATGAAATATTCAGTACTTTTTTAAAAAATAAATGTCTGCCTCTATTAAAAGTACATTAAAATGCATGAGGATAAAAATGATGTTCACTGAGCAATTACGCTGATTTAAGAATGCCTGACAAGTCCTTAGGAAAAAAAAAATCAGCAGATCAGTAGAGTATTGCATACACACATCATAACAGATTTACGTAGACACTAAAGTACATTTTGAAAGGAACTATAACTAAATATCCTTAAAATAGCAATTATATATTACTAGTCATGCCATGAGCCACTAATATATTAAAGTAATGGTAATGCATGATTCTGCAAAGAAAATATAGCATGAAAAGATAACACATAATAATTTAAAGGTCTGCTTTCCATTAGAATTCAAAATACTTAAGAGTTGGGAAGAACTTTGGCAATCTAATTAAAAGTCTTTAGGTTATGGATTATTAAACTAAGGCCTGATAGGCAATGTTACATAGTGAACAAAGGGCTAAACTTGATGTCAGCACCTGGGTTTAGATCGTACTTCTGAAAATTAGTGCAACATATGTAATCTCCCAGAAAACTAAGACGATATATTGCAGATGAGTTATTAATACAAAACCTCCTTCAAGATGCCTTTACTGGTTTCCCCAGGTTTTAGCACCAATCCCCATCCCTCTACCCCCCACCCCCAATCACTTCCTTGTTGGTTTAAGAATATACAAAATTTATTCTTTTATTTACAAATATTTAACAATTATGTTTCACAAATAACACACAGGAGGCAGTGGAGGTTTTGGACTCTAGCCTCTAACAGGTTCACTTGATCTGGGCAGACAGGAAGGACAGAAAAACAGCTTCAGAAGTTTTAATAATCTTACTTTTTTCTAGTCTAGTCTTCTCAAAGAGGTTGCTAATAGTGTGTGTACCAACTCCTACAGCGTTCCCTAATTACCCTCCTTGCAGAAGCTGGTGAGAAGGGGGTGGAGGGCAAGTACCACTACATCTGCATGAGGTCAGTGAAGACAAGCACAGCATTCCAGCTTGTGCAGTCTCCTAAACGCCTCAAACCTCAATGGGGGTCACTTGAGGCAAGTACACAGATTCCCTACAAGCCATGATGGGAGCCAATTAAAGCACACACAGCATTCCACTGTCATATTTCCCTATGAGTTCCCCTCTCACTGAACTTGCTTTATAGGATAACAGAGAAAGAAGGCATATTGCCAGCAATAGCTTCAAAGATTTACATTATCTCCCTATTTTATGTCACTGTGCATTCCCAGTAGATATTTACAATTTTAAGCAGAAATGTTTGTAATATTTATCATTATATAGCACTGCACAAGCATGATGGAGATGTCTACAAGTCATAAGCCTGGGAAATAGCGATTGTTATGACCATGGATCCTGAAAAGTATTGTCTAAAGAAGAATAGCAAAATCCACCTTAGTTACACTAAATCTACCTTACATACACTTAGTATATTTATTTATATTTACTGTTTTTATATACCTGTGAATCTTTATCCTGAGGAGTATTTCAGCTCTTGTAAGGAACAATCTCACTTTTGATTTACATCTTCAGGCCTAGCACTTTGTCAGACACATAGAATATGGTTAAGTAACTATTGATTGACTTATATGCATTAGAGGAATTGGTTTCTTCACTGGGAGTTTCTTCATGTTAATGAAATTATGAGTCTATGATAATAAAATAATGAAAATTATAATAAATTTGAGCACCAAGGATCTTAAATGACTCAATCAGAGTTTGTTATCCTTCCATGTAAGGTGAATATTTGTTTTGCATGGATGTTTATTCCAAGACTGAATGAGGATAGTGATTCTTGACATCAAAAAAAAAGAAGAGACTCTTATCCAGAATGCTAAATATCATACCATTCAGATCATTAGAAATTGCATCATACCATCAATGAAATACTTGTTCCACACTGGTGATTTAAAGCTATTTCACAATATAACTTTAAAGCATATTCATTAAACATAATTTGCTGAAATAAAAAATTAGCAAAAATTTTCATGATGAAAAGGGCATTGGCAGGTGACAGTGAAAGTCAACATAGATGGTGTAAGGATACTCAGGAATGTGATAGGTGGAACCAGTAAAAATGAAATATTTATATTTGAAGCAGCCATTGTTCACAATAATGTTTAAACTGAATCAGGAAGGAAGCTTGTATTGTCTGAAAATTGGTCACAACTTTACAGGCTTTTAAATTGCTGAACCTACCGACTCTGAAGTTATTAACATATTTGGGAGCAGGAGCCAACATTCAAGGAAGAACAGACATTCTAGAGTGAATCATTTAACTCTTTGATTTATGGAATGCACGATCCTTCTCCTCATGCTATCTGTGATAGTATCTAGGTAAAGAAATGGTTGCTGACCACAGTGTGTGAGGAGTATTTTTGATAGACTTAGCCTTTCACAGCAATGCAAGGATCTAAAACATTTTCTTTTTTTTCTTTTATTACTATTATTTTAGTTGTTTTCAGTGTTCTATAATCTCATCCATATAACTTAGATATTTTCCCCCACCCTCCTCCTTGTTCCCCCCTCCCTCCCTGAGTCAGCATACAATTTTATATAGGTTCTACCCATACATTCCCATTAAATACATTTTCACCTTAGTCATGTTGCAAACAAGAATTAAAATGAGTGGGAGAAATCACAAAACAAAGTAAAGCATAACACAAAAGAAAATGATCTGCTATATTCTGCAATCGAATTCCATAGTTCTTCCTTCTCTATGTGGAAATCATTTTGCCTTAAGAGACCACTGGGAATTTTTTAAGTCCTTGCTTTAAAATGAAGTTCTAAATCCATCAGAAAAAATCCTCCCATGCTGTGATTGTTCCTGTGTACAAAGTTCTCCTGGTTCTGCTCCTTTCACTCAGCTTCAGCTCATATAAGTCTTTCTAGGCCTCTCGGACGTTTTCCTGTTCATCATTTCCATTACATTCATATACCACAATTTATTCAGATATCCCCCAATTGATGGGCATCCCCTTGATTTCTAGTTTTTGGCCACCAGAAAGAATGCTGCTATAAATATTCTTGTACATGTGGCACCCTTTTCCATTTTTATTATCACTTGGAGAGAAATCAGAGCTATCTATAGTCATATAAAAATGCTCTAAATCACTATTGATTTATGATACAAAGCAAAACAACTCTTTGATACCACATCACACCTACCAGATTAGCTAATATGACAAAACAGGATGATGATAAATGTTGGAGAAGATGTGGGAGAGTTGGAACACTAATTCCTTGTTGGTGGAGCTGTGAGCTGATCCAGCCATTCTGGAGAGCAATTAAGAATTATGCCCAAAGGACTACAAAAATAGGCAAACCCTTTGACCCAGCCATACTGCTTTTAGGACTGTTTCACCAAGAGATCATAAAATGAGAAATGGTCCCACATGTCTAAAACATTTTCACAAGACTCATGATGCAAAACACTATCCACATCCATAATAAGAACTATGGATTCAGAACTCAGAATGAAGCAGACTGTTTTATTTTTTGTTATATTTTGTTTTTCTCATGGTTTCTCCCATTCTTTTAATTCATTTTAATTCTTTAATTTAATTAGGAACATGACTAATGTGAAAATGTGTTTAACAGGAATGTTTGTGTACAGACCATATAACACTGCATGCCATCTTGGGGAGGGAGGTGGGAAAGAGTCTGAGAAAATTTGGAACTTACAGAAATGATTGTTGAAAATTGAAAACAAATAAATAAATTTTGGGAAAAAAAGAAATGGCTGCTGAGTGGGAGACATCACTAGAGAAAGGATATCAGAGGGATGAGTTCTTTGGATATTAGTATTCCCTACATGTGTATGTCAATACCATTATAAGCCAAAGTTTTACTCACTCTCCCTAATTATGCTAAGCGTATTTGCCAAAGTTTCTTGTGTTTGGGAGGTGGGATGTTCTATAGCTACTATTCTTACTATATAAATTATATAAATACCTGTGCTGTGGGCTAACTGTAGCTACCGAATGAATGGTATCTTACAGATACCCTTTGAATCTGAAATAGAAGGTGCAACATTTATAGTTTTCTTATAGTTTCTAGATCGCAGTTACATGACCAGTGTCTGAAAATTTTTCCTTAAAATCTTCTGAAATTTTAATTATGGGAGTCTGCAAATCCATAATGGCAGATAGTTGCCAAGATTTTTAGGAATGTGTGTGTGTGTGTGTGTGCGTATCTGTATGTTTCAGAATCAAAGTTGTTCTCTGTGTTTGACTAATCTGAGTACTTATGAAACTATATATAACTCTTCATAAGTCATCATGAGTACCTTATATATCACATTTCTTTATGTCTTAAGAATTTTAAATTTCTGGGCCTCTTGTTGTTAGTGTTTTTGTTTCTATGTTTGGCATCCTTTTAGCTGCCAGTGGAGCAAAATACCAGCCACTAGAGCTGAAAAGAATGTCTGAATATTTGAGCTGGAACAGCATATTGACATATTGCATATCAGGCTTTTCAGTCATTCCCTAGTTTTAATTTAAAATTATCTGACCGTCTTCTATATTTTATTGTCAGAACCCAGACCATATATTATAGTTGGCTTTTGAAGATTCAGCTTTCTAATAAGAGTGGATTTCTATATGTTATACTTATGTCACTTAAAGATCTTTTTCTTCCCTCATTGGGCTCTGTTTCTTTTAAACTATTTCTTTGGCATAAGATGATACTTAGGCTATGCAAATTTCTTAGTTCAGTCTCATATTTTTCTCTCCCAAGTCTCTCTCCTTTGCTTTGAAAAGATATTGAGCATTCTCTAGTTATAATTCCTGAACTTTCTCTATCGAGAACCTTTCCATAACACTGATTCTGAGTTGTCTTTTGTTACCTGAAACTTAACTGCTTGACAATAATCTTGCTTCAAATTTTACCCCACATCAGCTTGTCCTGGTAAGTCACGATAGCTATTTCTAGTTGCGAGTCCTAGTTGGTGGTACACAGTGTTCTTTGCTATTTATAACATGCAGAATATCTTACACAATGTGAAGCATTTGGGATCTTATATGGATCTAAGAGTGGAAAAGAAACATAATGTTTTCCTTCATGTAAATGCTTTTACAGTTTATAAAGCACTCTTAATTTAACATTGAACCAATAGAGAATTATTTATTAACATTTATTGATTACCCTTGTGATGATTATTTTTCATTGTATGTTGTATTCCCAGTGAAGTAGGGATTTTCTAATAAAGACCAGTCCTTATGAGTACATGAAACATGATCTTCTTAATGCAATGCCCCTCTCATATTGACCTCAGAACAACTTGGTAATTGATGATGTGAAAAAAATGCAAGAAACAATAAAGATCAGTTCAGCTGAACAGAAGGGGGAAGTAAATACTGCAGTAGCTTGCCAATAACCTTAGTTAATAATAAATATCTTAAAATTTTCTATTTAAGTAGCAATTTAGGAGCTAAGTGCAGTTGTTTATTAGCTTCTGAGGGATTGTTCATGGTAACTTTTTGCGTACCCTATTGCGAGTGCCCTTGAGCAAAGCCTTAGTTGCCTTGATTTGTTAAGGATGTTATCCTGGATTCTTAATACATTATGGAAGCTGGGAGAATAATTGTAACACACACATATACATACATACATACATACATACATACATACATATATATCAAACTTAAGTATTCAGTAAATGAATTTATTATACCACCAATATCAATAAAAGACTCATCTTTTTAAAGTTGAGAGATCTTTCAATGTATCTAGATAATGCCTACCAATATAAATGAAAGTTAAAACATATGCGAGGTTTTTCATTTTGTTTTTTTTTTGGCTTTCATTCTTTTTTGGGGGTGATGGTTGAGAAAAGGAAATGGGAAAGATAGTCAAACATGTTTGACTTTCTTAATTTGGATTAATCCTTTACACTTTATGTGGGATTATAGTTAATAAATTCAGTCAAGGATGATATTATATTGGGAGCAAGTATCAACAATAAACTCTTATTCTACTATTATTATTTTTTCTTGTTTTTAAAGTGTTTTGATTCTCTTTTCTCCTGAACATACAATTTTTCTTGCTTTGCATTATCAATGATATTTTGGTTGATTCTCTCATGACCCCACTTTTTCCCATCTGCCAAATAAGAGTCTTAGCCTAGATGAGTATTAAGAATATTTCAGTTTTCAATCTGTGATCCTATACATTTCCATTATCAATAGAGTAGTAAATAATAACAACAATGCCATAAGAAAGAGATGTCAGAATACCTACCACTTTCCTACTCAAGCAGTAAGTACTAAAAGAAACGAGGTAAAATTGGTACGATTGGGATGGGGAAGAGCAATAATGGTGGGGAGACCAATAATTTCCTGTCTTCCTGGGGTCAAGAGCATGTAGGAATGGGGCCTTTCAGAGACTGAATTCCTGGTCTCATGATTCAGGATTCTATCAATTGAATAGGAATGGATGGCTCTAGATATTTTACTATAAACTCTGATCAAAAGTTCTTTTTCCCGAACATGCTCTGCAACACTCCCCCTTCCACTTATTTTATCAAACTATGACCATAAAATTTCAACAAATATTCCCATGTATGGAGAACTTGGGGAAGGCAGTTATAGTCAAATTCATCATAATAGTTAAATGCCAGTTGAATCTTTTTGAAATCAGCTAAGCACTAGTTGAGCTCTTTCAATGTACACAGAAAGTCATTTGCAAATATCTCTCTATGCAAGAAGCTCAAGGGCTGTTCCTTTTCCCAATTTATTCTCTTTCCATGATTTTCACCCTTTATTACCTTCTATATGAGGAAATCCACTGAAGAAAGGGGAAAAAAAAATATTGGTAGGTCTGAGAAAGCATTTCCTCTTCCCCAAAGACAAATTTGCCGTGATAGTGACCTGAGATCCCTGAAGTACTCCATCCTCCCCTCAAAGCATAGACTGTTCCATTATGAAGACTGGTTTTCCTGTTCATTCTCTAGACCCCAGAAAAGTACTAATACCCAAGGAAGTTAAATTTGTTTTGGATAAAGGAACCATCTCTGAGATTAAAGAGGCAAAGGTAAGGCCAAGAAGGCACAGTTCCCCCCCAGTAGTGGGGCTGCTGTCTCCCTTTATCATTATTTTTTCTCCCCAGGCTGGAATGACCCATTCCTCTGCAACCTGATTATAGCGTACATTTGTGGAGGGAATTGGGTAGAATCACATATTTCCAGCCTTTCACTGATTCTAAACATCTTTCTCTGAGAAAGCATACATATTAGGAGGAAAATCTCAAAAGCCTAATATTGTCAAACATTAGGTTATCTTATTTAATTAGAGTCACATTTTTTACCCTACCCACAAACACTTACCTCACTGTCTCAGGTATTGTCCCTGTTCATCTCATCCTCTGATTAAAAAATCCTAAGGACACTGAAGATCCCCAATCTGAACTTCTGGTTAACTGAACTACTTTTGGACACTGTCCCACAACCAGACTTCAGCCATTCCTGCCCTCTTGTTTTGAGGAATACTATAGGCTCTTTATGTGTCTGGCCCTTCAGAAATTCCACACCAGGTGAGAAATAAAAACGCATTCCCCAATTATTACAGCTCTGGAAAAAGGACTTGAATCTCCCTGATTCAAAGGCCTATCCTTTCTCCACTAAGCGATGCTACCACTCAATAAGCTATCTACCACATGAATTTTTAAAGTGAAATACTTTTACAATTACAACTCACACAAAATAAAATAAAATGTGTCATACAATCTAAGTAATTGGGGGATAGATTGTTTAAAGTCATCTAGTTCTCACAGTAGGTTTCAAAGTAAAAGCAAACACAAAGGGTTTGCAAAGCAATCAGAAACCACCTCACTGCTAATTAACACTCAACAGAAATCTTTTCAATGTTAAGCATTCAATTAATTTAAATCCAGCATAATGGGAGTGGAATGTCAGTTGAACCTTTTTCAAAACAAACTGAGCACTAGTTGTTGTGCTCTTTCAATATATATGGAGAGTCATTTACAAAGTAATTTGAACAGTTCTTGAGAATTTTCAAAGGGATCTGGATTACCTTGAGATCTTTCCAACCAGTCAAAGAACATGCTGTGCTTTTACCATGGTGTTAGTGTCTTTGATGCTTGAATATTGACAGTCTCTGGCTAATTAAGGAAAAAAGAATTCAAAAAAGAAAATCGAGTAAATATGTATCTACTAGATCTATTCAATTGAAATTTTGAGAAAAGGCAAACCACTCCAATTTCATCACCAGTATTAGTGCCATTATTTTAACAGTCACAATATAAAATAATTTCTGTGTTTTATTAAGCCTTGGCTCCCTCTTCCAGTCATGCTGACTCCACTTTCCCCTTACAGTTTTAGTTTATCCTGCAGTGTCAGAGTAGTCTCTTTTTTTACTGCTAACATTAACTTGAGCCCCCAAAAAGTGTCTTCTTCCTTTTGTTAGTTACCAATAGAAAGCACCCCAAAACCATTTAACCACTATGTGTGTGTGTGTGTGTGTGCATCTGTTTAAAAACAAAACAATATTTACTTCAAAGAATATAGGAAAAAGAAGTACAAGTACGTTAATCATACTTGGGTGCATATTCTTTCCCATACTCTCTTGCTCTCTGGGCAAAAGGGGAAGGAATTTCAAAACTTTGCCTAGTTTCTACTAGTAACTTCATAACCAAAAGTACTATTGCTGCTGCATGAGTCTGTGTCTCAGCTGTTGCTGGGCTGTGGTCATAAGGCCAATCCTGGTTCCTTGGTTGATTCAGGGTTAAATTATAAAAAACCCAAGTTCTGGGATGCTATAGTACTTAGATCTCCTCCAAATATTTTCAAGCTTAAAACATCAAAGACAACACCTTTTACCTAGAAAAAGGGAAAAAGTAGAGGCCTAGACTGAAGTCCAATTCTCAGTCACATGGTTTCATAGAAGACTTCATGGTCTCTCCTTTCATAATATCCTCCCTCTCAATAGACACCATTGATTGGAAGGATCACACTACCAGGAACAGGGAAGTTAAAAGTAATGTAGAAAGTGGCAGAATGGCAGAAGTCAGCTAATACTTTTGGAATACCTCTGCAGCCAATCAATATATCTTCCATTCAAAATGTGGAATGTAATCAAAACCAGCTACATAACTTCTCTGAATGTTCCTCAGGCTCTCCAAGGTCTTAGGTTTATTTCCTGGAACAAACTTCTCAGACTCTCTACATGGGCAATTTGCATCAGCTGAGCATGCTGATTGGGTCCATGCATAAGCCACAGCATCATACAATCAATTAACAGAGTGATGCATGCCAAACAACTTTTGTTTTGTTTCCAGTGAAATGATAGTTTTCATATTATGGAGAGAGCAATATAGGTTACCAAAACCATATTTAAAATGTTGTTTAAGAAGTAGCATTGTTGTTTTATGAGAAGAATGCTGATTGGAGATTAATGAAAGTACGTACTTAAGACTTTAGTCTGTGACTAAATTTGTATGATTTCTACTTTCTGAGCCTCAGTTCTCAGATCTTTAAAATGGGGATACTATTTGCTCTACTAACCTCAACAGGTTGAGCTAAGGAAGATATTTTGCAAAATGCTATAGAAATTTGTTATTACTTTTATTACCTATGTAAACACGAACAATTGTGCAACCTCTCTAGATTTCAAATTCCTCATCTGTAAAATAAGGGTATTGGATCAAATAACCTCTAAAGTTCTTCTAACTCTAAAGACTAGGTAGAGATGGGAGATCTTTCTGATTAAACCAAATTGACTTTGACATTCGAGTCTCTAACAAAAATATTAATAAATTATTTTCAATTTAATTATTTGATAATAGAATGATAATTTAAAGTTGAAAGCAATGGGTTTGTATATATTGCTTGACTCTATGATGTACACAATGCTTTGTATTTATAACTACAGGTAAAGCTCATTCCAATGAAAAGTCAATCCATATAACTAAACAAAAGATATAATCCATTAAATATTTCCTATATATGACAGGAAAGAAAGTGTACTTGATAGAATTCAGGGTATGGGATCACGAAAATCTGAGTTCAAGCAGAACGTGTTAGGTTTATTAGTCATGGAGCTAAAAAAAGCCATCGACCTCTCAGTTTTGGTTTCCTCACCTGTAAAACGAGTATAAAAAAACCTATAATATTTTGGAAGATGTATGTAAGTCTAAACTTGGTTCATTTGAATAAAGTGCTTTGCATATTTTAAAGTATGAAAGAAATATAATTTCAACTATTTATCTTAGGCACCAAGGACTTACTTAGGACATTGTGTATATGTTTCATTGTGTGTGAGCATGTGTATATTTGTGTGTATGCACATATGCCTATGAGTGTATAAAGGGCTGTAGTGCCAATGCAATATTCACAGTGCCTACAGTGGTCATGAATAAGCCAGAGCAAATCTGAATCGTGAAATACAACAGATTCTTCACATGGACAACAAAACCAAAACATTTATTTAGACACCAGAAAGTCAAATCCATCACAGTAACAAAGATTTAAACACAATAACAATATTGAGGGCAATATCACTTCCAAACCTTCCCCCGTTAGTCTTCCCACAAACCAGGTGCCTTAAACAAATCACAAAGAGCTTCCCTTAAGCAAAATGCCCTTCTCTTACTCACAGTCAGATGTGGGCTTGCCTGCATCCTTCAATTCCGACTGTCCTCTACCCAAATTTTCTCTCAGCTCTGATCTAGTTGCACCTCTTTCAGTTCCACCCTTTCAGCATGCTCCTCCCACCACAAGCACCATGTGACTCAGACTTCCATGTCACCCACGGAGGTCACATGAGCCTGTTAATGAATAGGAAAGATCTTCCCATTTAAATTACCATCAGAAGGGTAAAAAGTGTTTTCATGTCCCTCTAACATGTACTGGTGCTCTGACATTGAACAAGTGATTTAATTTCTTAGTTAAATGTTTGTTAATCTGATCAGTTCCAATCTTATCACCCTGCTGCTAATTTAGCTTTGTATATTGAACACCTTCCCAAGTCTCTCAGTCTCCTCTCCCCTTTGATTGGAAAACTTGAAGATGAAGCACTAAATTCCTCTAAATGCTTTCTAGTGGATAGTGTGCTAGCCATGAAGTCAGGAAGACTCATCTTCCTGAATTTAAATCTGGCCTCAGACGTTTATTAGCTGAGTGACCCTGGACAAGTCACATAATCCCATTTTTCTCAGTTTCTTCATCTATGAAATGAGCTGGAGAAGGAAATGCAAATCACTCAGCTATTTCTGCTAAGAAAACCCCAAATGAAGTCACAAGGAATCAGACCTAATTGAAAATGACTGAACAACAAGAAAATTTGCTTTTATAACAGGCAGAATTTGAATCTACAGCTCACTCCCTGGGTTTCAACTTCATGAAACAAGATGCCTCCAGGAAAAGAACACTGTTATCCTCCCCTCTTTCTAGTTTTCTTTTGTGTAGTGTTTCTCCTAACCCCTCTTAATTAAAATCTCCTTGAAAATAGGGTCTCTCTTTTTCTTATCGGTATCCCTAGCATTTTGCATATTGCTTCTTACATTGTATGTGCTTAATAAATGTTTATTGAATGTAATGTATTTATTTATTTTGCCAAAAGAGCTTGTGGAGAATCATTCTGATAAATAACAGAGCATGTTGACCTTGGTGTCTAGAGAAACATGAGTCAGAGTTCAGCTCTGACATTTGGGAGTGAAGCCAAATTACTTAACCTTGATAAGTCTAAATTTCCTAGTTGTAAAATGTTGGTAATAATATTTGTAATAACTGCCTCACAGGAAATTAGTATGTGCATGCATGTTTAGATTTATGGAAGCATGTACAACATATACATATCATTTATACATGATGCATGAATACAATATAATTGCATATATACATATATGCATACATGTATGTGTGTGTGTGCATGTACACACACATGCATCATGTTAGGCAGGTTGCAAATACTATCGACATTTTGCAGAAAAGTTTCCTAGGATAAGTAGTTTAAATTAATTTTATTTATCACCTTTAAATATACAAAGCACTTCATTCAAATGAACTCATTTGAAATTTACATCAATTTTGTAAGATACTATAGCTTTTATTACACCCATTTTGCAGGTGAAAATCATCAAAGTTACGTTGACTTACCTATATCCTACAACTGCTAAACCTCAGAGTCAAGTAGGATTTGAACTCAGACTTTTCCTGACACCAAGCCCAACATGCTCTGCAGTATTCCAAAATGGTTCTCCATGTGCCTTAAGAAAAAAAGATGTAAAGATGCACACACACACACACACACACACACACACACACAAACACATACACATCATATCATTTATTCATTCAGAGGAAAAAAATTCATTATGAAATGAGTAGTGTCATATTATCTTTACTTAAGTATCATTTTTATTTTCCTTTTAATTTAAACTGTTCTTTGTAAGAGTAGGAACATTTTGTTTTATGAAATTTGCAGTCCCTTGAATATTGATGGATACTTAAAACCTCAGATAAATGTATCTGTATTGACTTATTTCTGTTCTTGAAGCAGACCATTAAAAGGTCCAAAGACCCAGAGTTACTGAATCTATGGAATTTTTATCAGGGTTCATACATGCATGCTTTTTTTTTCTCCAGCTACGTTTATGCATGCATATTATCTGGAGCACAAAGACAAAATAAGCAGTGCTTCTTAAAGTCCACCATAATTATAGACATGAGTAGAGAAACAACCCACTTTCATCATCAGTCTCGTGATTCCTACAATATCTTCAAGTCACTTTAATATTGACACAAGTAGCCTTGTGACTGGTGATAAGAAAATTAAGCGGTAAGTGTCTGAGAAAGCATAAAAGGTCTTAACAGTTTGAGATGATAAAAATACATCCAAGCGGCATACTCAAATCAAGCTGCACACATTCTTCATTTAAATGGAATTACTACTAAAGATAATATACAATGAAACCAGCTTACAAGATTTCTTACTCTATTTAGTATTGTAATCTTGTTTCAAAAAAATTTTTTTAAATGGCTACTGAAATTTATTATCTCTTTAAGAGCAATGAAGCTGTGTATTACAGTTATAACTATCATTCTCTGAGATGTTTCTCCTTCAGGAGTTAAGGGGAGAGAGAGAGAGAGAGAGAGAGAGAGAGAGAGAGAGAGAGAGAGAGAGAGAGAGAGAGAGAGAGAGAGAGAGAGAGAATGTAAGAGTTGAACATTGATGTATGAGAGGCCTAAGAATGGCAGAAAAAAGGTGAGTTTTATTGTTTTTTTATTTATTAGAACTTTCAATTTCTCCTCTGCAACACCTATTGAGATGATAAAAATACATCCCTCTTCTGAGTAGAGAAACAACCTACTGTCACCCTCTCTACACATAAAAATGTTCCCTTTTCTCCCCTGACACTGCCATCTTTTTTGGTGCAGTCCCTCCTTACCACAAGCCTGAACCACTGTAATAGGTGGCTGGTTGGCCTGTCTGCTTCAGGTCTCTCCCAACTCCTGTCCATCTTCCATTCAGTCATTAAAATCACTTTCCTAAAGAAGAAGCTTGCCTATGTCATGTCATCCCTCTACTCAAAAAACTCCAATGGCTCCCTATTGCCTCCAGGATCAAATGCAAATTCCTCTTTTTGACATTCAAATCTTTGCTAGCGCCCTCCTACTTCTCCAGAAATTTTACAACATATTCCCCAGTGCATACTATTCTATCCACTGCCTTTGGCCTCCTGGCTTTTACACAAACACAGTACTACATCTTTCATTTTTAGACTATTTTTCTGGCTGTCCAACATGACACTAATGCATTCTATCCTTAGTTCTGGCGAATGACTTCCCTGGCTATCTTTAAGTTTCAACTAAAATCTCATCTTTTACTGCAGGTCTTTCCCAACCACTCTTAATTCCATTGCCTTCCTTTGACTAAACATTTCCTGTTTATACTATACAAAGCTTGATTTGCATATATTTGAATACCTTTGAAGGCAAAGATTTTCTTTTGCACCCCAGTACTTATCATAATGTCTGGTACATAGTGGGTATTTAATATTTATTAAATGATTGATGTAAATTATTTTATAAAGAACATTATAAAACTATTTTAATGCATGTGAGTTGAGGGTAATGACTTGAGAAAAGCTGAAGAGAATTTTTCCTGTCATGGATGAAGATAAAAGGGAAAAGGCAGAAGAAAAAATGTTTCTGTTTTTTTTATTTCATTGTTAATAAATGACATATTCAATAAATGTAATATGTACTCTTAGGAGACTAACGGTAAGTAATTAGCTATGTAAGTGTGCATGAGTATGTGCATGTGTATGTGTGTGTGTGTGTGTGTATGTATGTATGTATGAGAGATGCATTACAACTAATACTGAGAAAGGAAGTTTCTCTACTTTACTAAATAAATGTTACATGATAATCTGGGCATGAAAGCTCTGAGTTTATTTGATTAATTAAGATGCATCTATCCCTGTCTACTTACATCTATATTATCTATCTCTATCAATATTTATATCAGAAATTTGGGCAATAAAGTGGTGCAATGGATAGAACATTAGACATGAAGTCAAGAAGATTCATGTTACAGAATTCAAATCTAGTATCAGACACTAGCTTTGTGAGCTTAGTCAAGTCACTTAAACTTGTTTGCCTGAGTTTCCTCATCTGCAAAATGAGCTGGAAAAGGAAACGGCAAACCACCCCAGTATCTTTGACAAGAAAGCCCCAAATGCAGTCAGGAAGAGTCCGATGGAACTGAAAAAAATGAATGAACAACAATAGCAATCATATTAGAAATGGATTAATTAGTGATGAAATATAGAAAGATACCTTTCTTTAGCCTTAGAAATCAGATTAATAAGATAAAATATGAGAGTAAGGTAAGTAGCATGCTAAGAAGTAACCTGTGTGAGCCTGTTAAACAGAGGACTTTGTCCTTCTTGAGAGCAGGGACTGTCCCCCACTATCCTTTCTTTAAATTCCCTAGGCTACTCATATAGACTTAATAAAGGCTAGTTAATAAATTGACTTTCCAAGGAATTGTCTTCAGTTTTTATTTAAGCATTTGTTCTTTTCTATTCTGTCACAGGTTTTTAAGCCAGCTAAGCACCAAATTATTGATTGGTTTGCCTGTCACAAGTGTCCCACTACTTCTATCCATCCTTTATTCAGTCACAAATGTGATTTTCCTAAAGTATAAATCCGACCATGTCATTCCCTCCAACTAACCCTCCACCACACACATACACTCAAAAAGATTATAGATGAGTCCTTGTTTCAGTTTTTACTGGCAAGTCACCAGAAAGTTATTCCTTCCTCCATGGAGTTAGTTCTATGTTGTATTTGATTCCACAGGCAGTAGAAAGCCACTGGAGTTTATTGCGTGTGTGTGTGTGTGTGTGTGTGTGTGTGTGTGTGTGTGTGTGTGTGTGTGTTTTGGGGCTGGGGTGGGGTGGACATGGTCAGACCTGCGCTTTAGGAAAATTACTCTTGTGACTTAGTGGGAGACTTGGGGCAGACAAACCAGCTAATACTTTTGATGCTTATCTGACTGCAAAAAAGAAAACAACAGTCGCAACAAAAACAATGTTAGAATAGAACAGGACAAACACAGAGGGAAAGACTGAAGAGAATTTCTTGGAAAGTCAGTCTATCAACAGACCTTTTTTAAGTCTCCGTGCCTAGTATTTTTCAAGCACAGGGAATATAACGAAAAGATAAAGGATTGGGAGGGGAAGAAGAGCAATCCCTACTCTCAAGAAGCTCACAGTCTAGTGGGGGAGACAACATGCTAATGACTTTAAACAAAGAAATTTTACATATATATATATATGCATACGTATATATTACATATACATATATATATATATATCAACAGGATACATTAGAGATAATAAAGAGAAGGAAGATGTTAAAAATCAAGGGATTATCAGGAAAGGCTTCTTGTAGAAGACAGACTTGTAACTGGGACTTCAAGAAAATCATCAGAGCCCAGATATGTAGCATCTTGTTCAAAGAAGAGCCAAGAAGCCAGTGACATTGAATCAAAGAATAAGTGGGGAAGGAGGGTGTAGGACAAAAAGACTGGAGAGGTGTGAGATGGGATAGAATTCGAATCCCAAATACAGGATGTTGCATTTGATCCTATAGGCAATAGTGGGCCACTACAGTTTATGGAGTGGTGGTGAGAGGGTGTCGGGGGAGGGGATAATACTGTCAGACCTGTGCTTTAGGAATATTACTTTTGTGACTGAATAAGGATGACCTGGAGTTGTGAGAGATTTGTGCCAGGCAAACCAACCATGAGTCTACTACAATATTCCAAGAATAAGAAGATGATTACCTGCATCAAGGTAGTCCTAGTACAGAGGAGAGAAAGGAAACAATTTAAAAGATGTTGCAAAGATGAAACTTTGGTACAGTTCTTAGTACATAGTAGGTGCTGAACAAATGTTTGATGACTGATTGACTTATTAATATAAAATATGTGTATATATATGGTAGATGTATGTATGTATGTATGTATGCAGATGTAGAAGTATATGTAAAACTATATTTCAATGTAATTGCTTTTTTGAAATTATATGTATTTTATTTTATGTGTTTAAAAACATTATTGCAAGAAGGGATGCACAGGCTTCATCAAACTGACAATGACAGCAGGCCATAAAAACATTTAAGAACCTCTGTCCTGGAGAGATTTAGTTAATAAGATAGTATTCAAATTGCCAACCTTATACTTTTCTGAATTCATGTCAAAACCTTTCCAGTCTTTCAAAAACATTTCATAGATTAGTTCTTAGGACATAAAGGAATGCCGATACATAGAAGGTAAATGGAGTTGGTAAAAACAAGACATTTGAAAACATCTCTTTGGCCACTAACTATGTTTCATTGTACAATACAGCCATTACCATAAATAACCTCATTAAAAGTTTTTGACAATGTAACAGATCATCTTTGTCCCTGTACTGAGGATCATTTAAGAGCATAACTCATGGGCTCCATTGGTTCAATTGAGTTATGAATTATCTCCCTTGTGAGCTTGCTGAACATATGCTGTAGCACTTCCTGACAGCCTTGACAGAGTCAGTTAATTCACAGAGTAACCGGAGAAAGCAAAACAAACAATGGAATGATGCAAAGGAAACATTTAATATAAGTCATAGCAAATCATTTTTAATGCTTTATTTAAGCCACCTTCCTTCCCTAGGGTTACAGACAAATGTAAATAATCTTTATTTTCTACCCAAGTAATCACATAAATAAGTAAAAGTCAAGGACCTGCTATTGCTTGAATGTAGTTGTCAGGGTTAGTTAAAAATGAGGAAGTATATGCTCATGTCATTTTAAAAAACATATTAAAACAATTTAATAAGGAAAAATATTTCCACACAAGGAAATTAAAACCCCTAGTTATTTACTTTTACAATTTATTTTCATTCTACTAGACTTTTCATAAG
Organism: Notamacropus eugenii; assembly: GCF_028372415.1. Taxonomy (NCBI): domain Eukaryota; kingdom Metazoa; phylum Chordata; class Mammalia; order Diprotodontia; family Macropodidae; genus Notamacropus; species Notamacropus eugenii. The sequence continues at coordinate 382,442,783 of NC_092875.1, forward strand.
GGTCAAGAGCAGTAAGAAGAAAATCTGAAAAGTAAAGTCATAACTATGGTATTGTAAAATGAAAAGCAGACTTAGAATAAGAGGATCTGAGTTCACATCCCTGCTGTGGTATTTGTAACTTGTATAAACTTGGACGAATCTCTTAACTACTCTGGACTTCAGTTCCTTTATCTATAACATAAGGTTGTTGGAAAACATGATTTCTAAGGTCTCCTTTCTTGAAATTTCTGATTCTTATATATTGACATATATTCTGATGATTCTCAGTATGTCACTGAATGATATTAATGAATAGAATAATCTTTCTTTTAGATCATTCAGTGTTGTTGTTTATCAAATTTTTGAATGATTGCTCAGTAACTTGGGCTAGTTCTTCACTACATTGCTAGATGATGGAACATCAAAGTGCACAGTGAATATTGAGGTTTCTTATTTGGCCCCCTCTCTATTACTCTCTCTCTCTCTCTCTCTCTCTCTCTCTTTCTCTCTCTCTCTCTCTCTCTCTCTCTCTCTCTCTCTCTCTCTCTCTCTCTCTCTCTCTATCTCTCTCTCTCCATAAAATTAAATATATATTTATACATATATGTGTATGCATATATGTATATATATGTGTCTATGTGTATACACACACTCCCACATATATATGAATACACACATGTATATGTATATATGTGCATATATGTGTATGTATAGAAGTATTAAGTATGAATTTATTCCTAATTCCTACTCTGTCGTAGTCTCTGGCCCCTTGAAACCTACCTTTTATTACATTACACTTCTATCACATTAACTTCACTTATCTTTATTTCTGGTTTTCATATGATAGCCTGTAACTTGATGATTAATTAACCACTTCTCTAGAATTTCTTGGATCTCAGAATTTCCACCATTTCTCTTCTGTTTGCCATCACTCCTGAGCTGAAAATCTAAAGTCTTTTCTTCAACTTCCTTTTTCTGAGTATCCCTGGAGAAAGCCACAAAATGATCATGATTTTACCCATTGTATTTTTCTATTACATCATTTCAGTGGAAGCCTCATTGCTGGGAAATTCTTAAGTTGTACTGCTGTTGGCTCTTCATTTTATTCTCTTCCATTGTGTGGTTCAAACTTTTCTTCTATTATCAAGCCCTTAACCACCTCTCCACTTCTTCTACTTAAAGGAGATGGTAAAACTTCCTCAGATTTCAGCTGACAAATTGATTTGCAAATCCTTCTTCCATTTATTTTTACTTTCAATATCCTCATTCATTCATTTCTCCTTCTCAATTCAAATGTCATCTCTTCTAGGGAGGCTCCCCAGATTTTTCCACATGGTAACCATTTTCCTTTGCTACAATCTTACATATCAATTTTTGTACATACTTTAGTATATATCTCATTTATTTGTCTTGTGATTGTTTGTGAATTTGCAACATACTATATTTCGCCAATGAAATTGATTTTTATGTGAAGGAACTCCAATTTTTCAAATATACCTTGATCAGAGTATGTCGAAGTGCAATGTTCTCAGTAAGTAGTTAATTAATGTTTGATAATGTGACTTTACTGGCTATGTAAATATCTATGAGCCTGCATTTGAGGTAAGTGAAATTTATGAGCCAAATGAGATTGGGGACTCTTGAGGGCTGTGTCTTATGTTTATTCTGCCCTACTATACCTGCCTGGTGCAATACTCAATAATTCTTGCTAAGCATAACAATTGTGCAATCAATTTCCAAGTATTTCCTGAGTACCTACAATGTGCAATAGTTTTTGCTTGACCTGAAAGAGGATACTGAGAAATAAAATGGACGGGCCTTCACAATTAAGACATAAGAGTATTGGTGAAGGCACAAGGCATACACCAGTAAAACTTTTAAGGTTTATATGAGATTAGTTAGTGTTACAAAAGTCATATATTCTAAAATTTATAAAAGATTAAAAGAAATAAAATTTTAAAAATCAGAAACATGATAGGATAATGTACAATTGTTCATCAAGTAACTTCAAAGGAAATAATACTATTTGTTTAGAAGAGGGGGAGGATCACTCTGCTGGGATTGTTTTTTCAGCTAGACTTGAAAGTTGGGCAGGACTGGGATGTTATGAAGACAAGAGGTAGTACTACAGAGGGGGAAAATGTCACATGAGGAAGGACATAGATAGCAGAAGGTAAGGCACATTTGTGAAAGTCAATAGAGCTGGAGTGAGAGATATATGTAAGGGAAAAATGAGAAATAAAATTATAAAGTTGACTTGAGGCTAGATTGGAGATGACTTTGTCTAAGGAGTTGATACTTTATTCTAAAAGAAAAGAAAGAGACATTGAAGCAGTAAATTACATGAAAAAAGTGATTGTTTTTAGGAAAAGAATATTTCAGTGCTATAGCGGGTAGTTGCAAGCCAAGAGAGATACAGGGCAGGAAGACTAATAAGGAACATCTTTTAGTACCTGAGAAGCCAAGAGATAGAAGACAAGTAGTTATAGAATTCAAAGGAAGAAACAGACGTGAGAGGGCTTGGAGAAGAATGATCAATACCAGATAGATCTCATATTGACATGAGGTTAAGGGAGATAACAAAATAAATTGTGAGTTTTAGTTTGAGTAATGGGACAAAGAGTGGCACCATTAATGAAACCAAGAAGTAATAGAATCACAGATTCAGAACTAGTAGAACCTCAAAGATAATGTTATCTAACCTCTGGCTGTATAAAAAATATTATCTATAAGAATTTCCAACTAGTGGTAATTCAGTCTCACATGAAGATAGCTAATGAGAGAAAATGTAAAACCACTGACATAACATTAGCCTTGTGGCTAGCTCTAATTGCTAGGAAAATGTTGTACTAAAATTTTTTCTCTGAACCTTATACTCATCATGCCTGCTTCAATCTTCTGGAAATAAGCATGGCTTGTAAAATGTTTCTTCCACATTTTAACCCTTCAAATTCTTTTTTTTTTAAATTTGTTTTCAGTGTTCTACAATAACTTAGTTTTTTTTTCCCTCCCTCCTTCTTTCTTACCCTTCCCTCCCTCCTCCCTCCCTGAGATGGAATACAATTTTATATAGGTTCTACATATACATACCTATTAAACACTTTTTCATGTTAGTCATGTTGCATAGAAGAATTAAAATGAATGGGATAAATCATAAAACAAACAAAACGTAATACAAAAGAAAATGATCTGCTACATTCTGTGACTGAATTCCATAGTTCTTTCTCTATATGTGGAAGGCATTTTTGCTCTAAGAGACCACTGGGAATTTTTTAAGTCCTTGCATTACAATGAAGTTCTGAGTTTAAAAGAAAAAAATTCTCACACACTGTGGTTGTTGCTTTGTACAAAATTCTCCTGGTTCTGCTCTTTTCACTCACCATCATTTGATATGTCTTTCCATGCCTTTCTGAAGTCTTCCTGTTCATCATGTCTTATAGCAAAATAGTAGTGCATTACATTCATATTCCCCAATTTATTTAGCCATTCCCCAAATGATCAGTATCCCCTTGATTTCCAGTTTATGGCCACCACAAAAAGTGCTGCTATAAATACTTTTGTAAGTGTGGGATCTTTTTGCATTTTTATGATCTCTTGGGGATACGGTCCTACAAGCAGTGTTGCTGGGTCAAAGAGTATGCACATTTTTGTAGTCCTTTGGGCATAGTTCCAAATTGCTCTCAGGAATGGTTGGATCATCTCACAGCTCCACCAACAATGAATTACTGTTTCAACTCGCCCACATCTTCTCCAACATTTATCATCATCTTGTTTTTTTCAGGTTAACCAAACGATAGATGTGATGTGGTATCACAGAGCTGTTTTGATTTGCATCTCTCTAATTGAGTGATTTAGAGCATTTTTCATGTCTAGAGACAGCTTTCATTTTTTCCTCTGAAAACTACCTGTTCCTATACTTTGACCATTTATCAACTGGGGAATGACTTGTATTGTGGTACATTTGACTAAGTTTTCTACATGTTTTAGAAATGACGCCTTCATCACAGGCACTAGTAGCAAAAATTCTTTTCCAGTTTTCTGCTTTCCTTCTATTCTTGGTTGCACTTGGCTTGTTTGTGCAAAAACTGCACTTTACTGTACTCAAAATTATCCATTTTGTACCTCATAATGTTGTCCGTCCCTTGTTTAGTCAAAAATTCTTCCCTTCTCCATAAATTTGATAAATACATTATTCCTTCCTCCATTAATTTGTTTATAGTATCAATCTTTATACCTAAATCATGTGTGAACCCATTGGGATTTTATTCTTCTGTATGATGTCAGGCATTGGTCTATGCCTAATTTCTGCTACACTGTTATCCAATTTTCCCAGCAATTTTTGTTGAACAGTGAGTTCTTATTCCAGAAAATGCAGTCCTAGGGTTTATCAGACAGAAGATTGCTATATTCATTGACTACTGTTTCATGGGTACCTAACCTATTTCACTGGTCTACCATTCTGCTGCTTAGTCAATACCAAGTGGTTTTGATAATTGCTGCGTTATAATACAATTTGAGATGTGGTAGAACTAGGCCATCTTTCCTAGCATTTCCTTTTGTTAGTTCCCTTGATATTCTGCACCTTTTGTTCTCCCAGATGAACTTTGATATTATTTTTTTTTATCTCTACAAAATAATTATCTGATAGTTTGATTTGTATGGCACTGAATAAGCAAATTAATTTAGGTAGAATTTTAATTTTTATTATACTGGCTCTCCCCACTCAAGAACAACTGACCTTTTTTCTACTTACTTACATGTGATATTATTTCTGTAAAGTGTTTTGTAATTGTGTTCACATCTTCCAGAAGTTTGTTTTGGCAGTTAGACTCCCAAATATTTTATAGTGTCTACCAAATCTTTATATGGGATTTCTCTTTCTATCTCTTGCTGTTGGGCTTTGTTAGTAATATACAGAAATGCAGAAGATTTGTGTGGGTTTATTTTGTAACCAGCAACTTTGACAAAATTATTTATTATTTCAAGTAGTTTTTATAATTGATTCTCTGGAATTCTCTAAGTATATCATCATATCACTTGCAAATAATGGCAACTTAATTTCTTCTTTGCCTGTTCTAATTCCTTCAATTTCTTTTTCATCTCTTATTGCTAGAGTTAACATTTCTAGTAACATATGGAATAATAGTGGTGATAATGGACATCCTTGTTTCACCCCTGATCTTATTGGAAGTACATCTAGCTTATTCCTATTTGATATAATGCTTGCTGAAGGTTTTACGTAGATACTGTTTAATATTTCTTTGCACGTTCAATTTATTCCTGTGTTCTCCAGTGTTTTCAATAAGAATGGGTGCTGATTTTTGTCAAAAGGTTTTTCTGCATCTATTGAGGTAATCAATTGGTTTCTGTTCGATTTCTTGTTGATATGATCAAGAATGTCAATAGTTTGCCTATTATTGAACCAGCCCTGCATTCCTGGTGTAAATCCTACCTGGTCATAATGTATTATTTTGGGGATAAGGTGCTGTATTCTTTTAGCTAAAATCTTATTTACAATTTTTATATCTATATTCATTAGAGAAATTGGTCTAGAATTTTCTTTCCCTGTTCTGGCTTTCCTGGTTTAAGTATCAAAACCATATTTGTAGCATGAAAAGAAATTTGGAGGAATCCTTCTTCCCCAGTTATCCCAAATGATCTATATAGTATTGGAATTAACTGTTCTTTAAATGCTTCATAGAATTCATTTGAGAGTTCATTTGGTCCGGGAGATATTTTCCTAGGGAGGTCATTGATGACTTGTTGAATTTCTTTTTCTGAAATGGGGTTATTTAAGTATTCAACTTCCTCTTCTGTTAGTCTGGGCAATTTATATCTTTTAAAATAATCATCCATCTCATTTTGATTGTCAAATTTATGGGCATGTAGTTGGGCAAAGTAATTTCTTATTATTGTTTTAATTTCTTCCTCCTTGGTGATTTCAAACTTTTCGTTTCTGATAATTGACAATTTGCTTTTCTTCTTTCTTTTTTTTTTAAATCAACCTCACCAAAGGTTTAACAACTTTATTGGTTTCTTCATAAAACCAACTCCTAGTTCCATTTATTAGTTTAATATTTTTCTTAATTTCATTTTTACTAATCTCTCTTTTGCTTTCCTGTATTTCTAATTTTGTATTTACTTGGGGATTTTCAGTTTGCTCTTTTTTGAGCTTTTTCAGCTGCATGCCTGAGTCATTCTATTTCCTCTTTCTCTATTTTATTCATGTAGACATTCAAAGATATAAAACTTCCCCTAAGAACTGCTTTTGTAGTATCCCATAAAATGTGGTCGGTTGTCTCATTATTGTCATTTTCTTGAATGAATTTGTTGATTGTTTCTATAATTTGTTTTTCATCCCACTTCTTCTTTAGGATTAACTTGTTTAGTTTCCGATTAGTTTTTGGTTTAAATTTCCATGGTCTTTGATTTCATATAAATTTTAGTGAAATATGATCTGAGAAATATACATTGACTGTTTCTGCCTTTCTGCACTGAATTGTGAGGCATTTAAGGCCTAGAACATGGTCAATTTTTATATCTATGTCATGTGCCACTGAGAAAGTGCTTTGTTCCTTTCTATCCCCATTCAGTTTTCTCCAGAGATCTATCATATTGATCTTTTCCAGAGTTCGATTCACCTACTTAACTTCTTTCTTGTTTATTTTTGGTTAGATTTATTAAGTTCAGAGAGGGGGAGGTTGAGGTCGCCCATTAATATAATTTTGCTGACTATTTCTTCCTGTAACTCCCTTAACTCCTCCTCTAAGAATCTGGGGCCTATACCACTTCGAGCATACATGTTTAGTAATGAAATTGCGTTGTTGATTATGGTACATTTTAGCAGGATGTAGTTTCCTTCCCTATCTCTGATTGGACCTATTTCTGCTTTTTTTTTGTGGGAGATTAGGATTGCTACCCCTTCTTTTTTTTACATCAGCTCAAGCACAAAATATTTTGCTCCAAAGTTTTATGTTTACCTTGTGTGAATGCCCCAGTTTCAAATGTGTTTCTTGCAAACAACATTTTGTTGTATTACAGTTTTTAATCCATTCTGTGCTCTTTTTATGTTTTATGAGAGATTTTATCCCATTCACTTTCACAGTTAGAATTACTAACTGCATCTTCCCCTCCATCCCCTTAACCCTGGTTTGTACTTTTAATTCTCCCTTCCACAATAGAGTTTCAATTTTTAACTGCTACTTCCTTTAGTCTTCCCTCCCTTTTTTCAGCCCCTCTCCCTTTTTCTTCTCTTTTCCATTACTACTTCTTCCCTCCCTTTTAGTCTCCTGTCCCTTTTCTTTCCCCCTTACCCTCCTACTGTTTATAGAGCTAATTGACTTTCTATACTTCATTGAGTTGGTTGTACCTTCCTTGAATCCCATCTGATGAGAATATATCTCAAGCAATGTTCATCACCCTTCCCTCTTTCTCTCTTCTGTAATGCAATTTTGTGCCTCTTACTGTGATGGAATTAATTTTTTCTACCTCCTCCTTTTCACATCTCCCATTACAATCCCTCCACACATTTAAACCACATTCGTTGTCATCACATCATTTAATTTATACCCACTGCCTCTATTTTTGCTTATCACTTTTACATTTCACAATAAGTATACAATTCTCAAGATTACCAATTATCATCTTCCCTTTTAGGGATGTAAACAGTTTGCCCATATTGTGTAACAAGTTTTATTTCCTTTTCCCCTACTGACCTTTGTAAACCTCTCTTGAGACCTGAGTTGGAAGATAAAATTTTCGATTCCATTCCGGTCTTTTCATCAGGAAGGTCTGGAAATTCTTTATTTCACTGAATGTTCATCTCTTTGCCTGCAATATTACGCTCAGTTTTTGAAGGTAATTAATCCTTTCTTGTAATCCTAGGTCCTTTGCCTTAAGAAATATCATATTTGGCAGAGCCAAGACGGCAGAGTAGAAAGACACAAATAAGCAAGGTCTCCCCACACAGCCCATAAAATACCTGTAGAGAGGGACTCTAAAAAAACTTTGGAGCAGCAGAAGTGGAGAACAGAGTGGAGGAGATTTCCAGCCCAGAGTAACCTGAAACACCCATGGAAAATGTAGGCTCCACAAGATGCAGAGCCCAGCTCAGCCTTGCCCACCTGGCACAGTGTGAGGAGACTCTGGGAGGCAGAATCTCCACTCGTGGCAGCAGGTCCTCAGATTCCCTCAACCAATAGGCGCCAAAGGTCAGTGACGAGGTTTTTTTCAGCTGGCCAGGAAGGAAGAAAGGCCGTTCCATAGCTCTGGCCCCAGGCAGCAGTCCCCAGGGCCACATCGGACAGATGGCAGGAGTTGTCACAGCAGCCCCTACAGCAGCCCCAGACAATTGCCGGATTTTAAAAACCCCTGGGGGCACTGAGGGAGCTGATCTTTGTCTCACACTGAATGGTGGCCCTGCCCCCACAACTTGAGTGAACCCCCCCCACCCCCAGTGCTAGATTGGTGGAATTGGAGGTCAAGTGCCTGTGGAGAGGAACCTCTGCTAAGATTCTGGGCACAAAAATCCTTCCCTGTGCCCAAACTGGTACACAGTTGATTGTGCCACCTATGAAGAACTGATATCTTACAGATCTCCAGAGTATATCCTGCTCCTGACAAAGGACCCAAAATTCAAGTAACTGTTTGGGAAAATGCCCAAAAAAGGGAAAAAAATAAGGCCATAGTAGGTTACTTTCTTTATGAACACATATCTCTTCCCATCCTTTCTGATGAGGAAGAACAAGGCTTGCCATAAGAGAAAGACATAAAAGTCAAGGCTTCCGTATCCCAAACGTTCAAAATAAATATTCCATGGTCTCAGACTGTGGAAGAGCTCAAAAAGGATTTTGAAAATCAAGTTAGAGAGATAGAGGAAAAACTGGGAAGAGAAATGAGAGAGATGCAAGAAAAACATAAAAAGCAGGCCAACCCCTTGCTAACGGAGACCCAAAAAATTGCTGAAGAAAATAGCACCTTTAAAAACAGGCTAACCCAATTGGCAAAAGAGGTTCAAAAGGCCAATGAGGAGAAAAATGCTTTAAAAAGCTCAATTAAGGACATGGAAAAGGAGGTGCAAAAGCTCACTGAAGAAAAGAGTGCTTTCAAAATTAGAATGGAACAGATGGAGGCTAATGGCTTTATGAGACACCAAGAAACCACAACACAAAACCAAAAGAATGAAAAAATGAAAGATAATGTGAAATATCTCATTGGAAAAACAACTGACCTGGAAAATAGATAAAGGAGAGACAATTTGAAAATTATGGGCCTACCTGAAAGCCATGATCAAAAAAAGAGTCTAGACATCATCTTTCATGAAATTATCAAGGAAAACTGCCCTGAGATTCTAGAACCAAAAGACAAAATAAATATTGAAAGACTACACCGATCACCTCCTGAAAGATATCCCAAAAGAGAAACTCCTAGGAACAGTGTGGCCAAATTCCAGAGTTCCCTGGTCAAGGAGAAAATATTGCAAGCAGCTAGAAAGAAACAATTCAAGTATTGTGGAAATACAATCAGGATAACACAAGATCTAACAGCTTCTAAACTAAGGGATCGAAGGGATTCCAGAAATCAAAGGAACTAGGACTAAAACCAAGAATCACCCACCCAGCAAAACTGAGTATAATACTTCAGGGCAAAAAATGGTTTTTCAATGAAATTGAGGACTTTCAAGTATTCTTCATGAAAAGACCAGAGCTGAAAACAAAATTTCACCTTCAAGCACAAGAATCAAGAGAAGCATGAAAGGGCAAACAGCAAAGAGAAATCATAAGGGACTTACTAAAGTTGAACTGTTTATATTCCTACATGGAAAGACAATATTTGTAACTCTTGAAACTTTTTTCAGTATCTTGGTAGTTGGTGGGATTACACATAGACACACACACACACATACGCACAGAAAGAGAGAGAGAGAGAGAGAGAGAGAGAGAGAGAGAGAGAGAGAGAGAGAGAGAGAGAGAGAGAGCACTGGGTGAATTGAATAGGATGGGATCATATCTTAAAAAAAAACGAAATTATGTAGCGAGAGAGAAATATATTGGGAGGAGAAAGGACAGATTGGTGATAGGGGCAATTAGAATGCTCGGTGTTTTGGGGTGGGAGGAGGGGAGAAATTGGGAGTAAATTTGGAACCCAAAATTTTGTGGAAACGAATGTTGAAAAGCTAAATAAATAAATGGATGAATGAATAAATAAATAAATGAGTAGATGAACAAACATAAATAAAAACAAATATCATATTGCAATTCCTTCAGCCTTTTAATGTAGATGTTGCAATGTTCTGTGTGATCCTGACTGTAGCTCCTCAATATTTGCATTGTTTCTTTCTGGCTGCCTGCAGTATTTTTTCCTTCATTTGATAGTTCTGGAATTTGACAATGATATTCCTTGGTGTTTTTAGTCTGGGATTCAGTTCAGGAGTTGAACGGTGGATTCTGTCGATGACTATGTTGACCTCTTCATCTAGGACTTCTGTTTCACTTTTCTTCATGATTTCTTGGATCATATTGTCAAGGATCTGTTTTTTCATCATGACTTTCTGCTAGGCCAATAATCCTTAGATTTTCTAACCTGGATCTTTTTTCCAAGTCAATTGTTTTTCCAATTAGCTATTTTTCATTTTCTTCTATCTTTTCATTTCCTGATTCTTGATGTCTCATAAATTCATTAACTTCTACTTATCTGATTCTATTTTTTATCAAATTGTTTTCTTCAGTTCACATTTGCTTGTCTTTTTCCATCTTTCCAATTGTTCCTTTTCAAGAGTTATTTTCCCCAGTTAAGTTTTGTACTTCCCTTTTCATTTGTCCAATTTTCCTTTTTAAGGAGCTCTTCTCTTCAGTGAATTCTTTTTTCATACTTTTAAAGTTATTGGCCAGGTTTTCTTCTATTTCTCTAATTTGGATTTTAAAATCCTTACAGAGCTCTTCCAAGAAGGCTCTTTGTGTTTCGGACCAGTGCATATTCCCTTCTGAAGTTTCATATGGGAATACAGGCTCAATGTTGATCTCTTTGGTATTTGTGTTTTGGTCGTTGTCACCAAAGAAAGATTCTACTGTCTTTTCTTTTCTGCTATCCTTCTTACTCATGATTATTGCCCTTTTCCTCGCTTTTGAAGTAGTTTTCTGCATCTGTGGCACAGGGAGCTTTGTTCCACAGACCTTGTGCCTAAAATTTGAGGCTTTCTGTGTTGCAGTCTCTGATTCTTTTAGCTAGAAACTAAAACGCTGCAGTCTACCTAGTGCTGAGCTGACTGGTGTTTGAAAGCAGAGGCCAGGTGAAGATTTTTCGGTTTTTCCCCACAGTTACCATGGAGTTAGCTTGTTAACTGTGGAAGAGGGGTAGTCTGGATGCCAATGTTTCCTCTGCTGTGCTAGAGCATAGTTAAGCTCAATTGTCTGCACTAGTGTCTTCCTGATTCCACTGGGTTAATGAGGCTCGCCTGGGGTCCTCGTGTTGGCAGTTGTTGGCTTCACTCCCCTAGGATTCAGTAACTTCTCCCCATTTGTCGAGGTGGGGCTCTCTGAGACAGCTCTGATCCTGCACTGGTTGCCTTCAGGCACAGCAAGAGGAACCCTCCTTAGCGATCTTGCTAGTCTCATAGGCTGATAATCTGTTTACCCTTTCTGCTGCTCCTACTTGTCCAGGGTTCCTCCTAGGGAGATTTTCTCTAGGTTCTTAAAGTCAACAAGAAGAGGGAGATAACAATTATTCATCACTCTACCATGTTGGCTCCCGGAACCTGAACTGTAACTCTTCAAATTCTTAAAAGAGTAAATATATCCTCTCTAGTCTTCTCTTCTGCTGGTTAAACATCCCTCCATACCAAAATCAGTCCTCATATGAAGCACTTTGGAGATCCCTTTGCTTACTTTCCTTTAGACTTTTAACAATATTTTTTTAACCTTTAAATATGGCACCTGGAACCAAGATTAATGTGTCCTACCCAGGGAAGAACACAACACGAATATCACTTCTCTGATATTAGACATTATGCTTCTCTTCAAATAGCTCGTGATCACATTAATTTGTTTTTGATACTATGCTAAACCACTGATTCTTATTTACTGTACTCCCCTAGGGCTATCTCCTGATTCCCATCTTCTCATTCAACACAGGTAGATATGGAGGAGAAAGTGAAGCTGGTGACTTTGCACAACCCTCTCTCACCTGAATCCTATTCACTTGCATGTAATGGCATCACCATCCTGATGTCATGGGCCTCTTCAAGAATGAAGGATGAAAAACAGTTTTCAATCCACTAAAAGTCTCTATTTTCACATCCTACGTCTAATACATACAAATGATATTAATTAATTAATAATTAATCAAATTTCTGCATATATGATAAAAGTCTAATTAATTAGACTTTTATCTAATTAATTAATTAGACTTTTATCATATATGCAGAAATTTGATTTTTTTGGAAGTGAAATGTAGGATCTTATTTTTTAAAATTAATTTTGGGAAGATAAATTTATATTGTATTTTGTACATATTTATTTGGAAAAATCATAAGATCAGATTTAGAAGGAAAAAGGAGCTTAAAAGTTGAACCTAATCCACTAATTTTACAAATGAGGAAACTGAGTCCCTTAGCATTTGCATGATTTCTCCATGGTTACACAGTTAATCTATGAGAGACGCATAGCTCTCCTGTCTGAGGTAGGATTTGAATCCAGGTTTTCATGAGCCTAAATCTAAGTCTAGTACAACAAACTGACTCTCAATATGTTGGCTTTTCTAGTAGAATGCAAACTCCACATAATGAAAGGGAAATTTATTTTTTTCAACCCTAATACCTAGCACAGTTCCTGGCATATGATAGGCATTTAATAAATGTTTGTTAGTTAGTGGGAAAAAATTAACTCTGCCTTATCTAAATTCTATGTCTTTCCCAGAATATAGGAATCTGCTGCTCAGATAGTAGTAATTTAATGCATTTTTAAAATATAATTAAACATTACATGAAGAGATTTCCGTAGAGTTTGGTCCCACCAGGGGGAAACTAGCTATATGATGTCTGGCAGTAGCATTAAATGAGGAGAAAGTTCTAAAGATAAACTACCTGCTTTATAGTTTTCTTAGGGCCAGCCCTGGGCAGTAGTTTGATGTCATATGTCTCTTTCCAGGCCAACATATTAATTAAACAGAACTAAACTTTGAACGCATGCTTTGTTAATGCTCCTTAAATTGAAATCTTTGGCTGAAAGAAGGCAAAGTACTGGAAATGTAGGTCACTAAATACCATAAAGATAACTTTTTTTCTCCTAAGAATTTAATATTAATACAAGTTAATGGTAATTCAGAAAAGCAAAACTTCCATTTTTTAAAATGTTGTTTGAAAATTTGTTCTTCTTGTTCAGTCATTCAGTTGTGTCCAATTCTTCATTACCCAGTGGGTCATACTGTCCATGGGGTTTCCTTGAAAAGATCCTGAACTGGTTTGTCATTTCCTTCTCCATCTCGTTTAATAAATGAGGAAACTAAGGCATATAGATTTAAGTGACTTGCTCAGTTTCACATAGGGAGCAAGTGTCTGAAGCCAGATATGAACTTAGGAAGATGAGGTTTCCTAAATGCCCAACACTTCATCCATTGCTTCATCTAAATGTCCTTGCTATAACATACTGATATAAACAATGATTTTGTGAAACTCTTAGATGTTGGATAGCAATCTAAAGTCTTTTAACTTTGAAATATATGTTTTATAAAGAAATATGTTAGTTCCCAGGATTTCAGGATGTTAATAAGATAGTATATTTACATTACACACAATTTCCCCAAGATTTTTCACGGTAATTTATTTTCCTTTTGGTCGTCATCATTATTATACCTCTTATGGCTGAGTGATTAACTTACTGTAACTATTTTAAAGGCTAAAGTAACACAATGTATTTGACAACTTAGGTTTTAATTGTTTTATGATTCACCTTATAAAGAAAAAGAGGAGGCTGATCAATTAAAAGCAAAACAAAAGAAAACGTGGAGAAGAGCTTACATTTTAAGCTTAATTTTAAGAGGAAGAAACAAAGATGACCAGTAACAGGCTATAAATGAATAGGAGAAATGTCATTTGCAAAGTATTTTATATATATTATCTCATTTGTTCTAGACCTCCTGAAACTTACAAGGAGGTCAAATATACATGGCAAGACAGTGATACAAAATAGAGTAAGTGAACAGCAGAGGTAGAGTGACTGAGACATGAAGAATGCAATATCTTTTTTATTTTAGTGATCAGGGAACTTTTCATGAAGGTAATGGTATTTGAACAGGTAATTCAAAAATGAAGACTATTTCATATTATATATATGGTGAGAGAGAAGATATTCCTCTCGTAAATGATGGTGGAGCAAAAGAGAGAGATTACTTTGATGAATGATGAATAGTTTGCTATATTGCAATGTAAGAATGGAATAAAGTACCATAAAATACAATAAAACTGGAAAAGTATCTTAGATTATTTTGAGATTATGAAATGATGCTAGGATCAAAAATTTAGGCGTTATTCAATAGAAAATGTGAAATCATTGAATGCTGTTGAGTCAGAGAATAGATCCTTCCAATTCGACTTCCAACCCCACCTGATCTCTATTGAAACAATTTTTCTCCAATGTTAACAACGATCCTTAATTTTTAAAAATGTTTTTGGTCTTTTATTTCCCAAATGTTGTGACACATTCATATAGAATACACTTAGTATAATCTGGTGTAGCTTTATCTATATGTATTCTCTCTCTCTGTCTCTCTGTCTCTCTCTCTCTCTCTCTCTCTCTCTCCTTCTCTCCTTCCATCCCTCCCACCATCTTCCTCTTTATCAAGAGTAACAGGGGCATCACCATAATAATTATCAGCATCATCATGTTATCTTCACCATCATCTTTTTCTTCTTCTTTCATTGCTTTGTTCTTCTTCCACATGATGATGACTTCCAGAATTTTATATCGAACCCTAATATCTCATCTATGTTCCATTCTCATGTTATAAATGTGCTTTTGAGCATTTCAAACCGGACATTCCATAGGTCTCAAAACTGAATTTGTTATACCCTTATAAAAAATAAAATCAAACACTTTCCCAATAACCATTCTTTCTGTTGAATGTATCAGTATACTCCTATTCTTCCAGGTTAACAACTTCATATTATCCTTTACTCTTTTTGCCATTCATTACACATAGTCAGTTTTTTGCAAAATTCTATTATTTCTACTTCCACAACATCTCCCACATTACACTCCTTCTATGTAAATAGACTATATCCAGATTCAAGCCTTTTACATCACCTTGTGCTTGCATCATACTGTTCTGTTTGGTCTTCCTATCTTATGTCTGTCTCTGCTTCAATTTTTCTTCCACACTTCTGCCAATGAGATTTTCCTCAAGAATGTCTCATCATGTTACCTCCTTTCCCCGTGCAACAAACTCCAGTAACTTCATAGCATTTTGAGTATCAAATACAAACTCTTCCATTTAACAATTAAAATGCTTCACAATCTAGCCCTCAAACTACCTCTCCAGCATTATTACATATATTATTGCAATTTATGTAAACTGTGGGACAGTCTTATTTCTTTTCCTTATATATACTCAATTCTTCTCTAGCTGCCTTTATACTGACTGTTCTGAATGACTGGAATTCACTCTCTCCTCACCTCTGCCTCTTAGAATCCCCAGTTTACTTCAAAACTCAGCTCACATGTTGCCTTCAACATGACATTTTTTTCCGGACTCTAAGCTACTAGGTTCTCCCTCAAACAAAATTTGGTTTGTATATATTTCATATATACTTTCATCGTTTTAATTTTTTTTTCCCTTGGCACAGGATTCACTTTCGAAAAACAAAAAGCCTAACACACTGAATATTTACTTTGGAAACATATTGACAGAATAAAACGAATGGAAGAACAATTTCTCATTAGCAAAAAGGTCATTTCGTTTTCAGGTGTTTGGAGGCTCCTGAAATCTATGTGCTCCACTTTGAAGTTTGACAGTGGTGGTGTGGAGAAGATCCAAGTAGGAATACTTTCGAAAACACCACTGATGTAAATAAATAAATAAATAAATAAATAAATAAATAAATAAATAAATAAATAAATAAATAAATGAATGAATGAATGAATGAATGAATGAATGAATGAATTAATTAATTAATTAATTAATTAATAAAACCTCGTGTGTGAGTGTGTGTGCGTGTGCGTGTGCGTGTGCGTGCGTGCGTGTGTGCGCGCGTGTGTGTGTGTGTGTGTGTGTGTGTGTGTGTGTGTGTGTGTAGCACCAAGTTTGGTGTTAGAAAAGTTGGATAAGGAGAGTGGGTCATCATATACTTACTAATTAAATAGGCTGGAGGTAGGAGGGTCAAGAGAGTAGGCAAGAATTGGCAGTTCATCCTTTGACCCAGCAATAGTGGTTCTAGGACTGTATCTCCAAGAGGTAAAAATAAAATTAAAAAAGTGTACGAAAATATTTATAGCAGCTCTCTTTCTGGTGGCCAAAAACTGGAAATCAAGGGGAAGTCCATCAATTGGGGAATGGCTGAATAAATTATCATACATGAATGTAATGGAATACTGTTTTGCTGTAAAAAATGATGAACAGGAAGACTTCAGAGAAACCTGGAAAGACTTATATGAATTAGTACTTAGTAAAAGGAGCAGAATTTCGAAAACTTTATACATACCAACAACCACAGTGTGTGAGGATTTTTTCTGGTAGACTTACAACTACATTGCAATAGAAGAATATAAAAAGTTCCCAATGGTCTTTGAAGGCAAAATACCTTCCACATCCAGAGAAAGAACTGTGGAATTTGATCACAGAATGTAGCAGATCATTTTCTTTTGTATAACATTTTGGTTTGTTTTATGATTTCTCCCATTCATTTTCATTCTTCTATGCAACATGACTAAGGTGAAAATGTATTTAATAATAATATATGTGTAGAGCCTATATAAAACTGTATGCTGTATCAGGGAGGGAGGGGGGAAGGAGGGGAAGGGAGAAGGAAAAAAGTCTAAGTTATATGGAAGTTATTGTACAATACTGAAAACAGATAAAATAATAAAAATAAATAAATAAAACCAGTTGAAGAATTTTTAAAAAAGAAATGAGAGATAAATTTAATAAGAACACTGCCATTCAACGTAGAAAGAAACTCAGTGGTGTATCTCGGATGTCTGTTTCTATTAGCAAAAAAATTATATTGCTAAAACCAAAAAATTAAAATAAAAATAAAAAAAGAATTGGTAGTTCAAGATGGATCTGGTGCAGAAATGTCCTCCACAGAAATTCAGGGATCTGTAGCAAAGAGGACAAATTCAGATGGTTTTTATCCATGCTGGCTCAGTGCTACTTAGGAAAGCTCTGTTCTAAAGAAAGAAACAGAAAACAGTGTGCCTTAACACGAGACTCTTTCTTACAAAAGAGTAGTTAGGAAACCAATGGACTGGATTCAGTAGTAAGAAAATCTTTTCTAACAAGAGGTAAGAGATAGGTGGGTGACTTGAGTCAGGGAAGGCTCACACAGATGAGTGGGTGGAGCTTGTGTTGAATGAGTATATCATCATAGATAAAAGTTAAAAAAAAAAGTATGGAAGTCCCAAAGCCACTGAAACTTCTTCGTCATCATATTTTGTGTAACCTTTATTAACATTAGGAAAAAGATTAGAAAATTGGGAAGCTTTTAACTTTACCTCTTTATTAGTGGAAAGAAAGAAAATAAGCATGTTACAGTTAAGGCAATGACCCAACTTGTTTCTTAGACATACCTTGACTTCAGATAACAAGTAGCTTAGAATAGTTTATCAAGGAAAAAAAAAACAATCTCATCTCATAATAAATTAAAGTGAGAAAGTTAAGGAGACCGACAATAAGGCAAATAAAGGGAAAAGGATAACCTTTGTGAAGGATGTGTTACTAGACAATAATGTGTTATGTCTTAATTATATTTGGAAATTCAAGGATGACACAAGGAAAGGAAGAATTTATTTGGAAATATCACTGAAGTGAAGCATCAAATTTACCATTTTTCTTTCTGATGCTGTTTTTAGGACTGAGTTGTTCATTTTATATTAGCTATTCATATATAAATCTTCTAATTTTAGAATGTTCAGATTGTAATAGTTTGAATCAAGAAAGGGAATGAGAATAGTTAACCTCTAAAGTCCCTCATAGCACTGAGCTTCTACAATTTTGCTTTAAATTATGATTCATCTTTAGTTAAAGGAAAAGAGTATAATAAAATTTCCAAATCAAATTTGTTCTCTGGTCTTCAAGTTGTTATTCCATCCTCTGACTACTTCCTGTCTATCATGAGAATAATTTCATTAGCAACTGAGCCAGATCTCTCAGGTAACATCCTAGAATACGCCACAGGGACAATTCCCTCCCCACAGGCCCCTCCTCTCTCCTCTACTCAAGGTGAAAAAATAAGATGACTTTCAGAAACTGAAGGGGAGCAGTATTTAGAGGAGAGTGGTGCTACTGTAGCCTAATTCGGGAACACCAAAATAGGGGAAGATATCAGCTACCTTTTGAGATCTCCCAAGACCTGATGTTCTTCTATCAAAAGAAAGAAGAGAAAAAGACACAAAAAGGAGGTGACCTTGTACCAAACACAGGCTTACTTAAGCAGTCATGAGTTCACCAGGCATGCTCTCCCTAAAAGAGGACATATGAGTGATCCTTACACTTTGAGTCTGGCAGGAAGAAAAGGGCTGGGAGAGGGGGGGTGGAGTTTTATTTTGCTATACTTATGGAGTTCTAGCTGAGTAGCAAATTAAAAATATTCTCATGGTAGAGAAGTGGAAGAATTGGGCAAGTACCCCTCCATCACACATCTCCAAGGAAATACTACACAAGAATGCTTGAACTGTATGAAATCATTTGCTCATCCTGATAGGTATAAAAGTTATAAAATCAAGTAGCTTAAATACTTTTACATCCCTACTGTTCCTAGTACCTTCTCCATTCCTTTACTGCAAGGAGAAAGAAGCTAGACAGGATAACAACTTTTCTAGCACTTTATGACCCTTCACTTGACCAATGAAACAATTGTTTCATCCATGTTAATCTTCAATACCCTTACTAATTTCAGTGGAAGTAAGTTTCCAAAGGTTGTGAAAGGACTATCTGGGAGATTTTGTAAAGAGTTTTCAAATAGCTAAGGGGTGGGGTGGGGGATAGAATATTGAAACTAATATACTATGCCTCTTTGTCATTGAACAACTCTTTTCTTCCCAAAGTTCATATGTGAGTTGGATCCTAGTTGAGTTTGGGGCCTAGGTTAAGTCCCTCCTCTTATCTTTACTTTTCTTCAACCCTCTGATCATAAATTTCAGTGGACAGGTCCAACAATTTTTTTAAAGCTTCTTTGGCAAGATTGATTTGGTTCATGGAGATCGTGAATTGTTCCCTCCTCTTCCCCCAGCCCTGACAAAAACAGTGAAGAAAAGGTTACTCTTAAAATTGAACCCACACTTTCTTGAGGATGTTATTTTAGCAATTAGTAGTAATTAGCTGTACAGGATGATTTTAGGGAAGAGAAAAGAGAAATAACTCTAATGATGCCATGAAATGATAACAAAAAACATGAACATTTTAGAAAACATATTATTGGTGCAAGTGGGTTAGCTGAGAAATAGACTATATCAGGAAGAAGCAGGATTAGGAAGGCAAACAAACTCATACAGCAGGAAGAAATCGAATATGAATGTACTCGAAACCTCAGAGAAATACTAAGTCATATTGATCTAAATGCCAGTTAAAATCAAAGAGATCCTTCTATGGAGGGAAATGACATACAGTACATGAATACCCTTGGTAGTGATCAAAACCTAGTTGAAGATCCAGAGTATTAGTCCAAGCAAAAAAGGAGTTTGGCAGAATTATAATTAGGTAGTCAGATAGCTTTGAAGAAGAATAGCTATGCAGTCAAGGGGACCTGATCCCGGTAAAGTGGATTCAGAATGAAGAAACTCAGTCACTGAGTAGGCAGGGCATATTATGAAGGCTGTAGTCTTCAAGTGGTACTTAGATTGTCCATCAACGTTGTTATTGAGATTTCTCCCTAAATTGTCAAGATACATTATAGGTGTAACTACAGGGAACATCTAACATTGTCAATAGTGTTTTCTTAGATTATATTCAATAATCCATAAGTAGAAATTTCTCCTAGAAAATGTATATGTGTAACATTTAATACAAATGATTACATTTGTGAATAGCATAAACTACTTATGCCAATCTAGTAGATAACTTATTTGCTTGGGTAGTTTTAGCTCTAATACAAAATCCCTTCTTTTCATTTACAAAAACATGCAAACAAAAGGAGATGAAGCAGGTTTATAACTTTCAAAGGGTCGAGATGGTCCATTTATGTGGTGCCTGGCACAGAAACTAGGAGCTTCAAGGTGCTCTTGTCAGTCACAATATTACCATGTCCAAGTGGTGGTTTTGGATGGGAGTGTGAGGCAGAGTTGGGAGGAACAGAAGAGATGAGAATTTTGTAGAAAATGTCCTACTAAGTCCTCAAGCCATAATATATAACCCTTTTCTTGTGATCTAAACCTTAATAATACCAGGTCCTTTACAGTTTCTGTTGAATGTCAAGACAAAATGAGAGACTGGTAGGTCACTCAACAGTTAACAAAAATATTTACTTAGCCCACTGCTGGAGAATAGTCAGAAGGAATAGACACTGAGGGCATTTCATGCTAATTCAGCTAATAGTAACTCTCTTGCCTGAATTGACCATCATAATACTAGGATATCTGATTCCAGCACCTTCTCTAATGAATTCAATATTTTATTTTAAAGAGAAACTAGCTTAATTTGCATGGGGGCAGTGTTTAGTTTGTTGCTAGTGCTACACTTTTTCCAAAGGGACAGTCACCCTCACTAACTGCCTAACATGACCACTCGCAGAGTAGGCAAGTCAATTGATTTGAAAAAGCAACACAGTTTGGAGGAGAGACTGTAGGTAATATTCACGAGAAAGATAGAACTACTATTACCACTTGACCACCATCTTCCCTCAGATCCCAAAGGAAACAGCTCAGGACACTGAAGAATAACAATGCTTACAGCAACTGTCCACAGTCATCATCCTGAGAAGCAAGCACCTCAGAAATACTCTAACAGTGATATCTGGAGCTCTGTTCCCAGAATCAGGAAGACCTGAGTTGAAATGTAGCCTCAGACAATTACTAGCAATGAGACCCTGACCAAGTCACTCAAATCTCTGCTTGCTTCAGTTTCTTCATCTGTAAAATGGAGATAATGATAGCACCTATGTTCCAGAACTGTGAGAACTAAATGAGAATTGTAAATTACTTAGCATAGTGCTAATCACACAGTAAGCTCAAAATGAATGTTAACTGTTTCTAACTATTATTATCTAGAAGATCTACCTAAAAAAGAAAATTAGTGTCACCAAAACCCTTGCCATTACCAAAAGATTGAGCATCAGAAACTGATTTGATTTGTGTCAGTGGCAATGTCATCAAACAAGAAGTATCAATATCTCTTTTACCATTGTACACTAAGGACCATGAGATTTTGCCATCTTATTTGAAGCTTAAACCTTTCTTATGTGTTATGTTTCTTCACTAAAATGTGAACTCCATGACAGTAAAAGTTGCCTTATTTTTTTACTTGTATCCTCAATGTTTTGCACATTATAAGTACTTAATAAAAATATTATTTATCCATTCCTTCAATTCTAAAATCAAAAAAGAAAATAATTCTATGAAGCACTTCTCATAAGAAACTTCGCTACATCAGTAAAAATAAAGAAAGATTCAAAGGCAAAGAAACAGGAAAACAGACACAAATCAGTAGACATCAGAGCCAGAGAGACCATTAAACCACAATATGTTGCAGGTTCTGACCTAGGACTTCTAATATTTTGACAGACTTAGTCTATCCCAAAGATTGCTTCAAAAACCATAATCAAAGGAATGCCACAAGAATATTGCCTAGTTACTTAATGATTATGGTAGAAAACTAAGTGTAACTATTTTTAGTAATGAGAGTAATCAATGTGTTTTACGTGGAAAATATATGAATCTAATAATTGGGTTAACTGTAGAGACTTAAGTACTGGGACCTAGCATATGGTGTATAGCTATTGTCCATGTAAGATATATGTGTCTATATGGGTGTGTCTAGATGTGCCTTCCACAGTGACAGGAATGGTTGCCTCTGGTGTCTCCTTTTACCATCCTCCCAGGAGTACTTGGATTCCTGCTAGGGTCATAGAGAAAAACAGGAGATTCCTACCACAAGGTTAGATACATTATTCTTCTTAGAGAAGAAGCACGTATAGAATTATTCCTATTTGTCGTTCCTCACATATTTTTGGTTTTGGATAAATAATTTTGAGTTTGAAGCTATATTGTTGATTGCTATCAATCCGAGGCTTCTTTCTCCCATCCCCGAAAGTGTCAGTTACACAAAGGTCACTCATTGTCAATAGGAAATACACCCATTTATCCAAGCTGAAAGAATATATAAATAAGTGAATTTCTATAGTTTAAGATATATAAGATAATACCCAGTGTGAATGACCTCTCCCACTGGGAGTGAGATCTCTCAGTTTAAGAGGGGGAGAGAGAGAGAGAGAGGGGAGGGGGAGGGAGGGAGAGAGGAGGAGGGAGGGAGGGAGGGAGGGAGGGAGGGAGGGAGGGACAGAGTTTCTGATCTCAGGTAAGGGGAATTTGCTGGGAGTCTCTAATGTGAAAAGCTAATGAAAGTTATATGATGGACATGCTGGGTCCTCTATGCATGAGCTTCTTGAAGTGGTCATTAAATCTTTTAAGAGACCAACACTCCTTCTCTCTAAAACTCTTTTCAACTTCTTCTGTTATATAGACATGGAGAATTAGAAATAATGCTGAGAAGTGTCTTACGCAAAATTGTCTTGAGCCCCTGTATACAGTAAGATCTAGATTCATTGGGAAGTTAGGTTCGAAGATGAGAACAATCTAGTGGCAAGAATGACTTGCTGATAAGATAGTCAGCTGTTTCCTTAGGTTCCTTATCCTTTGGCTCATGACTGAGAAGTGCCAACTTTCAGCAATGAGGGAGAAAGAAAACAGAAAGAACATTAGAGAAATCTGGTTACAAATGTTTTTACTTCCCTTAGATATTCCTAATTACCTTATTTATGTCTTCAGTTTGATATAAATAACACTAAAGTACATTTACACATAGTTTTAGAATTAGCGAGTGTTTTATTGTATTAGGTCAAGGTTTCTTAACTTGGGATCTGTGAACCTTTTTTTTAATAATCACTGCAAAATGTTTGGTTTTCTCTGTAATTCTGTTTTCCATTCTATGTGCTTGAAAATATTATTCTAAAGACTCTTTCATAGATTTCACCAGACTTCCGAAGTGGATCATGATAAAAAGAGGTTAAAATTTCCTGTATCAGATACATATTTACTCTGAACTCTTAATTTATCTATTCTATTGATCTCTTCATTGGAAATATACTGCACTTCCTGTATGTTCCCTTAGATATGTGTAAACTTTCTTCCCCCAGAATTATTGACAGCAAAACTCTGAGAACAGCAAAACAAATGTGAGTTATGCTACTACACTGCTCCTCTGCTGGAATGATACCTTATAAGTCTCATAAATGTTTTTTTTTAATCAAAGTATTCCTTTTCAAAGTCAAATCCTGACTAGAGAAACAAACAAAAAAGCAATAACAACAAGGAACTGCCAATCAAACCACTGTTTTCCAAAAATTTCTATTCTAAATTAACAAAAATATTGAAATTTCGATGAGGATCTGAGTTAGAAAAATAAAGGCAGATTAAATATTCAAAACATCACATCATTGGCAAAGCCAGTCTTATGAGCATGCTTAAGCAAGTACACTGGTGATCTTGCTATAATGCGTGCAAATGAACAGATGGCCAATTTATAGAATCCAGGTAGAAAGAAACAGGATTTGGCAGGTCCATAGAAATGTAGTTAATTTAACCAAGTGACTGACAATGTTCAGGATTTATTGTAACAGAAACAACAAAGGTGAAAGAAAACACCTTTTAAATAAATATCTAAATAAATATAAAAAAAACACTTTTTCTCAATCTCTCTCTTTCCTCCCCCCTTCTTTCCTTCCCTCCTTCCCTCCTTTCGTCCTTCCTTCCTTCCTTCCTTCCTTCCTTCCTTCCTTCCTTCCTTCCTTCCTTCCTTCCTTCCTTCCTTCCTCTCTCTTTCCCCCTTTCTTGCTCTCTCCTTATCTTCCTTCCTCCTTTTCTATATGGCATGGTTTTGAATGTGAAAAATGGTAATTTTTAATTGTTTAATATTTTGTATTTGTTTTTCTTTTGGGAACTGCTTACTCATAACCTTCGATCATTTTCCACTGGAAAACGGCTCTTGATTGCACAAATACACGCATATATGTGTATGTATATACATAAATATATACAGATACATATGTGTGTATGTGTAAAATCAGATCTTTATTAGAAATATCAGGTACAGAGATTTTTTCCACAAAATCACCACTTTTCTATCCTATTTGCATAAATTTTGTTTCTATAAAAGTTATTCATTTCAATTTATTCAAAATTATCTATTTTATTTCTTACCATAACCTTTATCGCTTACTGGGGAAACATTTCCCCATGAGTGCTTAAAAAAATTCTTCCATTTTCCTCCATTTTTTCAATGCTGTGATTTCTCTTCCCCATCCCCCATCCCAAAACTTATACATTAATTTGAAATTTATTTTGGAATATAATATAAAATGCTGACTGTTATTATTAAATTTCCCCAAAGCTGCTGATATAAAATAGCAATCCTTTCTCATGTAGTTTACATTTTCTGGTTTACCAAATATCAATTTGGTAATTTTTTTTTGCATTCTTGATTATATAATCAATTCCATTTCCCATTATGAGTATAGAATATAGAATTGCAGATTCAAAATTTAGAGTTACAGAGGAAAAGAAATGAACAGTGTCCCACCTCTGTTGGATACGTTTAAAAACTGGCTAATTTACTCAAAGACTCTTAGAAAGGAGAAAAGATGACCAGCCTTTAATATTCCTCTGACCATTTGATAATGTTAACACAACTGAGAAGAAAGCACGAGGAAAGGTGTATGAGCAAGGTGTCTTCATATTTTCTCCTTTTTATTTCACATTCCCTTTCTATAAACTATTGTTTCCAAATGACGTTTTACCAAAGGCCAGAGTGGAGATGCTACTTCTGTTCCTCCCTTTTCAGGTAGGACTATAATATATGAAGTTTCCGTGTTGGCCATTGCATGTAAAGGCAAATGAAAATCAAGGACATCTATCACTTTATAATCACTTTATAATTCATCAGGTCGTTCTCCAACATTTCTCAGGAAATTAAGCACTTGGATGGCCATCTTTATCTCCTCCCAAGTAATGCCATTATACTAGGGGTCTTGAATATTCAAGTAGATGCTTCATCTTACTCCTTAACCTTCAGCTTTCACAACCTCCTAAAGTTGAAAGACACATGTTTTTACCATTAGATTTTGCAATTAATACAAGTATTCCCCTTTCCTAATTAGGAACTCTACTCCTCTCCTATGTGATCATGAATTCCTGTCTTTCCAGTTGTCCCTATGTTTCTACTACTACTATACTACAAATACACCATTACTACTATACTCAACTAGTAGATCCTTGCCTATTTCTTACTCTCACTGAGAATTACATTTGCTCCAACATTCAGTATTTATGTGTATATGTGTGTATATGCATACATACCCATATATGTATATGCATAAACATATTATATATACATACATTATATATACACATGTGCATACATACATGCAAAGCAGAAGCACTATGTATTATAATGTGTTTAAGTGTGTGTTTGTGAGCTATTCCACATTTGAGTCTAAGCTCATTATAGGGACTTTTTCATGGAATGAATGAATTAAAAAAAAACATTTATTAAGCATTAGTATTATATGAAACATATTAAGTACTAGGAATACAAAAAGGAAAAAAAATATACAGTGTTTCCCACTCTGAAGGAACTCACATCCTAATGGGGGAGAAACTACATATGGAAAGTTTCAGTTGCAAGTCATATGGAAAGGTCTTATGGTTTCCAGGGTGCAGCAGTGAAGCATATGATAATACTTCTTTATTGTCTATTCCATTGATAAAATCGTATCAGTATGTTATGCTCAAATATTTGATAATGCCAAGGACTTTGGTGATAAGGACATTTTTCCCCCTCTTTATCATTCAGTATCTGTGGCTATAGGATCTGTAGGAACAGTTGCCAGATTGTTGCTCTACAATATTTTCTTTCCAGAATGACATCTGAAGGATTGATATGCCTTGTTTCAGCTAGGCTGGTTTTCCTACCCTGAAGGTGATTGTTGATGGATATAACTGAACCCTCCCCCATATCAGTCTTTTCCCCATATGATGGATGTGAGGACTGGACTGAAAACAGCACCAATAGAAGTGAGTGGGGTGCTACCACTCAATGACTCCTGTGCATATCTACATGTTGGTGGCAATTATTCAGCAGTTGTTGCTTGTTGTATAAGGAAGATAAAATCCTTCCATACAATGATTTCCGCACAACCTACTGAGCTGGATGAAGGTCCAGTTGTTTGGAGGACTTGCTATTCCCAAGACTCTTTTGGTTGATCTGTCTCCATCAGGGTCTGAAGGAGGAAAGAAGTCAAGATGGTGATGGTGGTTTGACTTGCCAGAAACATAAGAACTCCTTTCTCTTTCCCATTTTTTGTACTTGTACTCACAATGCTTAGTACAGTGCCTGACACAAAGCATGTGTTTAATAAATGCTTTTTGATTGATTGGTGGATCTCAAATTGCCAGAGAGTTCCTTATAAGAGGTTTCCTTGGTCTCTCACCCCATTAACTTAGATATTTCCCATATGGGAAATATTACTAGCTGTATAGACCTATCCATAATTAGTCTTTTTGTCTCTAGTGTATGGAGCTTCATGGTCAGTTCTATCTTTCACCTTTTCTTAGATCTTTAGAGATTCATCAGTGAACATTTCATAATACTGATTCCTATGTAAGTGCATGACTTGGCATTTTACTTAGTAACCTTTGTTCATGGCTTCTCTGATTCTGGAATTAAAAGTATATTTTTTTCTTAGACATTTTAGTCATATTTCAAAGCCAAGTGTATATACCATGAGTTTTGCATCTCTTCTTACTAGTTCAGGCAAATTTAATGAATTCTTCCTCTCTGAACTCTTCCTCTTGTTGTTTTTTCTATTTCTTTGGTACTTAAGACAAATATAATCCTAATTACTCAGAAATAAATCCTGTAGGGTTTACAACCAGAATACTGGAATCGGGATAGGAGAGTCAAAGTGACTTTTGTTCGTGGGTATAAAGTTTCTCTTTTGGCAGCAGCTACAGTCAAATTTTGTTGTATGTCTATTAATTCAAGATACTTTAAAGTACACTGAACTAAGATTATTAACACCCCATTATTGTACTGTCCCTAACGCACATGGCACATAATTGACATTTACAATAGGCTTATTGATTGATTAGGTGATAGATTGTAGGGTCAGGTGTCTCCCCCACAAACCTTGTGACTCTGAGTGTTGGGCCAGATTTCCACCTCTCCCAAGATGATTACATGCATGTACTTTCTGCCTGTTTCCTTCTTCCCAGACAGGATTTCGTGCTCCTAGGATAAATTAATTTATTCCCCTTTAAAAGGTCCCTCCCTGTTTTGCTGTTAATGCCTGTCTTGAATGTTTCATCATTATCTAGAGCTTAATAATTTGTACCTCATAGTTAAGAAGGACTTTAGAACAAATCCAGTGCAAAACACATCTGAAAAAAAGAATCCCCTCCACTTCATAGCCAAAAGGTCACCCAGACTTATTTGAAAATTTTCAGTAATTGGGAACTAATTACTTCTGGCCACAAAACATTCTACTATGGGACAATTCTGATTGTTAGGTTTGTCTTCACCAGAAGTCTAAATTGCTTTTCTGTAATTTTAGGACATTGGTCCTTTTTCTGCATGGTGAAGCAGAAATATGCCAGCCCTTCAATTACTTGAAGACAACTAACTCTGCAACTTGCTAATTATACGACCCTTGACAAATACTTCCTGCGACCCATTTACACTCCTTCCCCCAATCCCTCCTCTATTTTCACCACAGGTGAATATATTCCTAGTTATCGTTCAGATGCATGTAGTCTTTTATTATAATCACTTGCATACACATCTTGCCATCTTTTTGTTTTACAGGACAAGAAATATGTGTTTTTATTTTTTGTATACCAATGTCACCTACCACAAGTAGATCTTGACTGAATGACTGAACAAATGAATAAAGAAGGAGTCATCCCTCCTAAGGATTTTCCTGATTTTTTCACATGTTGTTAAAAGTTTACATGTTACTTAGTTGATTCAAACCATGGGTGGTCTTCTTACAAGCCCTCCTCTTACTTTTTTCATAACTCTTTTTGGGGTAAGGAAGATCATTGAGAAACTTTTATAGAAATAAATTGAATATAGAGAATGATTTTTAAAAGAAACTTTTTCCACTTAACAATTATCTATTAAACCATTCCAGATGTGAAATTTTACTCACTTTGTAACCTTCTAGAGCATATTTACTTGTTTTCTGGAAGAAGGTAAATAGAGAGCCATAAAATAAAATCTATACAATTAAAAATGAAGGTTAGCAGCATGTTACACATTATTATTTGTAAATTTTCACTCACCATAAACATGTTAATGAAAAAATATGTTAGTTCTTAACAGAGGAAGAAACTTTTAAAAAACATTTCTGTTGATTTCTTCCGTAAAATAAAACCTTATAGTCTGTATCGAATTTGAATTCCTTTTGTGTAATTCCTGTAAAAAAGAATTAGATAAGTACCAAGAATACTATTTAACAGGTTTTAATACATATATATATGTTCCTTGAAAAGATCCAACAGATATTTTGAGCAGATAAATGTTATCTGTAGTGTGGAGTAATTTTTTTTTAAATAATTCATGATTAGTGTAAAAATTGTGAGTTTTGGGGGCTGAGCCAAGGTGACGAAGTAGAAAGACGCATATACACATAGCTCCGAACGCACAAACCACAGAACGGCAGAGGGAACTGACCCAGGGCTAATTCTGCACCCAGAGACCACGGAATATTGGAGCGAGGGAGATTTCTGTTCCAGAGAGACCTGCAAACCTCTCACGGGGGGGTCCTTCGCGCCAGGGACTGGCCGCCGGGGCGGAAGAAGAGAGCAGCCCCACCGCGGCAGCGACACCGTGAGAAAAAGATCCGAGAGGGCTACGGGACTTGATCTCCAGCGGCCACGCAGGTCCCCCCACCCACAGAGGGACTTGCAAACCTCTCGCAAAAGGTCCATCGCGCTGCAGACACGGTGCCCAGCCCGGACCTGCAGCGGCGACGGCGGCCAAGGCTCCAAGAGACACAGTCCTGAGAGGGCTCCGGGGGCGGGATCTTCAGCAGCTGCACGGGCCCCCACCAACAGGTGACTGACGGGGGTAGGTGAGAGAGTCTCTTTGGCGGGTTGAGAGGGAAGCGTGGTGCCCCCATAGCTCGGGACCCCCCGGGAGGTGGGGGCTGAGAGGCGGCTGTGAACGGGGGCTCCCCAAACGACCAGGAGCCTGGATCCATTGTGGAAGGTCTGTGTATAAACCCCCTGAGGGAATTGAGCCAGAGAGGCGGCCTTGCCCTTGACCACCTGAACTTAATTTAACACTGAATAACAGCCCTGCCCCCGCCAAAAATCCTAAGGGGAGAAGCAGCATTTGAATCTCAGTCCCCAAATGCTGGTTGGGAGGACCAGGAGGTGAGGTGGATGTGAGGAGAACATTCAGAGGTCAGGCCACTAGGGGGAGACAATGCCAAGAAAAGGGAAAAGAAATAAAACTATTGAAGGGTACTTTATCAGAGAAAAAACACTTCCTCCCTTCCTTTCTGATGGGGAGGAACAAGGCTTGCCATCAGGCAAAGACACAGAAATCGAGGATTCTGTGTCCCAGCCCACCCAATGGGCTCGGGCCATGGAAGAGCTCAAGAGGAATTTTGAAAATCAAGTTAGAGAGGTGGAGGAAAGACTGGGAAGGGAAATGAGAGGGATAAGGGAGAAGCATGAAAAACAGATCAGCTCCCTGATAAAGGAGAACTAAAAAAATCTTGAAGAAATTGGCACCTTGAGAACTAGCCTAACTCAGCTTGCAAGGGAGGTGCAAGGGGCCAATGGGGAGAAGAATGCTTTCAAAAGCAGAATTAAACAAATGGAAAAGGAGATTCAAAAGGTTACTGAAGAAAATAGATCTCTCAAATCTGGAATGGTACAAATGGACGCTTTGGACTTTTTGAGAAAGACAGATATCTCAGAACATACCGCGCAATTTCGAAAAATGGAAGATAATGTGAAATATCTTATTGGAAAAACAACTGACCTGGAAAATAGAATCAGGAGAGACAATGTAAAAATTCTGGGACTACCTGAAAACCATGATCAAAAGAAGAGCCTAGACATCATCCTCCACGAAATTATCAAGGAAAACTGCCCTGAGATTCTAGAACCAGAAGGCAAAATAAATATTCAAGGAATCCGCGGAACACCGCATGAAAGAGATCCAAAAAGAGAAAGTCCTAGGAGCATTGTGGCCAAATTCCAGAATTCCCAGGTGGAAGAGAAAATATTGCAAGCAGCTAGAAAGAAACAATTCAAGCATTGTGGAAATACAATCAGGATAGTACAAGATCTGTCACCTTCTACATTGAGGGATAGAAGGGAATGGAATAGGATATTCCAGAAGTCAAAGGAACTAGGACTGAAGCCAAGAATCACCTACCCAGCAAAACTGAGTATAATAGTTCAGGAGAAAAAATGGTCTTTCAATGAAATAGAAGACTTTCAAATTTTCCTGATGAAAAGACCAGAGCTGGAAAGAAAATTTGACTTTCTAACACAAGAATGAAGAGAACCATAGGAAGGTGAACAGCGGAGAGAAATCATAAGGGACTTACTAAAGTTGAACTGTTTACATTCCTACATGGAAAGACAATATTTATAACTCTTGAAACATTTCAGTATCTGAGCACTGGGTGGGAGTACACACACACACACACATGCACACACGCACACATACATAGAGACAGAGTGCACAGAGTGAATTGAAGAGGATGGGATCATGTACTAAAAAAAAAATGAAATCAAGCAGTGAGAGAGAAATATTGGGAGGAGAAAGGGAGAAGTTATATGGGGCAAATTATCTCTCATAAAAGAGGCAAGCAAAAGACTTATTAGTGGTGGGATAAAGAGGGGAGGCAAGAGAAAAACATGAGATCTACTCTCATCACATTCCACTAAAGGAAAGAATATAATGCACACTCATTCTGATAGGAAAACCTATCTCATAATACAGGAGAGTGGGGGACAGGGGCACAAGCAGGAAGGGGGGGAGGATAGAGGGGAGGGCATGGGGAGGAGAATGCAATACGAGGTCGACACTCACGGGGAGGGAAAGGACCATAAGAAAATAAAAGTAATGGGGGACAGGACAGGATGGAGGGAAATATAGTTAGTCCTATACAACACAACTAGTATGGAAATCATTTGCAAAACTAAACAGATATGGCCTATATTGAACTGCCTGTCTTCCAAGGGGAAGGGGTAGAGAAGGAGGGAGCTAGAGAAGTTGGAACTCAAAGTGTTAGGACGAAATGTAATGTTCTTACCACTGGGTAACAAGAAATACAGGTTAAGGGGTCAAGAAAGCTATCCGGCCCTACAGGACAAAAGAGAAGACGGAGACAAGGGCAGGGAGGGAGGATAGAGCAGAGTGCAGATAGGTCACAGGGGCAATTAGAAAACTAGGGTCTGGGGGGGGGGAGGGGGAAAAAGGGGAGAAAATTTGTAACCCAAAATTGTGTGAAAATAAATGTTAAAAGTTTAATAAAAAAAAAAAAATTGTGAGTATTGCCATTACCAGTCCATAAAATCAGGGAACTTTTACCTTGATAAAGTGGCACATGACTAAAATTGAAGTAAGGAAAAGATAAATTATGAAGAGATAAATGTTGTACTTCAAAAATATAAAATAAATTTTTCTATGAAAAATTTAAAAGCTTGGAAAAAGTTTCATTGGGCTTAAAAGACAACTTCCATGAAGATGATTTTGAGGATAGAGCATGGCATTAGGGTTCAGGAAAGGTTGTATAACACAAATAAAATGTAATAAGCTTTGCTTAGGACTGCTTCACATGATGTTGGTTTTTGTTGCTGCATTTCTATTGTGTACCACTATTAGGAGTAGTATAAACTCCTCAGCAGTTTACCAGGAAGCAGGTACTACAGTGGAGAGAGTACTAAGTCTGGGATCAGAATTTAAGTGTGGTATTTGATACTACCTATGTGATCCTGGAAAAGTCATTTAATTTGTTTGCCTCAGATTTCTCAAGTGTAAAATGAGGAAGAATAACAATACTTTCTGCCTAGGGCTTATGTGAGGATAGAATAAGATAATTATTGTTAAAAAATGTTTACCATAGCACTTGCCATTGCAGATACAATATAAATGTGTATTACTTCCTCTGTTAAATTATTTTAATTCCATATAGACTATTTTATGACTAAAATGATCTATGATCAAGTCTTTCCTAACACACTGAAGGAAAAAAAAGGCAAATACACATTACCTGACAAATTGCTTTTTTATTTTCATAGGCAGCTATGTGGCGCAATGCATAATGTGTGGAACCTGGAGTTAGGAAGAACTAAGTTCAAATTTGGACTCAGACACTATTGGTTGTGTGACCCTGAGAAAGTCACTTAATCTATGTCTGCCTCAGTTTCCTTAAGTATAAGATGGGGATAATATAAGCGTCTACCTCCCAAGAATGTTGTGGAGAACAAATGAAAAAGTTCCTATTATACTACCTGAGACATTGTAGGTGCTTTATAAGTGCTTGTTTCCTTCCTCTAACTGATTATTGGAGCATTTAGGCTGATTCAATATTTGTTTTATTTTGTTGACAGAGAGAGGGAGTGAGTGAGTATGTGTGTGTGTGTGTGTGTGTGTGTGTGTGTATGTGTGTGTGTGTGTGTGTGTGAGAGAGAGAGAGAGAGAGAGAGAGAGAGAGAGAGAGAGAGAGAGAGAAGTGTTTTAGATCTCTGATTTTATATGTGTAGGAAACTCATTGACACTCCATTCATCAGTGTAAAGCAGCAACTAATTTGTAACTTAGTCTTATACTGAGAAAATAAATGATTTGATTGTGATAATATTGTCAATATTTGAATTCAGATCTTCTGGTCTGCAATACTGACTCTGTACCATAAATTATTGATTAGGCCATTATGACATTGTCTTTATAATCTAAAATATATTTATTATTTACTTAGGCTGATCATTAATTATTTAGAACCTGATAAGTTAAAACCAACAACTATAATTGCTGTGTATGCTGATTTTGAATACTAAGCACACTGCTAGTAATCTCTGTTCTTATGAATCATTATTTCTAGATTAAAATGTCATATGTCTAGATTAGATCAGTAATTGCTTACATTGTCCACATTTTTTTGTGCATTCAGATAAGAGTTAAATTAATGAAAGTTTTTCTTTCCAATCAGTTTAATAAGTTTAATTACAAATGTGACAAACACTTTTGAACTCCAAAATATTATTTGGCTTCAAACACTTTTTCCTACTTAGTTTTCCTATGCCTTTTAAGACAAGTGAGTTAGGAGGTGAAGCCAAGATGGCAGAGTGAGAGCAACTACTCACCTAAACTCTAAGATAAACTCTTTCAGATACCACTACAAAGGGAATATGAAGAGATTTTGGAGGGACAGAATTCAATAGGAGACAGACTGTGGCAGATTGACAACTCAGGACAGAGTGGAAGGTCACCAGGAAGAATTTATTGTGTGGGACAGGAGGAGAAAACCATGCACAGTGCACAGACTGTACCTGAGCCTTTCCTGCCAAGAAGGAAGCCCCAGGTGGTCTGAGACAGCAATCCCACCGAGAAATCTGGGCCATATCAAATCAAGACAGGAGTCCAACAGAAGCAAGTAAATGAGAGCTGCTCGTGAGACTATCAGCCTGCAGATTAAGTGTCTGTAAGTCACCTACTTGAACTTCCAGGAGTCAAGATGGCAGAGTGATCAGTAAATTCTCTCCCCTTCCCCTTGTTGATCATGAAATGCCGATAAAGCATTTTCCCAGGAAAAATCCTAGAACAGTGGGATCAGCTGAAGGGGCACACTCTTAGGCTGAGAGGCTAGGAAAATCACTAAGGAGGGTCCCTCTTGCTGTGACTGAAGGGGACCAGTGCAGCACCAGAGCTCTCCCAGACAGCCCCACCTCATCAAACCCAGAGGTAGATACTGAGCCCCAGGGGAGTGGAACTTACAACTTCCAATACCTGGAAGCCAGGGGTGCCCCAGCACCCCAGGGGAATCGAGGATACAATGGCACAGATGGGTCTATCAAACACTGAAATTGCCTATGCTCTAGCGCAGCAGAGATCTCCTGTAGCAAGACAACCCCACTCTCACATTTAATGCATCTAGTTCCAGGATAACTCTGGGGAAACACAGAAAATCTTCACCTGGTCTCTACTTTCTAACACCAGTCAGCTTAGCACAGATAAGCTGAAGCATCTTAGCTTCTAGCTGAAAGAACAAGAGGCCACAGCAAACAAAGCCTCAAGTTCAAGACACAAGAACTGTGGGACAGAGCACCTTGTGCCCCAAAAGCAGAAATGTACTTTTAAAAGTGAGGAAAAGGGGGAATAATCATGAGTAAGAAGCAAAGCAGAAAAGAAAAGACCATAGAATATATCTATGGGGGCAAGAAAAAAAAGACAAATATCAAAGAGGTCAGCATTGAGACTGTACTACTATATGAAACTTCAGAAGGGAATGTGGTCTGGTCTGAAAATCAAAGAGCATTCTTGGAAGAGCTGAAGAATTATTTTAAAGGGCAAACTAGAGAAATGGAAGAAAAAGAAACTGGCAAATAATTTTTAAAACATAAAAAAAGAAATCACAGAAGAATTTAAAAGAAAAATTGGACAAATGGAAAAGGAAGTACAATATATGACTGGAGAAAATAACTCCTGAAAAGGAACAATTGAACAAATGGAAAAGGAGATGAAAAAGCTAACTGAAGAAAAAATTTGACAAAAATTAGAATCCGGCAAGTAGCAGCTAATGACACCACGAGACATCAAGAATCATTCAAACAGAATATAAAGAATGAAAACATAGGGGCGGAGCAAAGATGGCGGAGTAGAAAGACGCACATACACATAGCTCCGAACCCAAAACCCACAGAACGGCTACAGGGGAGAAACTCACGGCGAATTCCGTACCCAGAGGCCACAGAATATTGGAGCGATGGAGATTTCTGTTCCAGAGGGACGTGCAAACCTCTCGCAGGGGGTCCTTCGCACTGAGAACTGGGCGCCAGGACTGGGAGCTGAGGGCAGCCCTGCCGCTGCCAGGGCACCGAGAGGAAAAGACCCGAGCGGTCTTCAGGGACGGGATCTCCAGCGGCCAGGCGGGTCCCTCCACCCACAGAGGGACCTGCAAACCTCTCGCAAAAGGTCCGTCGTGCTGTAGACGCGGAGTACAGCCCAGCCCAGACCTGCTGCAGCCACGGCACCAAGAGAAACAGATCCGAGCAGGCTTCAGGGACGGGATCTCCAGCGGCTGCACAAGTCCCTCCGCCACAGGTGACGGGGGTCGATGACAGAGTCTCTTTGGCGGGTCGAGAGGGGTGTGGGGTGCCCCCATAACTCAGGCCCCCCGGGAGGTAGAAGCTGAGAGGCGGCTGCAGACCAGGGCTCCCCAAGCGGGCGGGAGCCTGGATCCGTTGTGGAAGGTCTGTGCATAAACCCCCTGAGGGAACTGAGCCTGAGAGGTGGCTCTGCCCCAACCAGACCACCCGAACTTAATCTCACATTGAATAGCAGCCCTGCCCCAGCCAAAAGCCCTAAGGCTGGAAGCAGCATTTGAATCTCAGTCTCCAAACACTGGCTGGGAGGATCAGGAGGTGAGGTGGGTGTGAGGAGAATATTCAGAGGTCAAGTCACTGGCTGGGAAAATGCCCAGAAAAGGGAAAAGAAATAAGACTATTGAAGGTTACTTTCTTGGTGAACAGGCATTTCCTCCCTTCCTTTGTGATGAGGAAGAATAATGCTTACCATCAGGCAAAGACACAGAAATCAAGGCTTCTGTGTCCCAGCCCATCCAATGGGCTCAGGCCATGGAAGAGCTCAAAAAGAATTTTGAAAATCAAGTTAGAAAGGTGGAGGAAAACCTGGGAAGAGAAATGAGAGAGATGAAAGAAAAGCATGAAAAGCAGATCAGCTCGCTGCTAAAGGAGACCCAAAAAAATGTTGAAGAAATTAATACCTTGAAAACTAGCCTAACTCAATTGGCAAAAGAGGTTCAAAAAGCCAATGAGGAGAAGAATGCTTTCAAAAGCAGAATTAGCCAAATGGAAAAGGAGATTCAAAAGTTCACTGAAGAAAATAGTTCTTTCAAAACTAGAATGGCACAGATGGAGGCTAAGGACTTTGTGAGAAAGCATGATATCACAATACAAAACCAAAAGAATGGAAAAATGGAAGATAATGTGAAATATCTCATTGGAAAAACAATTGACCTGGAAAATACATTCAGGAGAGACAATTTAAAAATTTTGGGGCTACCTGAAAGCCATGATCAAAAGAAGAACCTAGACATCATCTTCCATGAAATTATCAAGGAAAACTGCCCTGAGATTCTAGAACCAGAGGGCAAAATAAGTATTCAAGGAATCCACAGAACACCGCCTGAAAGAGATCTAAAAAGAGAAACTCCTAGGAACATTGTGGCCAAATTCCAGAGTTCCCAGGTCAAGGAGAAAATATTGCAAGCATCTAGAAAGAAACAATTCAAGTATTGTGGAAATACAATCAGGATAAGACAAGATCTAGCAGCCTCTACATTAAGGGATCAAAGGGAATGGAATAGGATATTGCAGAAGTCAAAGCAACTAGGACTAAAACCAAGAATCACCTATCCAGCAAAACTGAGTATAATACTTCAGGGGAAAAATTGGTCTTTCAATGAAATAGAGGATTTTCAAGCATTCTTGATGAAAAGACCAGAGCTGAAAAGAAAATTTGACTTTCAAACACAAGAATGAAGAGAACCATGAAAAGGTGAACAGCAAAGAGAAGTCATAAGGGACTTACTAAAGTTGAACTGTTTACATTCCTACATGGAAAGACAATATTTGTAACTCTTGAAACATTTCAGTATCTGGGTACTGGGTGGGAGTACACACACACACATGCACACACGCACACATACATAGAGACAGAGTGCACAGAGTGAATTGAAGAGGATGGGATCATATCATAAAAAATTGAAATCAAGCAGTGAGAGAGAAATATATTGGGAGGAGAAAGGGAGAAATTGAATGGGGCAAATTATCTCTCATAAAAGAGGCAAGCAAAAGACTCATTAGTGGAGGGATAAAGAGGGGAGGTGAGAGAAAACATGAAGTCTACTCTCATCACATTCCACTAAAGGAAAGAATAAAATGCACACTCATTTTGGTAGGAAAACCTATCTCACAATATAGGAAAGTGGGGGACAAGGGGACAAGCAGGGTGGGGGGGATGATAGAAGGGAGGGCATGGGGAAGAGAATGCAATTCGAGGTCGACACTGATGGGGAGGGATAGGATCAAAAGAGAATAAAAGTAATGGGGGACAGGATAGGATGGAGGGAAATATAGTTAGTCCTATACAACATAACTATTATGGAAGTCATTTGCAAAACTACACAGATTTGGCCTATATTGAATTGCTTGCCTTCCAAAGGGAAGGGGTGGAGAGGGAGGGAGCTAGAGAAGTTGGAACTCAAAGTGTTAGGACGAAATGTAATGTTCTTACCACTGGGTAACAAGAAATACAGGTTAAGGGGTCAAGAAAGCTATCTGGCCCTACAGGACAAAAGAGAAGACAGAGACAAGGGCAGAGAGGGATGATAGAAGAGAGAGCAGATTGTTCACAGGGGCAATTAGAATGCTTGGTGTTTGGGGGGGAGGGGATAAAAGGGGAGAAAATTTGTAACCCAAAATTTTGTGAAAATGAATGTTAAAAGTTAAATAAATAAAAATAAATAAATAAAAAATAAATAAAAAAGAATGAAAACATAGAAGAAAATGTAAAATATCTAATTGGAAAAACAACTGACCTGGAAAATAGATCCAGGAGAGAAAATCTAAGAATTATTGGTCTACCACAAATTCATGATGAAAAAAAGGAGTCTGGACAATATCTTCCAAGAAATCATGAAGAAAAAGTACAAGAATTCCTAGTTGAAGAGGGAAAAATAGTCATTGAAGGAATTGACTGTTAACCTCCTGAAAGGAATCCCAAAGTAAAACCCCAAGGCATATCCTTCACAAATTCCAGAACTATCAGGTTAAAAGAAAGAAAGAAAATAGTGTAAGAGCCAGAAAGAAACCATTGAAATATCAAGCTGCCACAGTCAGGATCACACAGGACCTTGCAGCTTCTACATTAAAAGATCAAAGAATTGGAATACGGTATTCCATAAGGCAAAGGAGCTGTGACTATAACCAAGGATCAATTACCCAGAAAAGTTGAGCATAATATTTTAGGCAATGGTGTCGACATTCAATGAAATAAGGGATTTCCAGACCTTACTGATGCAAAGGCCTGAGTGCAATAGAAAATTAGAACTTCAAATGCAAGTCTGAAGAGAGGTATAAAAAGGTAAACAGGGGAAAAACTTGTTATTCAATATGGCAAACTGCTTCCATTCTTATAAAGGAAGATGATACTTGTTATTCTTGAGAACTGCATATTTATCATGATATATAAAGTGATATACATAGATAGAGGTAGCGGGTATAAAGTGAATGATGTGAAGATAAAAATGTGATTTAAGAATGTAAAGGAATTGTAACAGGAGATGTGAAAAGGAGGACAGGAAGAGGCACAAAAATATATTACATTTGAGGGAAAAAGGAGAGTGAGATAAAGATTGTTTGAGCTTGAGGGCTGAGATTCAAATGCTGCTTCCCAGCCTCAGGGATAGAATGGCGTGGAATACGATATTGGAGAAGTCAAAGGAACTAGGACTAAAACCAAGAACCACCTACCCAGCAAAACTGAATATAATACTTCAGGGGAACAAATGGTCTTTCTATGAAATTGGGGATCTCAAGTACATAGTGACCCATTGCTTGGGTCTTTGGAGGATAACAAACTTGTCATGCCAGCTGCTTCTGACCAAGCAGTAGTCCAGTGCTGAAAGTATTTGTCATTTTGAAATAACATGGGAAACCATCCTTCTTCCTTTGTGTCTAATTTTGGGCTACAACTCTCCAGATGGCATAAAATGATTGCACAGAGAGAACATGAAGGATGCTGGGTTTTTTTGTTTGTTTGTTTTTTATCTACTTTAATGATATCCCTGTTAATACTGCCTACTTGGGTATCAGACCTAACTAGTTAGACTTGTGTTGTGGTCCCTTACTTTCTTTGACCCTTTTATATTTTTATATGATCTTATGCAAATGTGTTTCTCTAGATGAATCTGTCTAGGCTTAGAGGCAACCATATGAGTTAAAACTATTTGTATTTCTACAAGAGCAGCAGCAGCAGCTGTGGCATTGATGGCAGTATCCCTTTCAATATCAGATTAGTAAGAGAGAAAAGAGGGCAATGATGACTATAGACTGATAAAAATTGGCCTCTGATATCATAGACTTAGCCCCAGTAGGTAAACCTATGAGCATGATGATGTATGCCTTTGTGAAACAAAAGGGGTGATCTGTTTCTCTCCATGAGACTGGAGAATCTCTAAAAGTTTTCTTTTTTATTCCTTAGCTGTAACACCAAAGTGATACCGACAGCAAGCACCATATATATGGAGGTGTATTTCCAGAGTAAATTCACAAAATATAAACTCTCCTCCTCAAAGATAAAGCCAAGATATTTGTTCAGATATCAGAAAGTCAATTCCACCACGGTAACAATGAAGTCTGCACACTTTGCCAATAAAATGAGCACAGCCAGTCCCAAGCCTTACCTCCATTAGGCCTTCCCATAAACAAGATACGTTAGGCAAAATCATGCCCTTTCTCCCTCACACTAGCTGCTCTGCCTCAACTCTGCCTCATTCTCTCCCAGCTCTGCCTTACTTTCTCTCACTTCTGCTCTTCCTGCTCCACCCATTTGTCAAGTTCCAGCCACCATCAACTCCATGTGACTCACACTGTGGGCTAAGTCAAAACACAAAGCAGGTCACATGGGTCCATTAAGGGGCAGGAAAGATCTTTAAATTCTCTTACCTATTATGTCAACGTAGTCCTGGCTATGAATATTCTTTATCAAATATACCTTTTGTATGAGATATTTCCTCACTATTCCTTTTTTTCTTATTTACTTATTTTATTTTATTATTTTATTTTATTTTATTTATTTTTTTATTATTTTTTAATGTTTAACAATCACTGCCATACAATTGAGATTTTATCCCCCCCACACCTACCCCCCACTACCCCCCTCCCTCCCCACGACTGCATACAATTCTGTATAGATTCTACATATACTTTCCTATTGAGTATATTTTCACTATAGTCATGCTATGTAGTCAGACTAAAATAAATGAAAGAATCGTATAACAAATCAGAACATGATACACAAACACATACACATACACAAACATGATCTGCTACATTTTGTGAGTGACTTCCATATTTCTTTCTCTGAGTGTGGAAGGCATTTTGCCTTGAGAAGCACCTTTGGGATTTTTTTTTTATAAGAAGTTTTTGCGTTATTACAAAATTCCAAGTCTACCAGAAAAAAACTCTCGCACACTGTGGTCGTTGCTGTGCACAAAGTTCTCCTGGTTCTGCTCCTTTCGCTCAGCATCAGGTCATATAAGTCCTTCCAGGCCTCTCTGAAGTCTTCTTTTTCTTTTTTTTTTTTTTTTTATTAATTTTTTTATTTTTTTTAATGTTTAACAATCACTGCCATACAATTGAGATTTTATCCCTCCCCACCCCACCCCCCACTACCTCCCTCCCTCCCCACGACTGCATACAATTCTGTATAGATTCTACATATACTTTCCTATTGAGTATATTTTCACTATCGTCATGATATGTAGTCAGACTAAGATAAATGAAAGAATCCGTATAACAAACCAGAACATGATACACAAACAGATACACATACACAAACATGATCTGCTACATTATGTGAGTGACTTCCATATTTCTCTCTCTGAGTGTGGAAGGCTTTTTGCCTTGAGGTCCACCATTGGAATATTTTTTTTTTTTTCAGAAGTTCTTGTGTTATTACAAAAATCTAAGTCTACCAGAAAAAACTCTCACACACTGTGGTTGTTGCTGTGCATAAAGTTCTCCTGGTTCTGCTCCTTTCACTCAGCATCAGGTCATATAAGTCCTTCCAGGCCTCTCTGAAGTCTTCTTGTTCATCATTTCTTATGGCACAATAGTACTCCATTACATTCATATACCATAATTTATTCAGCCATTCCCCAATTGATGGACATCCCCTTGACTTCCAGTTTTTGGCAACTACATAGAGTGCTGCTATAAATATTTTTGTACATGTGGGACCCTTTCCCATTTTTATGATCTCTTGGGGATATAGTCCTAGTAGCGATATTGCTGGGTCAAAGGGTATGCACATTTTTGTAGCCCTTTGGGCATAGTTCCAAATTGCTCTCCAGAATGGTTGGATGCGCTCACAGCTCCACCAACAATGAATTAGTGTTCCAACTCTCCCACATCCTCTCCAGCATTTATCATTTTCTTGTTCTGTCATGTTTGCCAATCTTATAGGTGTGATGTGGTACCTCAGAGTTGTTTTGATTTGCATCTCTCTAACCAATAGTGATTTAGAGCATTTTTTCATATGATTATAGATAGCTTTAATTTCTTCCTCTGAAAATTGCCTGTTCATATCCTTTGACCATTTATCAATTGGGGAATGACTTGTATGATTATACATTTGGGTCAGTTCTCTATATATTCTAGAAATGAGGCCTTTATCCCCGAGCTTAGCTGTAAAAATTTTTTCCCAATTTACTACATCCCTCTGGATTTTGGTTGCATTGGGTTTGGTTGTGCAAAAACTTCTCAGTTTAATGTACTCAAAGTTATCCATTTTGCATTTCATAATGCATTCTATCTCTTCTTTAGTAAAGAATTCTTCCCTTCTCCATAGATCTGATAAATACACTATTCCTTGCTTCTCCAGTTTATTCATGGTATCAATCTTTATACCTAAATCATGTACCCATTTGGACTTTATTCTTGTGTACGGTGTCAGGTATGGGTCTATGCCTAATTTCCGCCACACTGTTATCCAGTTTTCCCAGCAATTTTTGTCAAACAATGAGTTCTTATCCCAGAAGCTGGGGTCCTTGGGTTTATCAAACAGAAGGTTGCTATATTCCTTGCCTACTGCATCTTGAGTGCCAAGTCTATTCCACTTGTCTACCTCTCTGTTTCTTAGCCAATACCAAGTGGTTTTGATAATTGCTGCTTTATAGTACAGTTTAAGGTCTGGTAGCGCTAGGCCACCTTCCCAAGCATTTCTTTTCATTAGTCCCTTTGATATTCTGGACCTTTTGTTTTTCCAAATGAATTTTGATATTATTTTATCCAGCTCTAGAAAGTAATTGTCTGATAGTTTAATTGGTATGGCACTAAATAAG
This sequence comes from Notamacropus eugenii, assembly GCF_028372415.1. Taxonomy (NCBI): domain Eukaryota; kingdom Metazoa; phylum Chordata; class Mammalia; order Diprotodontia; family Macropodidae; genus Notamacropus; species Notamacropus eugenii. The sequence goes on from NC_092875.1 coordinate 382,485,568, forward strand.
TATATTAATTTGGGTAGAATTGTCATTTTTATTATATTAGCACGGCCTACCCATGAGCAACTAATGTTTTTCCACTTACTTAAATCTGAGTTTATTTGTGCAAAAAGTGTCTTGTAATTGTGTTCATATAGTCCCTGGGTTTGTTTTGGCAGGTAGACTCCTAAGTATTTTATACTGTCTACCCTAACTTTAAATGGGATTTCTCTTTCTATCTCTTGCTGTTGAACTTTGTTGCTAATATATAGGAATGCAGAGGATTTGTGTGGGTTTATTTTGTACCCTGCAACTTTGCCAAAGTTGTTTATTAATTCAAGTAATTTTTTACTTGAATCTCTGGGATTCTCTAGGTAAATCATCATATCATCTGCAAAGAGTGATAACTTAGTTTCTTCTTTGGCTATTCTAATTCCTTGAATATCTTTATCTTGTCTAATTGCTACAGCTAACATTTCTAGTACCATATTGAATAATAGTGGTGATAATGGACAACCTTGTTTCACCCCTGATCTTATTGGGAATGCATCTAGCTTATCCCCATTGCATATAATGCTTGCTGAAGGTTTTAGATAGATACTGCTTATTATTTTATGGAAAGTTCCCTTTATTCCTACATTCTCCAATGTTTTTAGTAGGAATGGATGTTGTATTTTGTCAAAAGCTTTTTCTGCATCTATTGAGATAATCATGTGGTTTTTGTTAGCTTTGTTGTTGATGTGGTCGATAATGCTAACAGTTTTCCTAATGTTGAACCAGCCCTGTAGTCCTGGTATGAATCCTACCTGATCATAATGTATTAATCTCGTGATTAGATGCTGTATTCGTTTTGCTAAAATCTTATTTAAAATTTTTGCATCTATATTCATTAGGGAAATTGGTCTATAATTTTCTTTCTCTGTTTTGTCTCTTCCTGGTTTGGGTATCAAAACCATATTTGTATCATAGAAAGAATTTGGGAGGACTCCTTCTTCCCCAATTTTCAAGAATAGTGTATGTAGTATTGGAATTAACTGTTCTTTAAATGTTTGATAGAATTCACTTGTGAATCCATCTGGCCCTGGAGATTTTTTCCTAGGGAGTTCATTGATGGCTTGTTCAATTTCTTTTTCTGAGATGGGGTTGTTTAAGTATTCAACTTCCTCTTCTGTTAATCTGGGCAATTTGTATTTTTTAAAATATTCATCCATCTCGTTTAGATTATCGAATTTGTGGGCATAAAGTTGGGCAAAGTAGTTTCTAATTATTGTTTTAATTTCCTCCTCATTGGAAGTGAGTTCACCCCTTTCATTTTTAATGTTAGTAATTTGGTTTTCTTCTTTCTTTTTTTTGATCAGATTAACCAAAGGTTTATCAATTTTATTAGTTTTTTCATAAAACCAACTATTGGTTTTATTTATTAATTCAATAGTTTTCTTTATTTCAATTTTATTAATCTCTCCTTTGGTTTTCAGTATTTCTAATTTGGTATTTACTTGGGGATTTTCAATTTGTTCTTTTTCTAGCTTTTTCAACTGCAAGCCTAAGTCATTGATCTCCTCTTTCTCTATTTTATTTATGTAAGCATTCAGAGATATAAAACTTCCCCTAATAACTGCTTTTGCAGTGTCCCATAAGTTTTGGTACGTTGTCTCACTATTGTCATTCTCTTGAATGAAGTTGTTGATTGTTTCTATGATTTCTTCTTTAACCCAATCCTTCTTTAGAATTAGATTATTTAGTTTCCAATTGATTTTTGGTTTCTCTTTCCATGGCCTTTTATTACATGTAATTTTTAATGCATTATGATCTGAAAAGGATGCATTGATTATCTCTACCTTTCTGCACTGGATTGTGAGATTTTTATGTCCTAGTACATGGTCAATTTTTGTAAATGTTCCATGTACCGCTGAGAAAAAGGTATATTCCTTTCTATTCCCATTTAATTTTCTCCAAAGATCTATCATATCTACCTTATCCAGAGTTTTATTTACCTCCTTAACCTCTTTCTTGTTTATTTTAAGGTTGGATTTATCTAGTTCAGAGAGGGGGAGGTTGAGGTCCCCCACTAGTATAGTTTTGCTATCAATTTCTTCCTTCAACTCCCCCAACCTCTCCTCTAAGAATCTGGATGCTATACCACTTGGAGCATACATGTTTAGTAATGATATTGCTTCATTGTCTATGGTGCCTTTTAGTAGGATATAGTTTCCATCCTTATCCCTTTTGATTAGATCTATTTCTGCTTTTGCTTTGTCTGAGATTAGGATTGCTACTCCTGCCTTTCTTACATGAGCTGAAGCACAATATATTCTGCTCCATCCTTTGACCTTTATCCTATGTGTATCCCCCCGTTTCAAATGTGTTTCTTGTAAGCAGCATATTGTTGGATTATGGCTTTTAATCCATTCTGCTATCCGTCTCCGTTTTATGGGAGAGTTCATTCCATTCACATTCACAGTTATGATTAATCTGTGTATTTCCCTCCACCCTCCTTCCCACCATTTATGCTTTTAACTCTCCCGTATCCCTTCCCCTCCTCAATAGTATTCACTTTTCTCCCCCTCCTCCTGCAGCCTTTCCCTCCTTCTTTTAGCCCCCCTCCCTTTTGGTCCCCTTTACTCTTATTGCTTCTTTCCTCCCTTTTAGCCACCCTCCCCTTTCTTCCCCCTTCCCCTCCTACTACCTATATAGCTAGTTAGGATTATCTGCTTAAGGTTATTGTTCCTTCCTTTGAACAAATCAGATGAGAGTACCTCTCAAACAATGCTCATCTACCTCCCCTCCTTCCCTCTACTATGGTTTTGTACTTCTTCCTGTGATATAATTTGCCATTTTCTGCTTCCCCCTTTCCACACCTCCTATTACATTCCCTTCTCATACTTAAATCATATTTTTGACATGACATCATTTACTTTATGCCCGTTCCCTCTACATATATCCCTTTTATCATAATAGCTGCACAGTTCTCAAGATTAACAGGTATCATCTTCCCTTACAGGGAGGTAAACAGATTGCCCTAATTGAGTTGCAAGTTTTTGTTTTTGTTTTTTCCCCTCTGTTTACCTTTTTATGATTCTCTGGAGATCTGCATTTGAAGATCAAATTGTCTATTGAGTTCTGGTGTTTTGGTCAGGAAGCTCTGGAAATCCCTTATTTCGTTGAATGACTTTCTCCTTGCCTGAAATGTTATGCTGAACTTTGCTGGTTAGTTGATCCTCGGTTGGAGTCCCAACTCCTTTGCCTTACGGAATATTGGGTTCCAATTCTTTCGATCTTTTAATGTAGAAGCTGCAAGGTCCTGTGTGATCCTGACTGTGTGACCTTGATATTTAAATTGTTTCTTTCTGGCTGCTTGTAGTATTTTCTCCTTCACTTGATAGCTCTGGAATTTGGCAACTATATTTCTTGGGGTTTTGAGTTTGGGATCCCTTTCCGGTGGGGAACGGTGGATTCTTTCGATGACTATTTTGCCCTCTGAGTCTAGTACTTCTGGGCAGTTTTCCTTGATGATTTCCTGGAAGATATTGTCCAGACTCTTTTCTTCATCATGGGTTTCTGGCAGGCCAATAATTCTTAGATTTTCTCTCCTGGATCTATTTTCCAGGTCAGTTGTTTTTCCAGTTAAATATTTTAGATTTTCTTCCATCTTTTCATTCTTTAGATTTTGTTTGACTGACTCTTGTTGCCTCATTGAGTCATTAGTTTCTACTTGCCCAATTCTAATCTTGATCGTATTGTTTTCTTCAGTTAGCTTTCGCATCTCCTTTTCCATCTGGCCAATTTTTCCCTTTAAGGAGCTATTTTCTCCATTTAATTTTTGTACTTCTTTTTCCATTCGACCAATTTTCCCAGTTAGGTTTTGGGTTTCCTTTTCCATCTGATCAATTTTCCCTATTAGGTTTTGAGTTTCCTTTTCCGTTTGATTAACTCTTCCTTTTAGGGAATTAATCTCTCCAGTTAATTTTTGAACTTCCTTTTCCATTTCTTCAATTTTCTTTTTCAGATTGATGTTCTCATCAGTGAATTCTTTTTTTATGGTTTTAAAATCATTGGCCAGTTTTTCTTTTATATCCTTCTTCAGACGTTCCAGGTAATCTAGTTGTGCTTGCGAGAAATTCATAGTCCCATCTGAGGTTTCAGATGGAAGTACAGTCTCAGCTCTGACCTCTTTGGTGTTTGTGTTTTGGTCCTTATCCCCATAGAAAGATTCTATGGTTTTTTCACTTTTCGTCTGCTTTTTCCGATTCATGATGTTGGCTGAGTGTTGTAGCTTTTGGTTCTTTCAGTCAGAAGATACAGATCTTTTAAGTTGAGTTGATGTTTGTCTAGGCTAAAAGCAGGCTTTTTTTTTTTTTGTTGTTGTTGTTTCCCAGATCAACCCTGGGTTTAGCTTGATAGGTGTGTGGGAGGTGTGGTCTGGTCTCAGGCTATCTCCTCAGCTGGCCTGAGGCAAAGGCAAGGTCCAGGGGGATGGTGATCCCAGCTTCCCTATTGTCTTCCCTTTTCCCCTGGAGGGCTGGGGCACGCCTAGAGGCTAATGCGTGTTCCCGCCCCTCCTGGGGCTCGTCTCCCGGGCTGAGGCTTGCTTGGGTCTCAGTGCGAATTTTTCTCTGCCCTGGGTCGTCTGTCCCTCCAGACAGCCTCCACCACGGTAGGAAGAATCCCCCTTTGCCACCTCTCCAGCCTCTGGTGTTACGAGACCACTCGCCCCTTTCTGCTGCTCCCACTGATCCAGGATCAATCTGGGGAAGAATTTTTTGGTTCCCTCACGGTCATCGGGGGGGAGGGGAGAGCACTTACTGATCACTCCGGCATCCCAGCTTCTGGATGTTCAAGTAGTGAGCCACTGAAGTCCCGTCTTTAGGCTGAAGATTTCAAAGGCTGTTGCGCTGATATCGTTGGCTCGGCCTGGCTTATATCCTGCTCCGCTGGTCTCGCCCGCCACTCTCGGGCCCCTCGGGTCGCCTCCGCCCTGCCGCGCCGACCGCGCTGCGCTGTGCGCCGGGCTCTTACCCCCGCGGAACAGATCCCTCCCGTGGACCTTCCAGTCCAGCCTGGGCTCCGAATCTGTCAAAGTCCGTCTCCCACTGGATTCTACACCTCCAAAGTCTGGTCAGACTCTCCCCCCAGAAATATCCAAAGGAGTTTTTCCAGGAGCTTAGGTGAGTCGTTGCTTTCACTCCGCCATCTTGGCTCCGCCGCTTGAAGTCTTCTTTTTCATCATTTCTTATGGCATAATAGTACTCCATTACATTCATATACCATAATTTATTCAGCCATTCCCCAATTGATGGACATCCCCTTGACTTCCAGTTTTTGGCAACTACATAGAGTGCTGCTATAAATATTTTTGTACATGTGGGACCCTTTCCCATTTTTATGATCTCTTGGGGATATAGTCCTAGTAGCGATATTGCTGGGTCAAAGGGTATGCACACTTTTGTAGCCCTTTAGGCATAGTTCCAAATTGCTCTTCAGAATGGTTGAATGCGCTCGCAGCTCCACCAACAATGAATTAGTGTTCCAACTCTCCCACATCCTCTCCAGCATTTATCATTTTCTTGTTCTGTCATGTTTGCCAATCTTATAGGTGTGATGTGGTACCTCAGAGTTGTTTTGATTTGCATCTCTCTAATCAATAGTGATTTAGAGCATTTTTTCATATGATTATAGATAGCTTTAATTTCTTCCTCTGAAAATTGCCTGTTCATATCCTTTGACCATTTATCAATTGGAGAATGACTTGTATGATTATACATTTGGATCAGTTCTCTATATATTCTAGAAATGAGGCCTTTATCCCCGAGCTTAGCTGTAAAAATTCTTTCCTAATTTACTACATCCCTCCGGATTTTGGTTGCATAGGGTTTGGTTGTGCAAAAACTTCTCAGTTTAATGTAATCAAAGTTATCCATTTTGCATTTCATAATGCTTTCTATCTCTCTTTAGTAAAGAAATCTTCCATTCTCCATAGATCTGATAAATACACTATTCCTTGCTTCTCCAGTTTATTCATGGTATCAATCTTTATACCTAAATCATGTACCCATTTGGGCTTTATTCTTGTGTATGGTGTCAGGTATGGGTCTATGCCTAATTTCTGCCACACTGTTATCCAGTTTTCCCAGAAATTTTTTTCAAACAATGAGTTCTTATCCCAGAAGCTGGGGTCCTTTGGTTTATCAAACAGAAGGTTTCTATATTCCTTGCCTACTGCATCTTGAGTGCCAAGTCTATTTCACTTGTCTACCTCTCTGTTTCTTAGACAATACCAAGTGGTTTTGATAATTGTTGGTTTATAGTAGAGTTTGAGGTCTGGTAGCGCTAGGCCACCTTCCCAAGCATTTCTTTTCATTAGTCCCTTTGATATTCTGGACCTTTTGTTTTTCCAAACGAATTTTGATATTATTTTATCCAGCTCTAGAAAGTAATTGTCTGATAGTTTAATTGGTATGGCACTAAATAAGTATATTAATTTAGGGATAATTGTCATTTTTATTATATTAGTACGGCTTACCCATGAGCAACTAATGTTTTTCCACTTACTTAAATCTGACTTTATTTGTTCAAAAAGTGTCTTGTAATTGTGTTCATATAATCCCTGGGTTTGTTTTGGCAGGTAGACTCCTAAGTATTTTATACTGCCTGCCCTAGCTTTAAATGGGATTTCTCTTTCTATCTCTTGCTGCTGTAATTTGTTGCTAATATACAGGAACGCAGAAGATTTGTGCGGGTTTATTTTGTAACCTGCAACTTTGCCAAAGTTGTTTATTAATATAAGTAATTTTTTACTTGAATCTCTGGGATTCTCTAGGTAAATCATCATATCATCTCCAAAGAGTGCTAACTTAGTTTCTTCTTTGGCTATTCTTATTCCTTGAATATCTTTATCTCGTCTAATTGCTACAGCTAACATTTCTAGTACCATATTGAATAATAGTGGTGATAATGGACATCCTTGTTTCACCCCTGATCTTATTGGGAATGCATTTAGCTTATCCCCATTGCATATAATGCTTGCTGAAGGTTTTAGATAGATACTGCTTATTATTTTATGGAAAGTTCCCTTTATTCCTACGTTCTCCAGTGTTTTTAGTAGGAATGGGTGTTGTATTTTGTCAAAAGCTTTTTCTACATCTATTGAGATAATCATGTGGTTTTTGTTAGCTTTGTTGTTGATGTGATCGATAATGCTAACAGTTTTCCTAATATTGAACCAGTCCTGTAATCCTGGTATGAATCCTACCTGATCATAATGTATTAATCTCGTGATAAGATGCTGTATTCGTTTTGCTAAAATCTTATTTAAAATTTTTGCATCTATATTCATTAGGGAAATTGGTCTATAATTTTCTTTCTCTGTTTTGTCTCTTCCTGGTTTGGGTATCAAAACCATATTTTTATCATAGAAAGAATTTGGGAGGACTCCTTCTTCCCCAATTTTCAAGAATAGTGTATGTAGTATTGGAATTAACTGTTCTTTAAATGTTTGATAGAATTCACTTGTGAATCCATCTGGCCCTGGAGATTTTTTCCTAGGGAGTTCATTGATGGCTTGTTTAATTTCTTTTTCTGAGATGGGGTTGTTAAAGTATTGAACTTCCTCTTCTGTTAATCTGGGAAATTTGTATTTTTTAAAATATTCATCCATCTCATTTAGATTATCGAATTTGTGGGCATAAAGTTGGGCAAAGTAGTTTCTAATTATTGTTTTAATTTCCTCCTCATTGGAGGTGAGTTCACCCCTTTCATTTTTAATATTAGTAATTTGATTTTCTTCTTTCCTTTTTTAAATCAGATTGACCAAAGGTTTGTCAATTTTATTAGTTTTTTCATAAAACCAACTATTGGTTTTATTTATTAATTCAATAGTTTTCTTAATTTCAATTTTATTAATCTCTCCTTTTGTTTTCAGTATTTCTAATTTGGTATTTACTTGGGGATTTTCAATTTGTTCTTTTTCTAGCTTTTTCAACTGCGAACCTAAGTCATTGATCTCCTCTTTCTCTATTTTATTTATGTAAGCATTCAAAGATATAAAACTTCCGCTAATAACTGCTTTTGCAGTATCCCATAAGTTTTGGTACGTTGTCTCACTATTGTCATTCTCTTGAATGAAGTTGTTGATTGTTTCTATGATTTCTTCTTTAACCCAACCCTTCTTTAGAATTAGATTATTTAGTTTCCAATTGATTTTTGATTTCTCTTTCTATGGCCTTTTATTACATGTAATTTTTAATGCATTATGATCTGAAAAGGATGCATTGATTATCTCTACCTTTCTGCACTGTATTGTGAGAATTTATGTCCTAGTACATGTTCAATTTTTGTAAATGTTCCATGTACCGCTGAGAAAAAGGTATATTCCTTTCTATTCCCATTTAATTTTCTCCAAAGATCTATCATATCTACCTTATCCAGAGTTTTATTTACCTCCTTAACCTCTTTCTTGTTTATTTTGAGGTTGGATTTATCGAGTTCAGAGAAGGGGAGGTTGAGGTCCCCCACTAGTATAGTTTTGCTCTCAATTTCTTCCTTCAACTCCCCCAACCTCTCCTCTAAGAATCTGGATGCTATACCACTTGGAGCATACATGTTTAGTAATGATATTGCTTCATTGTCTATGGTGCCTTTTAGCAGGATATAGTTTCCATCCTTATCCCTTTTGATTACATCTATTTCTGCTTTCGCTTTGTGTGAGATTAGGATTGCTACTCCTGCCTTTCTTACATGAGCTGAAGCACAATATATTTTGCTCCATCCTTTGACCTTTATCCTATATGTATCCCCCCGTTTCATATGTGTTTCTTGTAAGCAGCATATTGTTGGATTATGGCTTTTAATCCAATCTGCTATCCGTCTCCGTTTTATGGGGGAGTTCATTCCATTCACATTCACAGTTATGATTATGATCTGTGTATTTCCCTCCAACCTCTTTCCCACCATTTGTGCTTTTATCTCTGCCGTCTCCCTTCCTCTCCTCAATAGTATTCACTTTTCTCCCCCTCCTCCTGCAGCCTTCCCCTCCTTCTTTTAGCCCCCCTCCCTTTTTACTCCCCTTTACACTTATTGCTTCTTTCCTCCCTTTTAGCCACCCTCCCCTTTCTTTTCCCTTCCCCTCCTACTACCTATAGAGCTAGTTTGGATTATCTACTTATGATTATTGTTCCCTTCTTTGAACAAATCACATGAGAGAACCTCTCAAACAATGCTCATCTCCCTCCCCTCCTTCCCTCTACTATAGTTTTGTACTTCTTCCTGTGATATAATTTGCCATTTTCTGCTTCCCCCTTTTCACACCTCCTATTACAATCCCTTCTCATACTTAAATCATATTTTTGACATGACATCATTTACTTTATACCCGTTCCCTCTACATATATCCCTTTTATCATAATAGCTGCACAGTTCTCAAGATTAACAGGTATCATCTTCCCTTATAGGGAGGTAAACAGTTTGTCCTAATTGAGTAGCAAGTTTTTGTTTTTGTTTTTTCCCCTCTGTTTACCTTTTTATGATTCTCTGGAGACCTGCATTTGAAGATCAAATTGTCTACTGAGTTCTGGTGTTTTGGTCAGGAAGCTCTGGAAATCCATTATTTCGTTGAATGACTTTCTCCTTTCCTGAAATGTTATGCTGAACTTTCCTGGGTAGTTGATCCTTGGTTGAAGTCCCAACTTCTTTGCCTTATGGAATATTGGGTTCCAATTCTTTCGATCTTTTAATGTAGAAGTTGCAAGGTCCTGTGTGATCCTGACTGTGTGTCCTTGATATTTGAATTGTTTCTTTCTGGCTGTTTGTAGTATTTTCTCCTTCACTTGATAGCTCTGCAATTTGGCCATGATATTTCTTGGGGTTTTGAGTTTGGTATCCCTTTAGGGAGGGGAATGGTGGATTCTTTCGATGACTATTTTGCTCTTTGAGTCTAGTATTTCTGGGAAGTTTTCCTTGATGATTTCCTGGAAGATATTGTCCAGACTCTTTTCTTCATCATGGGTTTCTGGCAGGCCAATAATTCTTAAATTTTCTCTCCTGGATCTATTTTCTAGGTCAGTTGTTTTTCCAATTAAATATTTTACATTTTCTTCTATCTTTTCCTTCTTTAGATTGTTTGACTGATTCTTGTTGCCTCATTGAATCATTAGTTTCTTATTGCCCAATTCTAATCTTCATCGTAGTGTTTTATTCAGTTAACTTTTGCATCTCCTTTTCCATCTGACCAATTTTTCCTATAAGGAGCTATTTTCTCCATTTAATTTTTGTACTTTTTTTTCCATTCGACCAATATTCCCAGTTAGGTTTTGTGTTTCCTTTTCCATTTGATCACTTTTCCCAATTAGGTTTTGGGTTTCCTTTTCCGTTTGTTTAACTCTTCCTTTTAGGGAATTATTTTCTCCAGTTAATTTTTGAACTTCCTTTTCCATTTGTTCAATTTTCCTTTTCAAAGTGATGTTCTCATCAGTGAATTCTTTTTTTATAATTTTAAAATCATTGGCCAGGTTTTCTTCTATTCCCTTCTTCAGCTGTTCCAGGTAAGCTAGTTGTGCTTGCAAGATATTCATAGTCCCTTCTGAAGTTTCAGATGGAAGTACAGTCTCAGCTCTGACCTCTTTGGTGTTTGTGTTTTGGTCCTTACCCCCATAGAAAGATTCTATGGTTTTTTCTCCCTTCTGCTTTTTCCTATTCATAATGTTGCCTGAGTGTTGTAGCTTCTGGTTCTTTCAATCAGACGGTACAGATCTTTGTTTTGAGCTGATGTGTAAAGAAGCTAAAAGCAGGTTTTTGTTTTTTGTTTCCCAGATCAACCCTGGGGTTAGCTTGTTAGGTGTGTGGGAGGGGTGGTCTGGTCTCAGGAGATCTTCTCAGCTGACCTGAGGCAAAGTCAAGGTCTGGGGATGGTGATCCCAGCTTCCCTATCGTCTTCCCTTTTCCCCTGGAGGGCTGGGGCACGCTTAGAAACTAATGTGTGTTCCCGCCCCTCCTGGGGCTTGTCTCCTGGCTCTGAGGCTTGCCTGGGTCTCAGTGCGAATTTTCTCTGCCCTGGGTCATCTGTCCTTCCAGATCGCCTCTGCCACAGTAGGAAGAATCCCCCTTTGCTATTTTTCTAGCCTCTGGTGTTATGAGACTATTTGCCTCCTTCTGCTGTTCCCGCTGATCCAGAATTTATCTGGGGAAGAATTTTATGGTTCTTTCACAGTCATCAGGGGGAGAAGAGAGCATTTACTGATCACTCCGCCATCCTGGCTCCCGGAAGTTCAAGTAGGTGACTTACCGAAGTTTAGTCTTCAGGCTGAAGGTTTCAAGGGCTGCTGCACTGATATCTAGCTCTCAGTGGCTCTCACCAGCTTGGTTTGGCTTGTCTCCTGCTCGGCTGGTTTCGCCCGCCACTCTCGGGCTTCTTACGTCCCTTCAGCCCTGCTGCACTGACCATGCTGCTCTGTGCGCTGGGGGCTTACCCCCGCGGAACAGATCCTTCCCGTGGACCTTCCAGTCCAACCTGGGCTCCGAATCTGTCAAAGTCTGTCACCCACTGGATTCTACACCTCCAAAGTCTGGTCAGATTCTCCTTTTAGAGATATCCAGAGGAGTTTGTCCAGGAGCTTAGGTGAGTCATTGCTTTCACTCCGCCATCTTGGCTCCGCCCCCCTCCTCAGTATTCCTTAAGGTGTTGCTAAATCCTCATTTTGTTTCCTTATCACATATTATCTATGGATAATTGTAAAGTAGTATAGTAAATGTTTATTTATGGACTGTCCCCAGAGGTGCTGGTTGAAGGGGTCAATGCGTTGTTACTAGATAATAATGGTTAGCTAAATTTTACATAGAATCAAATACTGTACAAATTCTAGTATCTCACCAATAGCTTTAGAATTTCCATAACTTCATGACTCAATGGTTTTGCTACAATTAAGAAATAATTCTATAAACTTTAAAACAGGAAAACCAAAGTGAAACAATGAGGTTTTGTTTTTACTTGAAACTAATAGGCAAATTTTTAAAATAGTGTGTAATTTATTAAATAACCAATCATGAATAGAGACAGAGCACAGCAAGGAAAACAAGCATTAGAAGTCTTGGTCAAGATCCCATTCCTCCCCCACTCCCTTCAAGAAGGGAGGAAAAAGTAGTAGACATGACTAGATGAAAGTCAATGTTTACAGCTATGCCCTATGCGCAGACCACAGTTGTGTCTAGAAAGACAGCATTCTAGTAGATAGAAGGGAATAGAATTTATTAAACATCAGCCATGAAACTTTACTTAGACAATAGCATCTACTGGTTACCTAGGATGTACTTAATGCAGTGCTCGGCAATATATAGTCTCAGAGTCACCTACTTAATGATTAATTGACTTAGCCAGTAAGTGTCTGAAGTGTGACTTGGACTCAGGACTTACTGAATCCATGGCTTCTCTCTATTATATCATATAGCTTTCTTTCCAACAAAATAACGTTGTGCTATTTTACTTGCTGGGTCATTATGCTGTGTAAACTATAAGGCACTAGGTAAAACATACTCATTATCTATTTATTTTCTCTACCTACAAAAAAATTTTTAATCTCTTCCCAATCTCCCTTCCTTCCTCCCTTTGTCTGTTACTGAATTTTCATAAACTTTTTATAATATTTCCTTCAAAAAGTCTTTTATTTTTTCATGTTATACTTCATGCTGTACTTATGTCTTTTTAAGGTAACACTGTATTGAGCTACAAGTTCATTGAGTGCAAGAACCCAAGGTTTTTATTTGTTTATTAGGTTTTTCTTTTTGTTTTTTTATCTGCAATACCTAAAACAGTGCATTAAATATGATAGGAATTTGATAAATGTTTGTGGCATTAATTTAAATACTTCAGAGGTTTTATGTGTTGATGTAGGTAGGAATACATACATATATACATATATGTGTAAGTACATATATATGTATATTAACATAAACATATAATCACATATATGTTATATGTCACATGCATTATATCATATATAATATACATAATATTTGATAAACATAGAGTGTTTTACATCATGTTATTATTTTAATTTGGAGACTACATGATTTCCTCAAAGGAGTTCATGACTATAAATCTGTTCAATGCAATCTCTATCGTGCTTATATTTTTAAAATTAGTATGATTCCATTCAGGATGTTATAAAAAGTTATTCCTATTAAATTAAATAACAAATAAAATTAAATAACCCAGATAGTAATCTTTCTCCTGCTACTAATTAGCAAAATTACTGTAGGCCAACCCTTTTTCTTTGCCTCAGTTTTCTCACTCTTTGCCAATGAGGGTTGGATTAGGAGGTCTCTAAATATCCTTTTGAACTTCCATGATCTGAATTATATGAGAATCACACAAATGAGGTCATGCTTTGTGTGAAATGGAGGATCCTAATTATTCATTATTTATTTATTATAGTCTCAGTGGTGCATATTATTAATATTCGCTTAGTATCTCCAGGATCCACTTGCAAATTTTTTTTTTAAGTTTACATAACTGTACAGCCACTTGCACTTTAGTGGATAAAGTATATGAGTGAATAGTCACAATTCCTTCAGCATTGCAATTTCAAACAATTTCCTATTCTAACAACAACATGTCTGTGTTCAATTGCTACTGTCAACATTAATTTATAATATTTTCCAGAATTTTCATACTGAAGCAAATGAGTCCTGCTTTGTGACTTATTGAAGAGAGGATGGCTTGGTTTTGGAAAATTTTGTTTATATGAACCAGGGTCATATTGAATGTTACTTTTAGAAATTTTGACTTCACAATCAATCTCCACAAATAAGGCCCTGTTGGATTACATTATTTCAGTGAAGAATATGTTATTCTTGTACCACAAACCAATGTGTTAGCATTTAAGGTTTCATGCATATAACTTATGCTGGTTATAGATAGGTATATGTGGCAACACCAAGTCAGTTTTCCTCATAAAGATGTGCCTGATGAAATAAAGGTAGAGTCATTTTAGTGGACAAATCTGTCTAGATGGAGGATCTGATAGGTGCATTGCCAATCATAGTAGCATACATGAGCACTGCTGCTGTGAATAATTTTAAAGGTCTAATCACATAATATAATGAACTTTCTATTTATTCAGCAATAGACTAAACATTGTTTAAGAAGTTAAAGTATAACATTTATTACAACATCCTTCAGCAAAACATATCTTCTAATACATATATGAATCTCATAACACTCAGTATGTCATATGGCACATAGTATCTATCATCTCATTCCCAATATTAGGGGGTACCAGGGTAGTGTCTTCCCTAACATGACACATCCTTAAGGTGTACCAGAAAATACCACTTCATCCACCCCTAGGTCATTGTAAGAACAACCTCCTTAATCAATACACAATATCCAAGTAAAGCCTCTCTCATCTCGAGATGATTCTGAATAATCTATTTGTATTTTTTTCCAGGTCATTCCCAACCCCACGGCTCCCAGCTCTTGCCTGGGTTCACACACAAGCAGGTCTCTCCTCCTGCTCCTTGTCTCAGCTTATGGGGACTGTTCCACTTCAAACTCTTCTTGCTTCTGCCTGACAGCAGACTCCAGGGGCTCCTGCCCACAGATTTTCTTTCTAGGAAAACAAAGCTTAACAGGGCTACAACAATACTTATACACATTACCAGCACCATCATCTCAATTCACTTTAATAGCTTTTAAAGGGGGCTTAAGCCAAGTCTTCTTCCCGTAGGTGGATCTCCACTCTTTAACTCATAAAGACCAACAGACAGGGCTTCTTCCTGAGAAATTAACACAGATCAAGAGACAGGACTTCTGTCTGACAAATCAGCACAGATCAACAGAGGGAATGCCAACATCACAAACATTGTTCCTGTTAGGCCTCCTTACAGGTAAGTTCCCCTAGCCTGCTGATGTTTACTTCTCTCTCTACTCTCTGTTCTCCTTCCAAGAAAAACAAGGTATGTATACACACAGACGCAGACACAGACACAGACACACACACACACACACACACACACACACACTGTTTCCAATCAAAGATTTTTGATCAGTCCAAGATTCTTGATTCAATCAAAGCTCATGATTCAAACAAAGTCAGGGCTCAATCAAAGGCACTTAATTGTCTAAAGCTCAATCCAGAAAAAAACTAGAAAAATCCTACTTTCCTTGTTGTTACAGTAAGTAAAGAAGATTCAGGTAACTGAAAGTTAATCTTATTTAGAGCTTTGTGTAGAGCACTGGATTTAGCACATAAAAAATTATAAGTTCTGTTTCCACCTAGAACATTCACTAGCCATGTGACCCTGGTTAAGTCACTAAAACTCCCTTTGTTTCCATTTTTCAATCATAAAATGTAGAGAATATGCTCTATGGCCCTTACGTGTCATCTCTAACTGTGATTTTACTATCTAATGTTGAGAATTTTTATTTTTCAGTCATTTTCAGTTGTTAGACTCTTCGTGATTCAATTTAGAATTTTCTTGGCAATGATGCTGGAGTAGATTCCCATTTCCTTCTCCAGACCCTTTCACAGATGAAAAAAAGAAGCAAAAGGTGTTAATGATTTGCTCAAAATCGCACAGCTAATATCTGAGGCCAGACTGGAATTCCTAATGAAAAGTTTTCCTGATTCCGTGCCCTGCGCTCTATCGAATGAACCATCTAACTGCCTCAAATTGAGAATTTAAGACAGGAGAAAAATGTGTCACAGAGCGATTGGGATAACAAGCAATAGAAATTTCCAAATAGTACTATGTATATCTAGTACTCTGAGATCTTTCACTTTCTTTATCTACAAGCACTTGCTCATCTGCTGCTGCCTCTGCAATTTTTCACAGCTATGACAGAAGCCCTTCAAGGGTGATAGATTATCACAAAGCCACATAATTTTAGAGTTAGATGGAACCCAGACTGCTAACTAGTTCAACAAATATACAAAAGAAATAGCCACTATTAATTACTTGAGAAGAGGTATTCTAGTCACTATTTGATCATCTCCAAGGAGGGAAAACTCATCTCTTCTCAATGCTACCCATTCCCCTTTGGACAAGATCTACTTGTAAGGAAGAGTTTCTTTACAGCAAACCAAAACTAGTTACTTTTGCAACTATTACTACCATGTGAGACAAGAGTAAACCTGCTCCCTCTTGCACACAACAGCCCTTAAGATACTTAAAAATAGCTATCATGTTCCCTAAAAGTGTTCTCCACTTTCTGCTAAAGACACACATTTTTTTCAGCCAGTCTTGATATGTCATGCATTCACAGCTTTTCACCATCCAGGTTAATTTCTTGTGGATACTACAGGGGAACCTCCATTCCTGAGGCCACATGTAGCCCTCTAGGTGCTCAAGCACGACGTTACGACTGAATCCAAATTTCACAAAATGAATACCCTGAATAAAAGAATCTGTGAAGTTTGCATTCAGAGTTCCACTCTGGAGGAGCTAGACAGTTACATGTCACCTCCAGCTTCCCAACCCCTGCATTTTATTAATCTATGTCATTCTAAACTACAGGGCCCTGAGCAGAAAAGAACATTGCAGATGAGGTTTGATTAGCACTGACTGCAATGAAATTAATAGTCAATCATCCAATATGTGCTTATTAAGGAACTGGGATATAAGGGATGTTTAGGGAAGATTAGCACCTCTGATATAAGGGCTTTGCTGAGCCCTTTTCAGCAGTGCTCATTCATCTTTGGTGTGTAACTTCACTCAACTCTCACCTATGTCTCCAGGAAGTTGTATCATGAAGCGAGGCCATACTCCAATAAAACTGTCTTGGCCCATGAGCTAAACCAGATTGAAAGGAACCAATTGGCCTCCAAATACTTTCAGTGAGTTAGCGGGCTGTCTAGCTCAAGAACGTGAAGATTTTCTCTGGTGAAATGAATGGATGAGAACAATTTGTTCCGAAGACCATGAAGGAGGCTAAAACAAGTGTTGTGGAGTGCTTAGAGCTTAATTAGATATCAAAGATGCCAAGGTCATACACTGTATTCTAGCTGTCATCAGTTTTCATGACATTTGTCTTGTCCCTGGACTTCAATGGCTGTGGAAGAGAGACAGGCTGAAGACTACAGCTCTGCTTCACTTAAATCAAATTTACTTGTAAGTCAAGATATCACCCAGTGATATTGGTCTTCAAAATGGAGGACTAACAACATTAAGATACTTCTTTGTGCTAAGCACTCTGCCACATTCTAGGGATACAAAAAAACAGGCAAAACATCATCAATGCTTTCAATGAGCTCACGGGCTAATGAGGCTAATGTTGTACAATCTGCAACAAATTAAGTACAACAAGATATATGCCAAAATAAAAAGTAATAGTAATAATAATAGCCTTTCCCTCATTTTGTGTGATGATTAAATGAAATGATATACTTAAATTCTTTGTAAACTTTAAAGCATCGTATAAATGTGAGGCATTGTAAGGGTTGCAGCTGTGGAATAGGGCAATGAATTCTGGACTAGAGGGACAGATATTGATTCCAGTAATAGATTACTTCTATTTGTCCCTATA